>NW_027125258.1:0-348000 GCF_033026475.1 Channa argus | reverse complement strand
GTTTTCGAAAGAGAAGCAATTCAGATAACCCAGCTGCAACTGCAGCCAGACTTGGCTGCTTGTACAAACGTTTTGCCAAACAAAATTGATCATCTAACCAACACTCCAACTAAGACCCACTAAACTCACTTACAAGAGCTTCACTCAATTCACGCACAACTGACGCTCCACTTTAACTCACGTCAAATGAGGTGGCCATGATGTGCACCCAAACGGTTAGTTCAAAGCAATATATTCCAAGCCTAAGACTTACTGTCTGGAGGAAGATGCAGAAAACAAACTGCTAAATAGTTGCAGTTGATCTAAAAGTGATTGCTGAATCAAAGTGGGACTTTGCGCAAACACACCTGGAAATCAGGTTTCCAATGAGGTTTCTCAAACTGTGCGTATATACGTAACAAAAGGCTGCAAGCCCCACGATGGATGCTGAGGTTTTTGAAAGAGAAGCAATTCAGAAAACCCAGCTGCGACTGCAGCCAGACTTGGCTGCTTGTACAAACGTTTTGCCAAACAAAATTAATCATCTAACCAACACTCCAACTGAGACCCACTAAACTCACTTACAAGAGCTTCACTCAGTTCATGTCACTGTCATAAGTTGTGCAAAGTCCCGACTGACGTCCTTTCAAGCTGAGACAAAGGTGAATATTGCAAGAAATGGAGACTTTTCTCAAGAACACCTTGAGTATGTTGATTGAATTAGAGAATAATAAACTAATGAGTTAGTTCCACTGTCCTAAAGAGTCAATTCTCACCAATGGCTGTCAGGATGGCCGAGCGGTCTAAGGCGCCAGACTTAAGCAAGGGCTCTTTCCCCAATGGGACTTCTGGTCTCCAATGGAGGCGTAAGTTCAAATCCCACTCCTGACATTTCTTCCCTCTGCATGTTGGTCATGATTTAGACATGTTTGTATTTGACAACTTTAGCAACTCGTGATTGTCTTTTGTTGCACAAAGCAAAAGACATGGCGACACTATTGCATAATCCTTCTCTACCAGATACCAATGTGCTGCTGAGATGATGCTGCCGCAACATTCTTACGAGAATGCACCTCGTGCACTCCTGGTAGTAATTTCTGACAACTGACGCTCCACATCAACTCACGTCAAGTCAGGTGGCCATGATGTGCATGCAAACGGTTAGTTCAAAGCAATATATTCCAAGCGTAATACTTACTGTCCGAGGAAGATGCTGAAAACAAACGGCTAAATAGTTGCAGCTGATCTAAAAGTGATTGCTGAAACAGAGTGGGACTTTGCTCAAACACGCCTGGAAATATGTTGCTTTATTGAGGATCAAAAGGTCTTTTCAGGGGTTCAGTTTCTGCAGACCCACACTATAACTGCAGAAAAACTTGATCTCTTGTCCAGCTGAAAATGAAAGTCACTTCCGGCAATTACACACAGTAAAGTAGCCAAATTACAGTCAGCTTTCTCAGGGGAGCTGATTTCACAAACTGAGGTATGGAAACTGACTTTACCCGACTAGATACCAGTCGGAGAACGCCAATTTCGTTGTCGTTTATAAACGTAACCATGTTTCCAATCCGGTTTCTCAAACTGTGCGTATATAAGTAACAAAAGGCTGCAAGCCCCATGATGGATGCTGAGGTTTTCGAAAGAGAAGCAATTCAGAAAACCCAGCTGCAACTGCAGCCAGACTTGGCTGCTTGTACAATCGTTTTGCCAAACAAAATTAATCATCTAACCAACACTCCAACTGAGACCCACTAAACTAACTTACAAGAGCTTCACTCACTTCATGTCACTGTCAGAAGTTGTGCAAAGTCCCGACTGACGTCCTTTCAAGCTGAGACAAAGGTGAATATTGCAAGAAATGGAGACTTTTCTCAAGAACACCTTGAGTATGTTGATTGAATTAGAGAATAATAAACTAATGAGTTAGTTCCACTGTCCTAAAGAGTCAATTCCCACCAATGGCTGTCAGGATGGCCGAGCGGTCTAAGGTGCCAGACTTAAGAAAGGGCTCTTTCCCCAAAGGGACTTCTGGTCTCCAATGGAGGCGTGGGTTCAAATCCCACTCCTGACATTTCTTCCCTCTGCATGTTGGTCATGATTTAGACATGTTTGTATTTGACAACTTTAGCAACTCGTGATTGTCTTTTGTTGCACAAAGCAAAAGACATGGTGCCACTATTGCATAATCCTTCTCTACCAGATACCAATGTGCTGCTGAGATGATGCTGCCGCAACATTCTTACGAGAATGCACCTCGGGCACTCCTGGTAGTAATTTCTGACAACTGACGCTCCACATCAACTCACGTCAAGTCAGGTGGCCATGATGTGCATGCAAACGGTTAGTTCAAAGCAATATATTCCAAGCGTAATACTTACTGTCTGGAGGAAGATGCAGAAAACAAACTGCTAAATAGTTGCAGTTGATCTAAAAATGATTGCTGAAACAAAGTGGGACTTTGCGCAAACACACCTGGAAATCAGGTTTCCAATGAGGTTTCTCAAACTGTGCATATATACGTAACAAAAGGCTGCAAGCCCCACGATGGCTGCTGAGGTTTTTGAAAGAGAAGCAATTCAGAAAACCCAGCTGCAACTGCAGCCAGACTTGGCTGCTTGTACAAACGTTTTGCCAAACAAAATTAATCATCTAACCAACACTCCAACTGAGACCCACTAAACTCACTTACAAGAGCTTCACTCAGTTCATGTCACTGTCATGAGTTGTGCAAAGTCCCGACTGACGTCCTTTCAAGCTGAGACAAAGGTGAGTATTGCAAGAAATGGAGACTTTTCTCAAGAACACCTTGAGTATGTTGATTGAATTAGAGAATAATAAACTAATGAGTTAGTTCCACTGTCCTAAATAGTCAATTCTCACCAATGGCTGTCAGGATGGCCGAGAGGTCTAATGCGCCAGACTTAAGAAAGGGATCTTTCCCCAAAGGGACTTCTGGTCTCCAATGGAGGCGTGGGTTCAAATCCCACTCCTGACATTACTTCTCTCTGCATGTTGGTCATGATTTAGACAGTTGTATTTGACAACTTTAGCAACTCGTGATTGTCTTTTGTTGCACGAAACAAAAGACATGGCGACACTATTGCATAATCCTTCTCTACCAGATACCAATGTGCTGCTGAGATGATGCTGCCGCAACATTCTTACGAGAATGCACCTCGGGCACTCCTGGCAGTAATTTCTGACAACTGATGCTCCACATCAACTCACGTCAAGTGAGGTGGCCATGATGTGCATGCAAACGGTTAGTTCAAAGCAATATATTCCAAGCGTAAGACTTACTGTCCGAAGAAGATGCTGAAAACAAACGGCTAAATAGTTGCAGTTGATCTAAAAGTGATTGCTGAAACAAAGTGGGACTTTGCGCAAACACACCTGGAAATCAGGTTTCCAATGAGGTTTCTCAAACTGTGCATATATATGTAACAAAAGGCGGCAAGCCCCACGATGGATGCTGAGGTTTTTGAAAGAGAAGCAATTCAGAAAACCCAGCTGCAACTGCAGCCAGACTTGGCTGCTTGTACAAACGTTTTGCCAAACAAAATTAATCATCTAACCAACACTCCAACTGAGACCCACTAAACTAACTTACAAGAGCTTCACTCACTTCATGTCACTGTCAGAAGTTGTGCAAAGTCCCGACTGACGTCCTTTCAAGCTGAGACAAAGGTGAATATTGCAAGAAATGGAGACTTTTCTCAAGAACACCTTGAGTATGTTGATTGAATTAGAGAATAATAAACTAATGAGTTAGTTCCACTGTCCTAAAGAGTCAATTCCCACCAATGGCTGTCAGGATGGCCGAGCGGTCTAAGGTGCCAGACTTAAGAAAGGGCTCTTTCCCCAAAGGGACTTCTGGTCTCCAATGGAGGCGTGGGTTCAAATCCCACTCCTGACATTTCTTCCCTCTGCATGTTGGTCATGATTTAGACATGTTTGTATTTGACAACTTTAGCAACTCGTGATTGTCTTTTGTTGCACAAAGCAAAAGACATGGTGCCACTATTGCATAATCCTTCTCTACCAGATACCAATGTGCTGCTGAGATGATGCTGCCGCAACATTCTTACGAGAATGCACCTCGGGCACTCCTGGTAGTAATTTCTGACAACTGACGCTCCACATCAACTCACGTCAAGTCAGGTGGCCATGATGTGCATGCAAACGGTTAGTTCAAAGCAATATATTCCAAGCGTAATACTTACTGTCTGGAGGAAGATGCAGAAAACAAACTGCTAAATAGTTGCAGTTGATCTAAAAATGATTGCTGAAACAAAGTGGGACTTTGCGCAAACACACCTGGAAATCAGGTTTCCAATGAGGTTTCTCAAACTGTGCATATATACGTAACAAAAGGCTGCAAGCCCCACGATGGCTGCTGAGGTTTTTGAAAGAGAAGCAATTCAGAAAACCCAGCTGCAACTGCAGCCAGACTTGGCTGCTTGTACAAACGTTTTGCCAAACAAAATTAATCATCTAACCAACACTCCAACTGAGACCCACTAAACTCACTTACAAGAGCTTCACTCAGTTCATGTCACTGTCATGAGTTGTGCAAAGTCCCGACTGACGTCCTTTCAAGCTGAGACAAAGGTGAGTATTGCAAGAAATGGAGACTTTTCTCAAGAACACCTTGAGTATGTTGATTGAATTAGAGAATAATAAACTAATGAGTTAGTTCCACTGTCCTAAATAGTCAATTCTCACCAATGGCTGTCAGGATGGCCGAGAGGTCTAATGCGCCAGACTTAAGAAAGGGATCTTTCCCCAAAGGGACTTCTGGTCTCCAATGGAGGCGTGGGTTCAAATCCCACTCCTGACATTTCTTCCCTCTGCATGTTGGTCATGATTTAGACATGTTTGTATTTGACAACTTTAGCAACTCGTGATTGTCTTTTGTTGCACAAAGCAAAAGACATGGTGACACTATTGCATAATCCTTCTCTACCAGATACCGATGTGCTGCTGAGATGATGCTGTCGCAGCATTCTTACGAGAATGCACCTCGGGCACTCCTGGCAGTAATTTCTGACAACTGACGCTCCACATCAACTCACGTCAAGTGAGGTGGCCATGATGTGCACCCAAATGGTTAGTTCAAAGCAATATATTCCAAGCCTAAGACTTACTGTCTGGAGGAAGATGCAGAAAACAAACTGCTAAATAGTTGCAGTTGATCTAAAAGTGATTGCTGAAATAAAGTGGGAATTTGCTCAAACACACCTGGAAATCAGGTTTCCAATGAGGTTTCTCAAACTGTGCGTATATACGTAACAAAAGGCTGCAAGCCCCACAATGGATGCCAAGGTTTTTGAAAGAGAAGCAATTAAGAAAACCCAGCTGCAACTGCAGCCAGACTTGGCTGCATGTACAAACGTTTTGCCAAACAAAATTAATCATCTAACCAACACTCCAACTGAGACCCACTAAACTCACTTACAAGAGCTTCACTCATTTCATGTCACTGTCATAAGTTGTGCAAAGTCCCGACTGACGTCCTTTGAAGCTGAGACAAAGGTGAATATTGCAAGAAATGGAGACTTTTCTCAAGAACACCTTGAGTATGTTGATTGAATTAGAGAATAATAAACTAATGAGTTAGTTCCAATGTCCTAAAGAGTCAATTCCCCCCAATGGCTGTCAGGATGGCCGAGCGGTCTAAGGCGCCAGACTTAAGAAAGGGCTCTTTCCCCAAAGGGACTTCTGGTCTCCAATGGAGGCGTGGGTTCAAATCCCACTCCTGACATTACTTCTCTCTGCATGTTGGTCATGATTTAGACAGTTGTATTTGACAACTTTAGCAACTCGTGATTGTCTTTTGTTGCACGAAACAAAAGACATGGCGACACTATTGCATAATCCTTCTCTACCAGATACCAATGTGCTGCTGAGATGATGCTGCCGCAACATTCTTACGAGAATGCACCTCGGGCACTCCTGGCAGTAATTTCTGACAACTGATGCTCCACATCAACTCACGTCAAGTGAGGTGGCCATGATGTGCATGCAAACGGTTAGTTCAAAGCAATATATTCCAAGCGTAAGACTTACTGTCCGAAGAAGATGCTGAAAACAAACGGCTAAATAGTTGCAGTTGATCTAAAAGTGATTGCTGAAACAAAGTGGGACTTTGCGCAAACACACCTGGAAATCAGGTTTCCAATGAGGTTTCTCAAACTGTCCGTATATACGTAACAAAAGGCTGCAAGCCCCACGATGGATGCTGAGGTTTTCGAAAGAGAAGCAATTCAGAAAACCCAGCTGCAACTGCAGCCAGACTTGGCTGCTTGTACAAACGTTTTGCCAAACAAAATTAATCATCTACCCAACACTCCAACTGAGACCCTCTAAACTCACTTACAAGAGCTTTACTCACTTCACGCACAACTGACGCTCCACTTTAACTCACGTCAAATGAGGTGGCCATGATGTGCACCCAAACGGGTAGTTCAAAGCAATATATTCCAAGCCTAAGACTTACTGTCTGGAGGAATATGCAGAAAACAAACTGCTAAATAGTTGCAGTTGATCTAAAAGTGATTGCTGAAACAAAGTGGGACTTTGCGCAAACACACCTGGAAATCAGGTTTCCAATGAGGTTTCTCAAACTGTGCATATATATGTAACAAAAGGCGGCAAGCCCCACGATGGATGCTGAGGTTTTTGAAAGAGAAGCAATTCAGAAAACCCAGCTGCAACTGCAGCCAGACTTGGCTGCTTGTACAAACGTTTTGCCAAAAAAAATTAATCATCTAACCAACACTCCAACTGAGACCCACTAAACTAACTTACAAGAGCTTCACTCACTTCATGTCACTGTCAGAAGTTGTGCAAAGTCCCGACTGACGTCCTTTCAAGCTGAGACAAAGGTGAATATTGCAAGAAATGGAGACTTTTCTCAAGAACACCTTGAGTATGTTGATTGAATTAGAGAATAATAAACTAATGAATTAGTTCCACTGTCCTAAAGAGTCAAGTCCCACCAATGGCTGTCAGGATGGCCGAGCGGTGTAAGGCGCCAGACTTAAGAAAGGGCTCTTTCCCTAAAGGGACTTCTAGTCTCCAATGGAGGTGCGAGTTCAAATCCCACTCCTGACATGTCTTCTCTCTGCATGTTGGTCATGATATAGACATGTTTGTATTTGACAAAATTAGCAACTCGTGATTGTCTTTTGTTGCAAAAGACATGGCGACACTATTGCATAATCCTTCTCTACCAGATAGCAATTTTCTGCTGAGATGATGCTGCCGCAACATTCTTACGAGAATGCACCTCGGGCACTCCTGGCAGTAATTTCTGACAACTGACCCTCCACATCAACTCACGTCAAATGAGGTGGCCATGATGTGCATGCAAACGGTTAGTTCAAAGCAATATATTCCAAGCGTAAGACTTACTGTCCGAAGAACATGCTGAAAACAAACGGCTAAATAATTGCAGTTGATCTAAAAGTGATTGCTGAAACAAAGTGCGACATTGCGCAAACACACCTGGAAATCAGGTTTCCAATGAGGTTTCTCAAACTGTCCGTATATACGTAACAAAAGGCTGCAAGCCCCACGATGGATGCTGAGGTTTTCGAAGGAGAAGCAATTCAGAAAACCCAGCTGCAACTGCAGCCAGACTTGGCTGCTTTTACAAACGTTTTGCCAAACAAAATTAATCATCTAACCAACACTCCAACTGAGACCCACTAAACTCACTTACAAGAGCTTTACTCTCTTCACGCACAACTGACGCTCCACATTAACTCACGTCAAGTGAGGTGGCCATGATGTGCACCCAAACGGTTAGTTCAAAGCAATATATTCCAAGCCTAAGACTTACTGTCTGGAGGAAGATGCAGAAAACAAACTGCTAAATAGTTGCAGTTGATCTAAAAGTGATTGCTGAAACAAAGTGGGACTTTGCTCAAACACGCCTGGAAATATGTTGCTTTATTGAGGATCAAAAGGTCTTTTCAGGGGTTCAGTTTCTGCAGACCCACACTATAACTGCAGAAAAACTTGATCTCTTGTCCAGCTGAAAATGAAAGTCACTTCCGGCAATTACACACAGTAAAGTAGCCAAATTACAGTCAGCTTTCTCAGGGGAGCTGATTTCACAAACTGAGGTATGGAAACTGACTTTACCCGACTAGATACCAGTCGGAAAACGCCAATTTCGTTGTCGTTTATAAACGTAACCATGTTTCCAATCAGGTTTCTCAAACTGTGCTTATATAAGTAACAAAAGGCTGCAAGCCCCATGATGGATGCTGAGGTTTTCGAAAGAGAAGCAATTCAGAAAACCCAGCTGCAACTGCAGCCAGACTTGGCTGCTTGTACAAACGTTTTGCCAAAAAAAATTAATCATCTAACCAACACTCCAACTGAGACCCACTAAACTAACTTACAAGAGCTTCACTCACTTCATGTCACTGTCATAAGTTGTGCAAAGTCTTGACTGACGTCCTTTCAAGCTGAGACAAAGGTGAATATTGCAAGAAATGGAGACTTTTCTCAAGAACACCTTGAGTATGTTGATTGAATTAGAGAATAATAAACTAATGAATTAGTTCCACTGTCCTAAAGAGTCAATTCCCACCAATGGCTGTCAAGATGGCCGAGCGGTCTAAGGCGCCAGACTTAAGAAAGGGCTCTTTCCCCAAAGGGACTTCTAGTCTCCAATGGAGGTGCGAGTTCAAATCCCACTCCTGACATGTCTTCCCTCTGCATGTTGGTCATGATATAGACATGTTTGTATTTGACAAAATTAGCAACTCGTGATTGTCTTTTGTTGCAAAAGACATGGCGACACTATTGCATATTCCTTCTCTACCAGATACCAATGTGCTGCTGAGATGGTGCTGCCGCAACATTCTTACGAGAATGCACCTCGGGCACTCCTGGCAGTAATTTCTGACAACTGATGCTCCACATCAACTCACGTCAAGTGAGGTGGCCATGATGTGCATGCAAACGGTTAGTTCAAAGCAATATATTCCAAGCGTAAGACTTACTGTCCGAAGAAGATGCTGAAAACAAACGGCTAAATAGTTGCAGTTGATCTAAAAGTGATTGCTGAAACAAAGTGGGACTTTGCGCAAACACACCTGGAAATCAGGTTTCCAATGAGGTTTCTCAAACTGTCCGTATATACGTAACAAAAGGCTGCAAGCCCCACGATGGATGCTGAGGTTTTTGAAAGAGAAGCAATTCAGAAAACCCAGCTGCAACTGCAGCCAGACTTGGCTGCTTGTACAAACGTTTTGCCAAACAAAATTAATCATCTAACCAACACTCCAACTGAGACCCACTAAACTCACTTACAAGAGCTTCACTCATTTCATGTCACTGTCATAAGTTGTGCAAAGTCCCGACTGATGTCCTTTGAAGCTGAGACAAAGGTGAATATTGCAAGAAATGGAGACTTTTCTCAAGAACACCTTGAGTATGTTGATTGAATTAGAGAATAATAAACTAATGAGTTAGTTCCACTGTCCTAAAGAGTCAATTCCCACCAATGGCTGTCAGGATGGCCGAGCGGTCTAAGGCGCCAGACTTAAGAAAGGGCTCTTTCCCCAAAGGGACTTCTGGTCTCCAATGGAGGCGTGGGTTCAAATCCCACTCCTGACATTTCTTCCCTCTGCATGTTGGTCATGATTTAGACATGTTTGTATTTGACAACTTTAGCAACTCGTGATTGTCTTTTGTTGCACAAAGCAAAAGACATGGTGCCACTATTGCATAATCCTTCTCTACCAGATACCAATGTGCTGCTGAGATGATGCTGCCGCAACATTCTTACGAGAATGCACCTCGGGCACTCCTGGTAGTAATTTCTGACAACTGACGCTCCACATCAACTCACGTCAAGTCAGGTGGCCATGATGTGCATGCAAACGGTTAGTTCAAAGCAATATATTCCAAGCGTAATACTTACTGTCTGGAGGAAGATGCAGAAAACAAACTGCTAAATAGTTGCAGTTGATCTAAAAATGATTGCTGAAACAAAGTGGGACTTTGCGCAAACACACCTGGAAATCAGGTTTCCAATGAGGTTTCTCAAACTGTGCATATATACGTAACAAAAGGCTGCAAGCCCCACGATGGCTGCTGAGGTTTTTGAAAGAGAAGCAATTCAGAAAACCCAGCTGCAACTGCAGCCAGACTTGGCTGCTTGTACAAACGTTTTGCCAAACAAAATTAATCATCTAACCAACACTCCAACTGAGACCCACTAAACTCACTTACAAGAGCTTCACTCAGTTCATGTCACTGTCATGAGTTGTGCAAAGTCCCGACTGACGTCCTTTCAAGCTGAGACAAAGGTGAGTATTGCAAGAAATGGAGACTTTTCTCAAGAACACCTTGAGTATGTTGATTGAATTAGAGAATAATAAACTAATGAGTTAGTTCCACTGTCCTAAATAGTCAATTCTCACCAATGGCTGTCAGGATGGCCGAGAGGTCTAATGCGCCAGACTTAAGAAAGGGATCTTTCCCCAAAGGGACTTCTGGTCTCCAATGGAGGCGTGGGTTCAAATCCCACTCCTGACATTTCTTCCCTCTGCATGTTGGTCATGATTTAGACATGTTTGTATTTGACAACTTTAGCAACTCGTGATTGTCTTTTGTTGCACAAAGCAAAAGACATGGTGACACTATTGCATAATCCTTCTCTACCAGATACCGATGTGCTGCTGAGATGATGCTGTCGCAGCATTCTTACGAGAATGCACCTCGGGCACTCCTGGCAGTAATTTCTGACAACTGACGCTCCACATCAACTCACGTCAAGTGAGGTGGCCATGATGTGCACCCAAATGGTTAGTTCAAAGCAATATATTCCAAGCCTAAGACTTACTGTCTGGAGGAAGATGCAGAAAACAAACTGCTAAATAGTTGCAGTTGATCTAAAAGTGATTGCTGAAATAAAGTGGGACTTTGCTCAAACACACCTGGAAATCAGGTTTCCAATGAGGTTTCTCAAACTGTGCGTATATACGTAACAAAAGGCTGCAAGCCCCACAATGGATGCCAAGGTTTTTGAAAGAGAAGCAATTAAGAAAACCCAGCTGCAACTGCAGCCAGACTTGGCTGCATGTACAAACGTTTTGCCAAACAAAATTAATCATCTAACCAACACTCCAACTGAGACCCACTAAACTCACTTACAAGAGCTTCACTCATTTCATGTCACTGTCATAAGTTGTGCAAAGTCCCGACTGACGTCCTTTGAAGCTGAGACAAAGGTGAATATTGCAAGAAATGGAGACTTTTCTCAAGAACACCTTGAGTATGTTGATTGAATTAGAGAATAATAAACTAATGAGTTAGTTCCAATGTCCTAAAGAGTCAATTCCCCCCAATGGCTGTCAGGATGGCCGAGCGGTCTAAGGCGCCAGACTTAAGAAAGGGCTCTTTCCCCAAAGGGACTTCTGGTCTCCAATGGAGGCGTGGGTTCAAATCCCACTCCTGACATTTCTTCCCTCTGCATGTTGGTCATGATTTAGACAGTTGTATTTGACAACTTTAGCAACTCGTGATTGTCTTTTGTTGCACGAAACAAAAGACATGGCGACACTATTGCATAATCCTTCTCTACCAGATACCAATGTGCTGCTGAGATGATGCTGCCGCAACATTCTTACGAGAATGCACCTCGGGCACTCCTGGCAGTAATTTCTGACAACTGACGCTCCACATCAACTCACGTCAAGTGAGGTGGCCATGATGTGCATGCAAACGGTTAGTTCAAAGCAATATATTCCAAGCGTAATACTTACTGTCCGAGGAAGATGCTGAAAACAAACGGCTAAATAGTTGCAGCTGATCTAAAAGTGATTGCTGAAACAGAGTGGGACTTTGCTCAAACACGCCTGGAAATTTGTTGCTTTATTGAGGATCAAAAGGTCTTTTCAGGGGTTCAGTTTCTGCAGACCCACACTATAACTGCAGAAAAACTTGATCTCTTGTCCAGCTGAAAATGAAAGTCACTTCCGGCAATTACACACAGTAAAGTAGCCAAATTACAGTCAGCTTTCTCAGGGGAGCTGATTTCACAAACTGAGGTATGGAAACTGACTTTACCCGACTAGATACCAGTCGGAGAACGCCAATTTCGTTGTCGTTTATAAACGTAACCATGTTTCCAATCAGGTTTCTTAAACTGTGCGTATATAAGTAACAAAAGGCTGCAAGCCCCATGATGGATGCTGAGGTTTTCGAAAGAGAAGCAATTCAGAAAACCCAGCTGCAACTGCAGCCAGACTTGGCTGCTTGTACAATCGTTTTGCCAAACAAAATTAATCATCTAACCAACAATCCAACTGAGACCCACTAAACTCACTTACAAGAGCTTCACTCACTTCATGTCACTGTCATAAGTTGTGCAAAGTCCCAACTGACGTCCTTTCAAGCTGAGACAAAGGTGAATATTGCAAGAAATGGAGACTTTTCTCAAGAACACCTTGAGTATGTTGATTGAATTAGAGAATAATAAACTAATGAGTTAGTTCCACTGTCCTAAAGAGTCAATTCCCACCAATGGCTGTCAGGATGGCCAAGCGGTCTAAGGCGCCAGACTTAAGCAAGGGCTCTTTCAAGGGCTTCTGGTCTCCAATGGAGGCGTGGGTTCCAATCCCACTCCTGACATTTCTTCCCTCTGCATGTTTGTCATGAGTTAGACATGTTTGTATTTGACAACTTTAGCAACTCGTGATTGTCTTTTGATGCACAAAGCAAAAGACATGGCGACACTATTGCATAATTCTTCTCTACCAGATACCAATGTGCTGCTGAGATGATGCTGCCGCAACATTCTTACGAGAATGCACTTCGGGCACTCCTGGCAGTAATTTCTGACAACTGACGCTCCACATCAATTCACGTCAAGTGAGGTGGCCATGATGTGCATGCAGACGGTTAGATCAAAGCAATATATTCCAAGCGTAAGACTTACTGTCCGAAGAAGATGCTGAAAACAAACGGCTAAATAGTTGCAGTTGATCTAAAAGTGATTGCTGAAAAAAAGTGGGACTTTGTGCAAACACAACTGGAAATCAGGTTTCCAATGAGGTTTCTCAAACTGTCCGTATATACGTAACAAAAGGCTGCAAGCCCCACGATGGATGCTGAGGTTTTCGATAGAGAAGCAATTCAGAAAACCCAGCTGCAACTGCAGCCAGACTTGGCTGCTTGTACAAACGTTTTGCCAAACAAAATTAATCATCTACCCAACACTCCAACTGAGACCCACTAAACTCACTTACAAGAGCTTTACTCACTTCACGCACAACTGACGCTCCACTTTAACTCACGTCAAATGAGGTGGCCATGATGTGCACCCAAACGGGTAGTTCAAAGCAATATATTCCAAGCCTAAGACTTACTGTCTGGAGGAAGATGCAGAAAACAAACTGCTAAATAGTTGCAGTTGATCTAAAAGTGATTGCTGAAACAAAGTGGGACTTTGCGCAAACACACCTGGAAATCAGGTTTCCAATGAGGTTTCTCAAACTGTGCATATATATGTAACAAAAGGCGGGAAGCCCCACGATGGATGCTGAGGTTTTTGAAAGAGAAGCAATTCAGAAAACCCAGCTGCAACTGCAGCCAGACTTGGCTGCTTGTACAAACGTTTTGCCAAAAAAAATTAATCATCTAACCAACACTCCAACTGAGACCCACTAAACTAACTTACAAGAGCTTCACTCACTTCATGTCACTGTCAGAAGTTGTGCAAAGTCCCGACTGACGTCCTTTCAAGCTGAGACAAAGGTGAATATTGCAAGAAATGGAGACTTTTCTCAAGAACACCTTGAGTATGTTGATTGAATTAGAGAATAATAAACTAATGAGTTAGTTCCACTGTCCTAAAGAGTCAATTCCCACCAATGGCTGTCAGGATGGCCGAGCGGTCTAAGGTGCCAGACTTAAGAAAGGGCTCTTTCCCCAAAGGGACTTCTGGTCTCCAATGGAGGCGTGGGTTCAAATCCCACTCCTGACATTTCTTCCCTCTGCATGTTGGTCATGATTTAGACATGTTTGTATTTGACAACTTTAGCAACTCGTGATTGTCTTTTGTTGCACAAAGCAAAAGACATGGTGCCACTATTGCATAATCCTTCTCTACCAGATACCAATGTGCTGCTGAGATGATGCTGCCGCAACATTCTTACGAGAATGCACCTCGGGCACTCCTGGTAGTAATTTCTGACAACTGACGCTCCACATCAACTCACGTCAAGTCAGGTGGCCATGATGTGCATGCAAACGGTTAGTTCAAAGCAATATATTCCAAGCGTAATACTTACTGTCTGGAGGAAGATGCAGAAAACAAACTGCTAAATAGTTGCAGTTGATCTAAAAATGATTGCTGAAACAAAGTGGGACTTTGCGCAAACACACCTGGAAATCAGGTTTCCAATGAGGTTTCTCAAACTGTGCATATATACGTAACAAAAGGCTGCAAGCCCCACGATGGCTGCTGAGGTTTTTGAAAGAGAAGCAATTCAGAAAACCCAGCTGCAACTGCAGCCAGACTTGGCTGCTTGTACAAACGTTTTGCCAAACAAAATTAATCATCTAACCAACACTCCAACTGAGACCCACTAAACTCACTTACAAGAGCTTCACTCAGTTCATGTCACTGTCATGAGTTGTGCAAAGTCCCGACTGACGTCCTTTCAAGCTGAGACAAAGGTGAGTATTGCAAGAAATGGAGACTTTTCTCAAGAACACCTTGAGTATGTTGATTGAATTAGAGAATAATAAACTAATGAGTTAGTTCCACTGTCCTAAATAGTCAATTCTCACCAATGGCTGTCAGGATGGCCGAGAGGTCTAATGCGCCAGACTTAAGAAAGGGATCTTTCCCCAAAGGGACTTCTGGTCTCCAATGGAGGCGTGGGTTCAAATCCCACTCCTGACATTTCTTCCCTCTGCATGTTGGTCATGATTTAGACATGTTTGTATTTGACAACTTTAGCAACTCGTGATTGTCTTTTGTTGCACAAAGCAAAAGACATGGTGACACTATTGCATAATCCTTCTCTACCAGATACCGATGTGCTGCTGAGATGATGCTGTCGCAGCATTCTTACGAGAATGCACCTCGGGCACTCCTGGCAGTAATTTCTGACAACTGACGCTCCACATCAACTCACGTCAAGTGAGGTGGCCATGATGTGCACCCAAATGGTTAGTTCAAAGCAATATATTCCAAGCCTAAGACTTACTGTCTGGAGGAAGATGCAGAAAACAAACTGCTAAATAGTTGCAGTTGATCTAAAAGTGATTGCTGAAACAAAGTGGGACTTTGTGCAAACACACCTGGAAATCAGGTTTCCAATGAGGTTTCTCAAACTGTCCGTATATACGTAACAAAAGGCTGCAAGCCCCACGATGGATGCTGAGGTTTTCGAAAGAGAAGCAATTCAGAAAACCCAGCTGCAACTGTAGCCAGACTTGGCTGCTTGTACAAACCTTTTGCCAAACAAAATTAATCATCTAAGCAACACTCCAACTTAGACCCACTAATCTCACTTACAAGAGCTTTACTCACTTCACGCACAACTGACGCTCCACTTTAACTCACGTCAAATGAGGTGGCCATTATGTGCACCCAAACGGTTAGTTCAAAGCAATATATTCCAAGCCTAAGACTTACTGTCTGGAGGAAGATGCAGAAAACAAACTGCTAAATAGTTGCAGTTGATCTAAAAGTGATTGCTGAAACAAAGTGGGACTTTGCGCAAACACACCTGGAAATCAGGTTTCCAATGAGGTTTCTCAAACTGTGCGTATATACGTAACAAAAGGCTGCAAGCCCCACGATGGATGCTGAGGTTTTTGAAAGAGAAGCAATTCAGAAAACCCAGCTGCAACTGCAGCCAGACTTGGCTGCTTGTACAAACGTTTTGCCAAACAAAATTAATCATCTAACCAACACTCCAACTGAGACCCACTAAACTCACTTACAAGAGCTTCACTCACTTCATGTCACTGTCATAAGTTGTGCAAAGTCCCGACTGACGTCCTTTCAAGCTGAGACAAAGGTGAATATTGCAAGAAATGGAGACTTTTCTCAAGAACACCTTGAGTATGTTGATTGAATTAGAGAATAATAAACTAATGAGTTAGTTCCACTGTCCTAAAGAGTCAATTCTCACCAATGGCTGTCAGGATGGCCGAGCGGTCTAAGGCGCCAGACTTAAGCAAGGGCTCTTTCCCCAATGGGACTTCTGGTCTCCAATGGAGGCGTAAGTTCAAATCCCACTCCTAACATTTCTTCCCTCTGCATGTTGGTAATGATTTAGACATGTTTGTATTTGACAACTTTAGCAACTCGTGATTGTCTTTTGTTGCACAAAGCAAAAGACATGGCGACACTATTGCATAATCCTTCTCTACCAGATACCAATGTGCTGCTGAGATGATGCTGCCGCAACATTCTTACGAGAATGCACCTCGTGCACTCCTGGTAGTAATTTCTGACAACTGACGCTCCACATCAACTCACGTCAAGTCAGGTGGCCATGATGTGCATGCAAACGGTTAGTTCAAAGCAATATATTCCAAGCGTAATACTTACTGTCCGAGGAAGATGCTGAAAACAAACGGCTAAATAGTTGCAGCTGATCTAAAAGTGATTGCTGAAACAGAGTGGGACTTTGCTCAAACACGCCTGGAAATATGTTGCTTTATTGAGGATCAAAAGGTCTTTTCAGGGGTTCAGTTTCTGCATACCCACACTATAACTGCAGAAAAACTTGATCTCTTGTCCAGCTGAAAATGAAAGTCACTTCCGGCAATTACACACAGTAAAGTACCCAAATTACACTCAGCTTTCTCAGGGGAGCCGATTTCACAAACTGAGGTATGGAAACTGAGTTTACCCGACTAGATACCAGTCGGAGAACGCCAATTTCGTTGTCGTTTATAAACGTAACCATGTTTCCAATCAGGTTTCTCAAACTGTGCGTATATAAGTAACAAAAGGCTGCAAGCCCCATGATGGATGCTGAGGTTTTCGAAAGAGAAGCAATTCAGAAAACCCAGCTGCAACTGCAGCCAGACTTGGCTGCTTGTACAATCGTTTTGCCAAACAAAATTAATCATCTAACCAACAATCCAACTGAGACCCACTAAACTCACTTACAAGAGCTTCACTCACTTCATGTCACTGTCATAAGTTGTGCAAAGTCCCAACTGACGTCCTTTCAAGCTGAGACAAAGGTGAATATTGCAAGAAATGGAGACTTTTCTCAAGAACACCTTGAGTATGTTGATTGAATTAGAGAATAATAAACTAATGAGTTAGTTCCACTGTCCTAAAGAGTCAATTCCCACCAATGGCTGTCAGGATGGCCAAGCGGTCTAAGGCGCCAGACTTAAGCAAGGGCTCTTTCAAGGGCTTCTGGTCTCCAATGGAGGCGTGGGTTCCAATCCCACTCCTGACATTTCTTCCCTCTGCATGTTTGTCATGAGTTAGACATGTTTGTATTTGACAACTTTAGCAACTCGTGATTGTCTTTTGATGCACAAAGCAAAAGACATGGCGACACTATTGCATAATCCTTCTCTACCAGATACCAATGTGCTGCTGAGATGATGCTGCCGCAACATTCTTACGAGAATGCACCTCGGGCACTCCTGGCAGTAATTTCTGACAACTGACGCTCCACATCAATTCACGTCAAGTGAGGTGGCCATGATGTGCATGCAGACGGTTAGATCAAAGCAATATATTCCAAGCGTAAGACTTACTGTCCGAAGAAGATGCTGAAAACAAACGGCTAAATAGTTGCAGTTGATCTAAAAGTGATTGCTGAAAAAAAGTGGGACTTTGTGCAAACACAACTGGAAATCAGGTTTCCAATGAGGTTTCTCAAACTGTCCGTATATACGTAACAAAAGGCTGCAAGCCCCACGATGGATGCTGAGGTTTTCGATAGAGAAGCAATTCAGAAAACCCAGCTGCAACTGCAGCCAGACTTGGCTGCTTGTACAAACGTTTTGCCAAACAAAATTAATCATCTACCCAACACTCCAACTGAGACCCACTAAACTCACTTACAAGAGCTTTACTCACTTCACGCACAACTGACGCTCCACTTTAACTCACGTCAAATGAGGTGGCCATGATGTGCACCCAAACGGGTAGTTCAAAGCAATATATTCCAAGCCTAAGACTTACTGTCTGGAGGAAGATGCAGAAAACAAACTGCTAAATAGTTGCAGTTGATCTAAAAGTGATTGCTGAAACAAAGTGGGACTTTGCGCAAACACACCTGGAAATCAGGTTTCCAATGAGGTTTCTCAAACTGTGCATATATATGTAACAAAAGGCGAGAAGCCCCACGATGGATGCTGAGGTTTTTGAAAGAGAAGCAATTCAGAAAACCCAGCTGCAACTGCAGCCAGACTTGGCTGCTTGTACAAACGTTTTGCCAAAAAAAATTAATCATCTAACCAACACTCCAACTGAGACCCACTAAACTAACTTACAAGAGCTTCACTCACTTCATGTCACTGTCAGAAGTTGTGCAAAGTCCCGACTGACGTCCTTTCAAGCTGAGACAAAGGTGAATATTGCAAGAAATGGAGACTTTTCTCAAGAACACCTTGAGTATGTTGATTGAATTAGAGAATAATAAACTAATGAGTTAGTTCCACTGTCCTAAAGAGTCAATTCCCACCAATGGCTGTCAGGATGGCCGAGCGGTCTAAGGTGCCAGACTTAAGAAAGAGCTCTTTCCCCAAAGGGACTTCTGGTCTCCAATGGAGGCGTGGGTTCAAATCCCACTCCTGACATTTCTTCCCTCTGCATGTTGGTCATGATTTAGACATGTTTGTATTTGACAACTTTAGCAACTCGTGATTGTCTTTTGTTGCACAAAGCAAAAGACATGGTGCCACTATTGCATAATCCTTCTCTACCAGATACCAATGTGCTGCTGAGATGATGCTGCCGCAACATTCTTACGAGAATGCACCTCGGGCACTCCTGGTAGTAATTTCTGACAACTGACGCTCCACATCAACTCACGTCAAGTCAGGTGGCCATGATGTGCATGCAAACGGTTAGTTCAAAGCAATATATTCCAAGCGTAATACTTACTGTCTGGAGGAAGATGCAGAAAACAAACTGCTAAATAGTTGCAGTTGATCTAAAAATGATTGCTGAAACAAAGTGGGACTTTGCGCAAACACACCTGGAAATCAGGTTTCCAATGAGGTTTCTCAAACTGTGCATATATACGTAACAAAAGGCTGCAAGCCCCACGATGGCTGCTGAGGTTTTTGAAAGAGAAGCAATTCAGAAAACCCAGCTGCAACTGCAGCCAGACTTGGCTGCTTGTACAAACGTTTTGCCAAACAAAATTAATCATCTAACCAACACTCCAACTGAGACCCACTAAACTCACTTACAAGAGCTTCACTCAGTTCATGTCACTGTCATGAGTTGTGCAAAGTCCCGACTGACGTCCTTTCAAGCTGAGACAAAGGTGAGTATTGCAAGAAATGGAGACTTTTCTCAAGAACACCTTGAGTATGTTGATTGAATTAGAGAATAATAAACTAATGAGTTAGTTCCACTGTCCTAAATAGTCAATTCTCACCAATGGCTGTCAGGATGGCCGAGAGGTCTAATGCGCCAGACTTAAGAAAGGGATCTTTCCCCAAAGGGACTTCTGGTCTCCAATGGAGGCGTGGGTTCAAATCCCACTCCTGACATTTCTTCCCTCTGCATGTTGGTCATGATTTAGACATGTTTGTATTTGACAACTTTAGCAACTCGTGATTGTCTTTTGTTGCACAAAGCAAAAGACATGGTGACACTATTGCATAATCCTTCTCTACCAGATACCGATGTGCTGCTGAGATGATGCTGTCGCAGCATTCTTACGAGAATGCACCTCGGGCACTCCTGGCAGTAATTTCTGACAACTGACGCTCCACATCAACTCACGTCAAGTGAGGTGGCCATGATGTGCACCCAAATGGTTAGTTCAAAGCAATATATTCCAAGCCTAAGACTTACTGTCTGGAGGAAGATGCAGAAAACAAACTGCTAAATAGTTGCAGTTGATCTAAAAGTGATTGCTGAAACAAAGTGGGACTTTGTGCAAACACACCTGGAAATCAGGTTTCCAATGAGGTTTCTCAAACTGTCCGTATATACGTAACAAAAGGCTGCAAGCCCCACGATGGATGCTGAGGTTTTCGAAAGAGAAGCAATTCAGAAAACCCAGCTGCAACTGTAGCCAGACTTGGCTGCTTGTACAAACCTTTTGCCAAACAAAATTAATCATCTAAGCAACACTCCAACTTAGACCCACTAATCTCACTTACAAGAGCTTTACTCACTTCACGCACAACTGACGCTCCACTTTAACTCACGTCAAATGAGGTGGCCATTATGTGCACCCAAACGGTTAGTTCAAAGCAATATATTCCAAGCCTAAGACTTACTGTCTGGAGGAAGATGCAGAAAACAAACTGCTAAATAGTTGCAGTTGATCTAAAAGTGATTGCTGAAACAAAGTGGGACTTTGCGCAAACACACCTGGAAATCAGGTTTCCAATGAGGTTTCTCAAACTGTGCGTATATACGTAACAAAAGGCTGCAAGCCCCACGATGGATGCTGAGGTTTTTGAAAGAGAAGCAATTCAGAAAACCCAGCTGCAACTGCAGCCAGACTTGGCTGCTTGTACAAACGTTTTGCCAAACAAAATTAATCATCTAACCAACACTCCAACTGAGACCCACTAAACTCACTTACAAGAGCTTCACTCACTTCATGTCACTGTCATAAGTTGTGCAAAGTCCCGACTGACGTCCTTTCAAGCTGAGACAAAGGTGAATATTGCAAGAAATGGAGACTTTTCTCAAGAACACCTTGAGTATGTTGATTGAATTAGAGAATAATAAACTAATGAGTTAGTTCCACTGTCCTAAAGAGTCAATTCTCACCAATGGCTGTCAGGATGGCCGAGCGGTCTAAGGCGCCAGACTTAAGCAAGGGCTCTTTCCCCAATGGGACTTCTGGTCTCCAATGGAGGCGTAAGTTCAAATCCCACTACTAACATTTCTTCCCTCTGCATGTTGGTAATGATTTAGACATGTTTGTATTTGACAACTTTAGCAACTCGTGATTGTCTTTTGTTGCACAAAGCAAAAGACATGGCGACACTATTGCATAATCCTTCTCTACCAGATACCAATGTGCTGCTGAGATGATGCTGCCGCAACATTCTTACGAGAATGCACCTCGTGCACTCCTGGTAGTAATTTCTGACAACTGACGCTCCACATCAACTCACGTCAAGTCAGGTGGCCATGATGTGCATGCAAACGGTTAGTTCAAAGCAATATATTCCAAGCGTAATACTTACTGTCCGAGGAAGATGCTGAAAACAAACGGCTAAATAGTTGCAGCTGATCTAAAAGTGATTGCTGAAACAGAGTGGGACTTTGCTCAAACACGCCTGGAAATATGTTGCTTTATTGAGGATCAAAAGGTCTTTTCAGGGGTTCAGTTTCTGCATACCCACACTATAACTGCAGAAAAACTTGATCTCTTGTCCAGCTGAAAATGAAAGTCACTTCCGGCAATTACACACAGTAAAGTACCCAAATTACACTCAGCTTTCTCAGGGGAGCCGATTTCACAAACTGAGGTATGGAAACTGAGTTTACCCGACTAGATACCAGTCGGAGAACGCCAATTTCATTGTCGTTTATAAACGTAACCATGTTTCCAATCAGGTTTCTCAAACTGTGCGTATATAAGTAACAAAAGGCTGCAAGCCCCATGATGGATGCTGAGGTTTTCGAAAGAGAAGCAATTCAGAAAACCCAGCTGCAACTGCAGCCAGACTTGGCTGCTTGTACAATCGTTTTGCCAAACAAAATTAATCATCTAACCAACAATCCAACTGAGACCCACTAAACTCACTTACAAGAGCTTCACTCACTTCATGTCACTGTCATAAGTTGTGCAAAGTCCCGAATGACGTCCTTTCAAGCTGAGACAAAGGTGAATATTGCAAGAAATGGAGACATTTCTCAAGAACACCTTGAGTATGTTGATTGAATTAGAGAATAATAAACTAATGAGTTAGTTCCACTATCCTAAAGAGTCAATCCCCACCAATGGCTGTCAGGATGGCCGAGCGGTCTAAGGCGCCAGACTTAAGCAAGGGCTCTTTCCCCAAAGGGACTTCTGGTCTCCAATGGAGGCGTGGGTTCAAATCCCAC
Source organism: Channa argus (assembly GCF_033026475.1). Lineage (NCBI taxonomy): Eukaryota > Metazoa > Chordata > Actinopteri > Anabantiformes > Channidae > Channa > Channa argus. The sequence goes on along the minus strand of NW_027125258.1, from coordinate 325,751 downwards.
TCCTGACATTTCTTCCCTCTGCATGTTGGTCATGATTTAGACATGTTTGTATTTGACAAAATTAGCAACTCGTGATTGTCTTTTGTTGCAAAAGACATGGCGACACTATTGCATAATCCTTCTCTACCAGATAGCAATTTTCTGCTGAGATGATGCTGCCGCAACATTCTTACGAGAATGCACCTCGGGCACTCCTGGCAGTAATTTCTGACAACTGACCCTCCACATCAACTCACGTCAAATGAGGTGGCCATGATGTGCATGCAAACGGTTAGTTCAAAGCAATATATTCCAAGCGTAAGACTTACTGTCCGAAGAAGATGCTGAAAACAAACGGCTAAATAGTTGCAGTTGATCTAAAAGTGATTGCTGAAACAAAGTGCGACATTGCGCAAACACACCTGGAAATCAGGTTTCCAATGAGGTTTCTCAAACTGTCCGTATATACGTAACAAAAGGCTGCAAGCCCCACGATGGATGCTGAGGTTTTCGAAGGAGAAGCAATTCAGAAAACCCAGCTGCAACTGCTGCCAGACTTGGCTGCTTGTACAAACGTTTTGCCAAACAAAATTAATCATCTAACCAACACTCCAACTGAGACCCACTAAACTCACTTACAAGAGCTTTACTCTCTTCACGCACAACTGACGCTCCACATTAACTCACGTCAAGTGAGGTGGCCATGATGTGCACCCAAACGGTTAGTTCAAAGCAATATATTCCAAGCCTAAGACTTACTGTCTGGAGGAAGATGCAGAAAACAAACTGCTAAATAGTTGCAGTTGATCTAAAAGTCATTGCTGAAACAAAGTGGGACTTTGCTCAAACACGCCTGGAAATATGTTGCTTTATTGAGGATCAAAAGGTCTTTTCAGGGGTTCAGTTTCTGCAGACCCACTCTATAACTGCAGAAAAACTTGATCTCTTGTCCAGCTGAAAATGAAAGTCACTTCCGGCAATTACACACAGTAAAGTAGCCAAATTACAGTCAGCTTTCTCAGGGGAGCTGATTTCACAAACTGAGGTATGGAAACTGACTTTACCCGACTAGATACCAGTCGGAAAACGCCAATTTCGTTGTCGTTTATAAACGTAACCATGTTTCCAATCAGGTTTCTCAAACTGTGCTTATATAAGTAACAAAAGGCTGCAAGCCCCATGATGGATGCTGAGGTTTTCGAAAGAGAAGCAATTCAGAAAACCCAGCTGCAACTGCAGCCAGACTTGGCTGCTTGTGCAATCGTTTTGCCAAACAAAATTAATCATCTAACCAACACTCCAACTGAGACCCACTAAACTCACTTACAAGAGCTTCACTCACTTCATGTCACTGTCATAAGTTGTGCAAAGTCCCGACTGACGTCCTTTCAAGCTGAGACAAAGGTGAATATTGCAAGAAATGGAGACTTTTCTCAAGAACACCTTGAGTATGTTGATTGAATTAGAGAATAATAAACTAATGAGTTAGTTCCACTGTCCTAAAGAGTCAACTCCCACCAATGGCTGTCAGGATGGCCGAGTGGTCTAAGGCGCCAAACGTAAGCAAGGGCTCTTTCCCGAATGGGACTTCTGGTCTCCAATGGAGGCGTGGGTACAAATCCCACTCCTGACATTTCTTCCCTCTGCATGTTGGTCATGATTTAGACATGTTTGTATTTGACAACTTTAGCAACTCGTGATTGTCTTTTGATGCACAAAGCAAAAAACATGGCGACACTATTGCATAATCCTTCTCTACCAGATACCAATGTGCTGCTGAGATGATGCTGCCGCAACATTCTTACGAGAATGCACCTCGGGCACTCCTGGCAGTAATTTCTGACAACTGACGCTCCACATCAACTCACGTCAAGTGAGGTGGCCATGATGTGCATGCAAGCGGTTAGTTCAAAGCAATATATTCCAAGCGTAAGACTTACTGTCCGAAGAAGATGCTGAAAACAAATGGCTAAATAGTTGCAGTTGATCTAAAAGTGATTGCTGAAACAAAGTGGGACTTTGTGCAAACACAACTGGAAATCAGGTTTCCAATGAGGTTTCTCATACTGTCCGTATATACGTAACAAAAGGCTGCAAGCCCCACGATGGATGCTGAGGTTTTCGAAAGAGAAGCAATTCAGAAAACCCAGCTGCAACTGCATCCAGACTTGGCTGCTTGTACAAACGTTTTGCCAAACAAAATTAATCATCTACCCAACACTCCAACTGAGACCCACTAAACTCACTTACAAGAGCTTTACTCACTTCATGCACAACTGACGCTCCACTTTAACTCACGTCAAATGAGGTGGCCATGATGTTCACCCAAACGGGTAGTTCAAAGCAATATATTCCAAGCCTAAGACTTACTGTCTGGAGGAAGATGCAGAAAACAAACTGCTAAATAGTTGCAGTTGATCTAAAAGTGATTGCTGAAACAAAGTGGGACTTTGCGCAAACACACCTGGAAATCAGGTTTCCAATGAGGTTTCTCAAACTGTGCATATATATGTAACAAAAGGCGGCAAGCCCCACGATGGATGCTGAGGTTTTTGAAAGAGAAGCAATTCAGAAAACCCAGCTGCAACTGCAGCCAGACTTGGCTGCTTGTACAAACGTTTTGCCAAAAAAAATTAATCATCTAACCAACACTCCAACTGAGACCCACTAAACTAACTTACAAGAGCTTCACTCACTTCATGTCACTGTCATAAGTTGTGCAAAGTCCCGACTGACGTCCTTTCAAGCTGAGACAAAGGTGAATATTGCAAGAAATGGAGACTTTTCTCAAGAACACCTTGAGTATGTTGATTGAATTAGAGAATAATAAACTAATGAATTAGTTCCACTGTCCTAAAGAGTCAATTCCCACCAATGGCTGTCAAGATGGCCGAGCGGTCTAAGGCGCCAGACTTAAGAAAGGGCTCTTTCCCCAAAGGGACTTCTAGTCTCCAATGGAGGTGCGAGTTCAAATCCCACTCCTGACATGTCTTCCCTCTGCATGTTGGTCATGATATAGACATGTTTGTATTTGACAAAATTAGCAACTCGTGATTGTCATTTGTTGCAAAAGACATGGCGACACTATTGCATATTCCTTCTCTACCAGATACCAATGTGCTGCTGAGATGATGCTGCCGCAACATTCTTACGAGAATGCACCTCGGGCACTCCTGGCAGTAATTTCTGACAACTGATGCTCCACATCAACTCACGTCAAGTGAGGTGGCCATGATGTGCATGCAAACGGTTAGTTCAAAGCAATATATTCCAAGCGTAAGACTTACTGTCCGAAGAAGATGCTGAAAACAAACGGCTAAATAGTTGCAGTTGATCTAAAAGTGATTGCTGAAACAAAGTGGGACTTTGCGCAAACACACCTGGAAATCAGGTTTCCAATGAGGTTTCTCAAACTGTCCGTATATACGTAACAAAAGGCTGCAAGCCCCACGATGGATGCTGAGGTTTTTGAAAGAGAAGCAATTCAGAAAACCCAGCTGCAACTGCAGCCAGACTTGGCTGCTTGTACAAACGTTTTGCCAAACAAAATTAATCATCTAACCAACACTCCAACTGAGACCCACTAAACTCACTTACAAGAGCTTCACTCATTTCATGTCACTGTCATAAGTTGTGCAAAGTCCCGACTGACGTCCTTTGAAGCTGAGACAAAGGTGAATATTGCAAGAAATGGAGACTTTTCTCAAGAACACCTTGAGTATGTTGATTGAATTAGAGAATAATAAACTAATGAGTTAGTTCCACTGTCCTAAAGAGTCAATTCCCACCAATGGCTGTCAGGATGGCCGAGCGGTCTAAGGTGCCAGACTTAAGAAAGGGCTCTTTCCCCAAAGGGACTTCTGGTCTCCAATGGAGGCGTGGGTTCAAATCCCACTCCTGACATTTCTTCCCTCTGCATGTTGGTCATGATTTAGACATGTTTGTATTTGACAACTTTAGCAACTCGTGATTGTCTTTTGTTGCACAAAGCAAAAGACATGGTGCCACTATTGCATAATCCTTCTCTACCAGATACCAATGTGCTGCTGAGATGATGCTGCCGCAACATTCTTACGAGAATGCACCTCGGGCACTCCTGGTAGTAATTTCTGACAACTGACGCTCCACATCAACTCACGTCAAGTCAGGTGGCCATGATGTGCATGCAAACGGTTAGTTCAAATCAATATATTCCAAGCGTAATACTTACTGTCTGGAGGAAGATGCAGAAAACAAACTGCTAAATAGTTGCAGTTGATCTAAAAATGATTGCTGAAACAAAGTGGGACTTTGCGCAAACACACCTGGAAATCAGGTTTCCAATGAGGTTTCTCAAACTGTGCATATATACGTAACAAAAGGCTGCAAGCCCCACGATGGCTGCTGAGGTTTTTGAAAGAGAAGCAATTCAGAAAACCCAGCTGCAACTGCAGCCAGACTTGGCTGCTTGTACAAACGTTTTGCCAAACAAAATTAATCATCTAACCAACACTCCAACTGAGACCCACTAAACTCACTTACAAGAGCTTCACTCATTTCATGTCACTGTCATAAGTTGTGCAAAGTCCCGACTGACGTCCTTTGAAGCTGAGACAAAGGTGAATATTGCAAGAAATGGAGACTTTTCTCAAGAACACCTTGAGTATGTTGATTGAATTAGAGAATAATAAACTAATGAGTTAGTTCCAATGTCCTAAAGAGTCAATTCCCCCCAATGGCTGTCAGGATGGCCGAGCGGTCTAAGGCGCCAGACTTAAGAAAGGGCTCTTTCCCCAAAGGGACTTCTGGTCTCCAATGGAGGCGTGGGTTCAAATCCCACTCCTGACATTACTTCCCTCTGCATGTTGGTCATGATTTAGACAGTTGTATTTGACAACTTTAGCAACTCGTGATTGTCTTTTGATGCACAAAGCAAAAAACATGGCGACACTATTGCATAATCCTTCTCTACCAGATACCAATGTGCTGCTGAGATGATGCTGCCGCAACATTCTTACGAGAATGCACCTCGGGCACTCCTGGCAGTAATTTCTGACAACTGACGCTCCACATCAACTCACGTCAAGTGAGGTGGCCATGATGTGCATGCAAGCGGTTAGTTCAAAGCAATATATTCCAAGCGTAAGACTTACTGTCCGAAGAAGATGCTGAAAACAAATGGCTAAATAGTTGCAGTTGATCTAAAAGTGATTGCTGAAACAAAGTGGGACTTTGTGCAAACACAACTGGAAATCAGGTTTCCAATGAGGTTTCTCATACTGTCCGTATATACGTAACAAAAGGCTGCAAGCCCCACGATGGATGCTGAGGTTTTCGAAAGAGAAGCAATTCAGAAAACCCAGCTGCAACTGCATCCAGACTTGGCTGCTTGTACAAACGTTTTGCCAAACAAAATTAATCATCTACCCAACACTCCAACTGAGACCCACTAAACTCACTTACAAGAGCTTTACTCACTTCATGCACAACTGACGCTCCACTTTAACTCACGTCAAATGAGGTGGCCATGATGTTCACCCAAACGGGTAGTTCAAAGCAATATATTCCAAGCCTAAGACTTACTGTCTGGAGGAAGATGCAGAAAACAAACTGCTAAATAGTTGCAGTTGATCTAAAAGTGATTGCTGAAACAAAGTGGGACTTTGCGCAAACACACCTGGAAATCAGGTTTCCAATGAGGTTTCTCAAACTGTGCATATATATGTAACAAAAGGCGGCAAGCCCCACGATGGATGCTGAGGTTTTTGAAAGAGAAGCAATTCAGAAAACCCAGCTGCAACTGCAGCCAGACTTGGCTGCTTGTACAAACGTTTTGCCAAAAAAAATTAATCATCTAACCAACACTCCAACTGAGACCCACTAAACTAACTTACAAGAGCTTCACTCACTTCATGTCACTGTCATAAGTTGTGCAAAGTCCCGACTGACGTCCTTTCAAGCTGAGACAAAGGTGAATATTGCAAGAAATGGAGACTTTTCTCAAGAACACCTTGAGTATGTTGATTGAATTAGAGAATAATAAACTAATGAATTAGTTCCACTGTCCTAAAGAGTCAATTCCCACCAATGGCTGTCAAGATGGCCGAGCGGTCTAAGGCGCCAGACTTAAGAAAGGGCTCTTTCCCCAAAGGGACTTCTAGTCTCCAATGGAGGTGCGAGTTCAAATCCCACTCCTGACATGTCTTCCCTCTGCATGTTGGTCATGATATAGACATGTTTGTATTTGACAAAATTAGCAACTCGTGATTGTCATTTGTTGCAAAAGACATGGCGACACTATTGCATATTCCTTCTCTACCAGATACCAATGTGCTGCTGAGATGATGCTGCCGCAACATTCTTACGAGAATGCACCTCGGGCACTCCTGGCAGTAATTTCTGACAACTGATGCTCCACATCAACTCACGTCAAGTGAGGTGGCCATGATGTGCATGCAAACGGTTAGTTCAAAGCAATATATTCCAAGCGTAAGACTTACTGTCCGAAGAAGATGCTGAAAACAAACGGCTAAATAGTTGCAGTTGATCTAAAAGTGATTGCTGAAACAAAGTGGGACTTTGCGCAAACACACCTGGAAATCAGGTTTCCAATGAGGTTTCTCAAACTGTCCGTATATACGTAACAAAAGGCTGCAAGCCCCACGATGGATGCTGAGGTTTTTGAAAGAGAAGCAATTCAGAAAACCCAGCTGCAACTGCAGCCAGACTTGGCTGCTTGTACAAACGTTTTGCCAAACAAAATTAATCATCTAACCAACACTCCAACTGAGACCCACTAAACTCACTTACAAGAGCTTCACTCATTTCATGTCACTGTCATAAGTTGTGCAAAGTCCCGACTGACGTCCTTTGAAGCTGAGACAAAGGTGAATATTGCAAGAAATGGAGACTTTTCTCAAGAACACCTTGAGTATGTTGATTGAATTAGAGAATAATAAACTAATGAGTTAGTTCCACTGTCCTAAAGAGTCAATTCCCACCAATGGCTGTCAGGATGGCCGAGCGGTCTAAGGTGCCAGACTTAAGAAAGAGCTCTTTCCCCAAAGGGACTTCTGGTCTCCAATGGAGGCGTGGGTTCAAATCCCACTCCTGACATTTCTTCCCTCTGCATGTTGGTCATGATTTAGACATGTTTGTATTTGACAACTTTAGCAACTCGTGATTGTCTTTTGTTGCACAAAGCAAAAGACATGGTGCCACTATTGCATAATCCTTCTCTACCAGATACCAATGTGCTGCTGAGATGATGCTGCCGCAACATTCTTACGAGAATGCACCTCGGGCACTCCTGGTAGTAATTTCTGACAACTGACGCTCCACATCAACTCACGTCAAGTCAGGTGGCCATGATGTGCATGCAAACGGTTAGTTCAAAGCAATATATTCCAAGCGTAATACTTACTGTCTGGAGGAAGATGCAGAAAACAAACTGCTAAATAGTTGCAGTTGATCTAAAAATGATTGCTGAAACAAAGTGGGACTTTGCGCAAACACACCTGGAAATCAGGTTTCCAATGAGGTTTCTCAAACTGTGCATATATACGTAACAAAAGGCTGCAAGCCCCACGATGGCTGCTGAGGTTTTTGAAAGAGAAGCAATTCAGAAAACCCAGCTGCAACTGCAGCCAGACTTGGCTGCTTGTACAAACGTTTTGCCAAACAAAATTAATCATCTAACCAACACTCCAACTGAGACCCACTAAACTCACTTACAAGAGCTTCACTCAGTTCATGTCACTGTCATGAGTTGTGCAAAGTCCCGACTGACGTCCTTTCAAGCTGAGACAAAGGTGAGTATTGCAAGAAATGGAGACTTTTCTCAAGAACACCTTGAGTATGTTGATTGAATTAGAGAATAATAAACTAATGAGTTAGTTCCACTGTCCTAAATAGTCAATTCTCACCAATGGCTGTCAGGATGGCCGAGAGGTCTAATGCGCCAGACTTAAGAAAGGGATCTTTCCCCAAAGGGACTTCTGGTCTCCAATGGAGGCGTGGGTTCAAATCCCACTCCTGACATTTCTTCCCTCTGCATGTTGGTCATGATTTAGACATGTTTGTATTTGACAACTTTAGCAACTCGTGATTGTCTTTTGTTGCACAAAGCAAAAGACATGGTGACACTATTGCATAATCCTTCTCTACCAGATACCGATGTGCTGCTGAGATGATGCTGTCGCAGCATTCTTACGAGAATGCACCTCGGGCACTCCTGGCAGTAATTTCTGACAACTGACGCTCCACATCAACTCACGTCAAGTGAGGTGGCCATGATGTGCACCCAAATGGTTAGTTCAAAGCAATATATTCCAAGCCTAAGACTTACTGTCTGGAGGAAGATGCAGAAAACAAACTGCTAAATAGTTGCAGTTGATCTAAAAGTGATTGCTGAAACAAAGTGGGACTTTGTGCAAACACACCTGGAAATCAGGTTTCCAATGAGGTTTCTCAAACTGTCCGTATATACGTAACAAAAGGCTGCAAGCCCCACGATGGATGCTGAGGTTTTCGAAAGAGAAGCAATTCAGAAAACCCAGCTGCAACTGTAGCCAGACTTGGCTGCTTGTACAAACCTTTTGCCAAACAAAATTAATCATCTAAGCAACACTCCAACTTAGACCCACTAATCTCACTTACAAGAGCTTTACTCACTTCACGCACAACTGACGCTCCACTTTAACTCACGTCAAATGAGGTGGCCATTATGTGCACCCAAACGGTTAGTTCAAAGCAATATATTCCAAGCCTAAGACTTACTGTCTGGAGGAAGATGCAGAAAACAAACTGCTAAATAGTTGCAGTTGATCTAAAAGTGATTGCTGAAACAAAGTGGGACTTTGCGCAAACACACCTGGAAATCAGGTTTCCAATGAGGTTTCTCAAACTGTGCGTATATACGTAACAAAAGGCTGCAAGCCCCACGATGGATGCTGAGGTTTTTGAAAGAGAAGCAATTCAGAAAACCCAGCTGCAACTGCAGCCAGACTTGGCTGCTTGTACAAACGTTTTGCCAAACAAAATTAATCATCTAACCAACACTCCAACTGAGACCCACTAAACTCACTTACAAGAGCTTCACTCACTTCATGTCACTGTCATAAGTTGTGCAAAGTCCCGACTGACGTCCTTTCAAGCTGAGACAAAGGTGAATATTGCAAGAAATGGAGACTTTTCTCAAGAACACCTTGAGTATGTTGATTGAATTAGAGAATAATAAACTAATGAGTTAGTTCCACTGTCCTAAAGAGTCAATTCTCACCAATGGCTGTCAGGATGGCCGAGCGGTCTAAGGCGCCAGACTTAAGCAAGGGCTCTTTCCCCAATGGGACTTCTGGTCTCCAATGGAGGCGTAAGTTCAAATCCCACTCCTAACATTTCTTCCCTCTGCATGTTGGTAATGATTTAGACATGTTTGTATTTGACAACTTTAGCAACTCGTGATTGTCTTTTGTTGCACAAAGCAAAAGACATGGCGACACTATTGCATAATCCTTCTCTACCAGATACCAATGTGCTGCTGAGATGATGCTGCCGCAACATTCTTACGAGAATGCACCTCGTGCACTCCTGGTAGTAATTTCTGACAACTGACGCTCCACATCAACTCACGTCAAGTCAGGTGGCCATGATGTGCATGCAAACGGTTAGTTCAAAGCAATATATTCCAAGCGTAATACTTACTGTCCGAGGAAGATGCTGAAAACAAACGGCTAAATAGTTGCAGCTGATCTAAAAGTGATTGCTGAAACAGAGTGGGACTTTGCTCAAACACGCCTGGAAATATGTTGCTTTATTGAGGATCAAAAGGTCTTTTCAGGGGTTCAGTTTCTGCATACCCACACTATAACTGCAGAAAAACTTGATCTCTTGTCCAGCTGAAAATGAAAGTCACTTCCGGCAATTACACACAGTAAAGTACCCAAATTACACTCAGCTTTCTCAGGGGAGCCGATTTCACAAACTGAGGTATGGAAACTGAGTTTACCCGACTAGATACCAGTCGGAGAACGCCAATTTCGTTGTCGTTTATAAACGTAACCATGTTTCCAATCAGGTTTCTCAAACTGTGCGTATATAAGTAACAAAAGGCTGCAAGCCCCATGATGGATGCTGAGGTTTTCGAAAGAGAAGCAATTCAGAAAACCCAGCTGCAACTGCAGCCAGACTTGGCTGCTTGTACAATCGTTTTGCCAAACAAAATTAATCATCTAACCAACAATCCAACTGAGACCCACTAAACTCACTTACAAGAGCTTCACTCACTTCATGTCACTGTCATAAGTTGTGCAAAGTCCCAACTGACGTCCTTTCAAGCTGAGACAAAGGTGAATATTGCAAGAAATGGAGACTTTTCTCAAGAACACCTTGAGTATGTTGATTGAATTAGAGAATAATAAACTAATGAGTTAGTTCCACTGTCCTAAAGAGTCAATTCCCACCAATGGCTGTCAGGATGGCCAAGCGGTCTAAGGCGCCAGACTTAAGCAAGGGCTCTTTCAAGGGCTTCTGGTCTCCAATGGAGGCGTGGGTTCCAATCCCACTCCTGACATTTCTTCCCTCTGCATGTTTGTCATGAGTTAGACATGTTTGTATTTGACAACTTTAGCAACTCGTGATTGTCTTTTGATGCACAAAGCAAAAGACATGGCGACACTATTGCATAATCCTTCTCTACCAGATACCAATGTGCTGCTGAGATGATGCTGCCGCAACATTCTTACGAGAATGCACCTCGGGCACTCCTGGCAGTAATTTCTGACAACTGACGCTCCACATCAATTCACGTCAAGTGAGGTGGCCATGATGTGCATGCAGACGGTTAGATCAAAGCAATATATTCCAAGCGTAAGACTTACTGTCCGAAGAAGATGCTGAAAACAAACGGCTAAATAGTTGCAGTTGATCTAAAAGTGATTGCTGAAAAAAAGTGGGACTTTGTGCAAACACAACTGGAAATCAGGTTTCCAATGAGGTTTCTCAAACTGTCCGTATATACGTAACAAAAGGCTGCAAGCCCCACGATGGATGCTGAGGTTTTCGATAGAGAAGCAATTCAGAAAACCCAGCTGCAACTGCAGCCAGACTTGGCTGCTTGTACAAACGTTTTGCCAAACAAAATTAATCATCTACCCAACACTCCAACTGAGACCCACTAAACTCACTTACAAGAGCTTTACTCACTTCACGCACAACTGACGCTCCACTTTAACTCACGTCAAATGAGGTGGCCATGATGTGCACCCAAACGGGTAGTTCAAAGCAATATATTCCAAGCCTAAGACTTACTGTCTGGAGGAAGATGCAGAAAACAAACTGCTAAATAGTTGCAGTTGATCTAAAAGTGATTGCTGAAACAAAGTGGGACTTTGCGCAAACACACCTGGAAATCAGGTTTCCAATGAGGTTTCTCAAACTGTGCATATATATGTAACAAAAGGCGAGAAGCCCCACGATGGATGCTGAGGTTTTTGAAAGAGAAGCAATTCAGAAAACCCAGCTGCAACTGCAGCCAGACTTGGCTGCTTGTACAAACGTTTTGCCAAAAAAAATTAATCATCTAACCAACACTCCAACTGAGACCCACTAAACTAACTTACAAGAGCTTCACTCACTTCATGTCACTGTCAGAAGTTGTGCAAAGTCCCGACTGACGTCCTTTCAAGCTGAGACAAAGGTGAATATTGCAAGAAATGGAGACTTTTCTCAAGAACACCTTGAGTATGTTGATTGAATTAGAGAATAATAAACTAATGAGTTAGTTCCACTGTCCTAAAGAGTCAATTCCCACCAATGGCTGTCAGGATGGCCGAGCGGTCTAAGGTGCCAGACTTAAGAAAGAGCTCTTTCCCCAAAGGGACTTCTGGTCTCCAATGGAGGCGTGGGTTCAAATCCCACTCCTGACATTTCTTCCCTCTGCATGTTGGTCATGATTTAGACATGTTTGTATTTGACAACTTTAGCAACTCGTGATTGTCTTTTGTTGCACAAAGCAAAAGACATGGTGCCACTATTGCATAATCCTTCTCTACCAGATACCAATGTGCTGCTGAGATGATGCTGCCGCAACATTCTTACGAGAATGCACCTCGGGCACTCCTGGTAGTAATTTCTGACAACTGACGCTCCACATCAACTCACGTCAAGTCAGGTGGCCATGATGTGCATGCAAACGGTTAGTTCAAAGCAATATATTCCAAGCGTAATACTTACTGTCTGGAGGAAGATGCAGAAAACAAACTGCTAAATAGTTGCAGTTGATCTAAAAATGATTGCTGAAACAAAGTGGGACTTTGCGCAAACACACCTGGAAATCAGGTTTCCAATGAGGTTTCTCAAACTGTGCATATATACGTAACAAAAGGCTGCAAGCCCCACGATGGCTGCTGAGGTTTTTGAAAGAGAAGCAATTCAGAAAACCCAGCTGCAACTGCAGCCAGACTTGGCTGCTTGTACAAACGTTTTGCCAAACAAAATTAATCATCTAACCAACACTCCAACTGAGACCCACTAAACTCACTTACAAGAGCTTCACTCAGTTCATGTCACTGTCATGAGTTGTGCAAAGTCCCGACTGACGTCCTTTCAAGCTGAGACAAAGGTGAGTATTGCAAGAAATGGAGACTTTTCTCAAGAACACCTTGAGTATGTTGATTGAATTAGAGAATAATAAACTAATGAGTTAGTTCCACTGTCCTAAATAGTCAATTCTCACCAATGGCTGTCAGGATGGCCGAGAGGTCTAATGCGCCAGACTTAAGAAAGGGATCTTTCCCCAAAGGGACTTCTGGTCTCCAATGGAGGCGTGGGTTCAAATCCCACTCCTGACATTTCTTCCCTCTGCATGTTGGTCATGATTTAGACATGTTTGTATTTGACAACTTTAGCAACTCGTGATTGTCTTTTGTTGCACAAAGCAAAAGACATGGTGACACTATTGCATAATCCTTCTCTACCAGATACCGATGTGCTGCTGAGATGATGCTGTCGCAGCATTCTTACGAGAATGCACCTCGGGCACTCCTGGCAGTAATTTCTGACAACTGACGCTCCACATCAACTCACGTCAAGTGAGGTGGCCATGATGTGCACCCAAATGGTTAGTTCAAAGCAATATATTCCAAGCCTAAGACTTACTGTCTGGAGGAAGATGCAGAAAACAAACTGCTAAATAGTTGCAGTTGATCTAAAAGTGATTGCTGAAACAAAGTGGGACTTTGTGCAAACACACCTGGAAATCAGGTTTCCAATGAGGTTTCTCAAACTGTCCGTATATACGTAACAAAAGGCTGCAAGCCCCACGATGGATGCTGAGGTTTTCGAAAGAGAAGCAATTCAGAAAACCCAGCTGCAACTGTAGCCAGACTTGGCTGCTTGTACAAACCTTTTGCCAAACAAAATTAATCATCTAAGCAACACTCCAACTTAGACCCACTAATCTCACTTACAAGAGCTTTACTCACTTCACGCACAACTGACGCTCCACTTTAACTCACGTCAAATGAGGTGGCCATTATGTGCACCCAAACGGTTAGTTCAAAGCAATATATTCCAAGCCTAAGACTTACTGTCTGGAGGAAGATGCAGAAAACAAACTGCTAAATAGTTGCAGTTGATCTAAAAGTGATTGCTGAAACAAAGTGGGACTTTGCGCAAACACACCTGGAAATCAGGTTTCCAATGAGGTTTCTCAAACTGTGCGTATATACGTAACAAAAGGCTGCAAGCCCCACGATGGATGCTGAGGTTTTTGAAAGAGAAGCAATTCAGAAAACCCAGCTGCAACTGCAGCCAGACTTGGCTGCTTGTACAAACGTTTTGCCAAACAAAATTAATCATCTAACCAACACTCCAACTGAGACCCACTAAACTCACTTACAAGAGCTTCACTCACTTCATGTCACTGTCATAAGTTGTGCAAAGTCCCGACTGACGTCCTTTCAAGCTGAGACAAAGGTGAATATTGCAAGAAATGGAGACTTTTCTCAAGAACACCTTGAGTATGTTGATTGAATTAGAGAATAATAAACTAATGAGTTAGTTCCACTGTCCTAAAGAGTCAATTCTCACCAATGGCTGTCAGGATGGCCGAGCGGTCTAAGGCGCCAGACTTAAGCAAGGGCTCTTTCCCCAATGGGACTTCTGGTCTCCAATGGAGGCGTAAGTTCAAATCCCACTACTAACATTTCTTCCCTCTGCATGTTGGTAATGATTTAGACATGTTTGTATTTGACAACTTTAGCAACTCGTGATTGTCTTTTGTTGCACAAAGCAAAAGACATGGCGACACTATTGCATAATCCTTCTCTACCAGATACCAATGTGCTGCTGAGATGATGCTGCCGCAACATTCTTACGAGAATGCACCTCGTGCACTCCTGGTAGTAATTTCTGACAACTGACGCTCCACATCAACTCACGTCAAGTCAGGTGGCCATGATGTGCATGCAAACGGTTAGTTCAAAGCAATATATTCCAAGCGTAATACTTACTGTCCGAGGAAGATGCTGAAAACAAACGGCTAAATAGTTGCAGCTGATCTAAAAGTGATTGCTGAAACAGAGTGGGACTTTGCTCAAACACGCCTGGAAATATGTTGCTTTATTGAGGATCAAAAGGTCTTTTCAGGGGTTCAGTTTCTGCATACCCACACTATAACTGCAGAAAAACTTGATCTCTTGTCCAGCTGAAAATGAAAGTCACTTCCGGCAATTACACACAGTAAAGTACCCAAATTACACTCAGCTTTCTCAGGGGAGCCGATTTCACAAACTGAGGTATGGAAACTGAGTTTACCCGACTAGATACCAGTCGGAGAACGCCAATTTCATTGTCGTTTATAAACGTAACCATGTTTCCAATCAGGTTTCTCAAACTGTGCGTATATAAGTAACAAAAGGCTGCAAGCCCCATGATGGATGCTGAGGTTTTCGAAAGAGAAGCAATTCAGAAAACCCAGCTGCAACTGCAGCCAGACTTGGCTGCTTGTACAATCGTTTTGCCAAACAAAATTAATCATCTAACCAACAATCCAACTGAGACCCACTAAACTCACTTACAAGAGCTTCACTCACTTCATGTCACTGTCATAAGTTGTGCAAAGTCCCGAATGACGTCCTTTCAAGCTGAGACAAAGGTGAATATTGCAAGAAATGGAGACATTTCTCAAGAACACCTTGAGTATGTTGATTGAATTAGAGAATAATAAACTAATGAGTTAGTTCCACTATCCTAAAGAGTCAATCCCCACCAATGGCTGTCAGGATGGCCGAGCGGTCTAAGGCGCCAGACTTAAGCAAGGGCTCTTTCCCCAAAGGGACTTCTGGTCTCCAATGGAGGCGTGGGTTCAAATCCCACTCCTGACATTTCTTCCCTCTGCATGTTGGTCATGATTTAGACATGTTTGTATTTGACAAAATTAGCAACTCGTGATTGTCTTTTGTTGCAAAAGACATGGCGACACTATTGCATAATCCTTCTCTACCAGATAGCAATTTTCTGCTGAGATGATGCTGCCGCAACATTCTTACGAGAATGCACCTCGGGCACTCCTGGCAGTAATTTCTGACAACTGACCCTCCACATCAACTCACGTCAAATGAGGTGGCCATGATGTGCATGCAAACGGTTAGTTCAAAGCAATATATTCCAAGCGTAAGACTTACTGTCCGAAGAAGATGCTGAAAACAAACGGCTAAATAGTTGCAGTTGATCTAAAAGTGATTGCTGAAACAAAGTGCGACATTGCGCAAACACACCTGGAAATCAGGTTTCCAATGAGGTTTCTCAAACTGTCCGTATATACGTAACAAAAGGCTGCAAGCCCCACGATGGATGCTGAGGTTTTCGAAGGAGAAGCAATTCAGAAAACCCAGCTGCAACTGCTGCCAGACTTGGCTGCTTGTACAAACGTTTTGCCAAACAAAATTAATCATCTAACCAACACTCCAACTGAGACCCACTAAACTCACTTACAAGAGCTTTACTCTCTTCACGCACAACTGACGCTCCACATTAACTCACGTCAAGTGAGGTGGCCATGATGTGCACCCAAACGGTTAGTTCAAAGCAATATATTCCAAGCCTAAGACTTACTGTCTGGAGGAAGATGCAGAAAACAAACTGCTAAATAGTTGCAGTTGATCTAAAAGTCATTGCTGAAACAAAGTGGGACTTTGCTCAAACACGCCTGGAAATATGTTGCTTTATTGAGGATCAAAAGGTCTTTTCAGGGGTTCAGTTTCTGCAGACCCACTCTATAACTGCAGAAAAACTTGATCTCTTGTCCAGCTGAAAATGAAAGTCACTTCCGGCAATTACACACAGTAAAGTAGCCAAATTACAGTCAGCTTTCTCAGGGGAGCTGATTTCACAAACTGAGGTATGGAAACTGACTTTACCCGACTAGATACCAGTCGGAAAACGCCAATTTCGTTGTCGTTTATAAACGTAACCATGTTTCCAATCAGGTTTCTCAAACTGTGCTTATATAAGTAACAAAAGGCTGCAAGCCCCATGATGGATGCTGAGGTTTTCGAAAGAGAAGCAATTCAGAAAACCCAGCTGCAACTGCAGCCAGACTTGGCTGCTTGTGCAATCGTTTTGCCAAACAAAATTAATCATCTAACCAACACTCCAACTGAGACCCACTAAACTCACTTACAAGAGCTTCACTCACTTCATGTCACTGTCATAAGTTGTGCAAAGTCCCGACTGACGTCCTTTCAAGCTGAGACAAAGGTGAATATTGCAAGAAATGGAGACTTTTCTCAAGAACACCTTGAGTATGTTGATTGAATTAGAGAATAATAAACTAATGAGTTAGTTCCACTGTCCTAAAGAGTCAACTCCCACCAATGGCTGTCAGGATGGCCGAGTGGTCTAAGGCGCCAAACGTAAGCAAGGGCTCTTTCCCGAATGGGACTTCTGGTCTCCAATGGAGGCGTGGGTACAAATCCCACTCCTGACATTTCTTCCCTCTGCATGTTGGTCATGATTTAGACATGTTTGTATTTGACAACTTTAGCAACTCGTGATTGTCTTTTGATGCACAAAGCAAAAAACATGGCGACACTATTGCATAATCCTTCTCTACCAGATACCAATGTGCTGCTGAGATGATGCTGCCGCAACATTCTTACGAGAATGCACCTCGGGCACTCCTGGCAGTAATTTCTGACAACTGACGCTCCACATCAACTCACGTCAAGTGAGGTGGCCATGATGTGCATGCAAGCGGTTAGTTCAAAGCAATATATTCCAAGCGTAAGACTTACTGTCCGAAGAAGATGCTGAAAACAAATGGCTAAATAGTTGCAGTTGATCTAAAAGTGATTGCTGAAACAAAGTGGGACTTTGTGCAAACACAACTGGAAATCAGGTTTCCAATGAGGTTTCTCATACTGTCCGTATATACGTAACAAAAGGCTGCAAGCCCCACGATGGATGCTGAGGTTTTCGAAAGAGAAGCAATTCAGAAAACCCAGCTGCAACTGCATCCAGACTTGGCTGCTTGTACAAACGTTTTGCCAAACAAAATTAATCATCTACCCAACACTCCAACTGAGACCCACTAAACTCACTTACAAGAGCTTTACTCACTTCATGCACAACTGACGCTCCACTTTAACTCACGTCAAATGAGGTGGCCATGATGTTCACCCAAACGGGTAGTTCAAAGCAATATATTCCAAGCCTAAGACTTACTGTCTGGAGGAAGATGCAGAAAACAAACTGCTAAATAGTTGCAGTTGATCTAAAAGTGATTGCTGAAACAAAGTGGGACTTTGCGCAAACACACCTGGAAATCAGGTTTCCAATGAGGTTTCTCAAACTGTGCATATATATGTAACAAAAGGCGGCAAGCCCCACGATGGATGCTGAGGTTTTTGAAAGAGAAGCAATTCAGAAAACCCAGCTGCAACTGCAGCCAGACTTGGCTGCTTGTACAAACGTTTTGCCAAAAAAAATTAATCATCTAACCAACACTCCAACTGAGACCCACTAAACTAACTTACAAGAGCTTCACTCACTTCATGTCACTGTCATAAGTTGTGCAAAGTCCCGACTGACGTCCTTTCAAGCTGAGACAAAGGTGAATATTGCAAGAAATGGAGACTTTTCTCAAGAACACCTTGAGTATGTTGATTGAATTAGAGAATAATAAACTAATGAATTAGTTCCACTGTCCTAAAGAGTCAATTCCCACCAATGGCTGTCAAGATGGCCGAGCGGTCTAAGGCGCCAGACTTAAGAAAGGGCTCTTTCCCCAAAGGGACTTCTAGTCTCCAATGGAGGTGCGAGTTCAAATCCCACTCCTGACATGTCTTCCCTCTGCATGTTGGTCATGATATAGACATGTTTGTATTTGACAAAATTAGCAACTCGTGATTGTCATTTGTTGCAAAAGACATGGCGACACTATTGCATATTCCTTCTCTACCAGATACCAATGTGCTGCTGAGATGATGCTGCCGCAACATTCTTACGAGAATGCACCTCGGGCACTCCTGGCAGTAATTTCTGACAACTGATGCTCCACATCAACTCACGTCAAGTGAGGTGGCCATGATGTGCATGCAAACGGTTAGTTCAAAGCAATATATTCCAAGCGTAAGACTTACTGTCCGAAGAAGATGCTGAAAACAAACGGCTAAATAGTTGCAGTTGATCTAAAAGTGATTGCTGAAACAAAGTGGGACTTTGCGCAAACACACCTGGAAATCAGGTTTCCAATGAGGTTTCTCAAACTGTCCGTATATACGTAACAAAAGGCTGCAAGCCCCACGATGGATGCTGAGGTTTTTGAAAGAGAAGCAATTCAGAAAACCCAGCTGCAACTGCAGCCAGACTTGGCTGCTTGTACAAACGTTTTGCCAAACAAAATTAATCATCTAACCAACACTCCAACTGAGACCCACTAAACTCACTTACAAGAGCTTCACTCATTTCATGTCACTGTCATAAGTTGTGCAAAGTCCCGACTGACGTCCTTTGAAGCTGAGACAAAGGTGAATATTGCAAGAAATGGAGACTTTTCTCAAGAACACCTTGAGTATGTTGATTGAATTAGAGAATAATAAACTAATGAGTTAGTTCCACTGTCCTAAAGAGTCAATTCCCACCAATGGCTGTCAGGATGGCCGAGCGGTCTAAGGTGCCAGACTTAAGAAAGGGCTCTTTCCCCAAAGGGACTTCTGGTCTCCAATGGAGGCGTGGGTTCAAATCCCACTCCTGACATTTCTTCCCTCTGCATGTTGGTCATGATTTGGACATGTTTGTATTTGACAACTTTAGCAACTCGTGATTGTCTTTTGTTGCACAAAGCAAAAGACATGGTGCCACTATTGCATAATCCTTCTCTACCAGATACCAATGTGCTGCTGAGATGATGCTGCCGCAACATTCTTACGAGAATGCACCTCGGGCACTCCTGGTAGTAATTTCTGACAACTGACGCTCCACATCAACTCACGTCAAGTCAGGTGGCCATGATGTGCATGCAAACGGTTAGTTCAAATCAATATATTCCAAGCGTAATACTTACTGTCTGGAGGAAGATGCAGAAAACAAACTGCTAAATAGTTGCAGTTGATCTAAAAATGATTGCTGAAACAAAGTGGGACTTTGCGCAAACACACCTGGAAATCAGGTTTCCAATGAGGTTTCTCAAACTGTGCATATATACGTAACAAAAGGCTGCAAGCCCCACGATGGCTGCTGAGGTTTTTGAAAGAGAAGCAATTCAGAAAACCCAGCTGCAACTGCAGCCAGACTTGGCTGCTTGTACAAACGTTTTGCCAAACAAAATTAATCATCTAACCAACACTCCAACTGAGACCCACTAAACTCACTTACAAGAGCTTCACTCATTTCATGTCACTGTCATAAGTTGTGCAAAGTCCCGACTGACGTCCTTTGAAGCTGAGACAAAGGTGAATATTGCAAGAAATGGAGACTTTTCTCAAGAACACCTTGAGTATGTTGATTGAATTAGAGAATAATAAACTAATGAGTTAGTTCCAATGTCCTAAAGAGTCAATTCCCCCCAATGGCTGTCAGGATGGCCGAGCGGTCTAAGGCGCCAGACTTAAGAAAGGGCTCTTTCCCCAAAGGGACTTCTGGTCTCCAATGGAGGCGTGGGTTCAAATCCCACTCCTGACATTACTTCCCTCTGCATGTTGGTCATGATTTAGACAGTTGTATTTGACAACTTTAGCAACTCGTGATTGTCTTTTGATGCACAAAGCAAAAAACATGGCGACACTATTGCATAATCCTTCTCTACCAGATACCAATGTGCTGCTGAGATGATGCTGCCGCAACATTCTTACGAGAATGCACCTCGGGCACTCCTGGCAGTAATTTCTGACAACTGACGCTCCACATCAACTCACGTCAAGTGAGGTGGCCATGATGTGCATGCAAGCGGTTAGTTCAAAGCAATATATTCCAAGCGTAAGACTTACTGTCCGAAGAAGATGCTGAAAACAAATGGCTAAATAGTTGCAGTTGATCTAAAAGTGATTGCTGAAACAAAGTGGGACTTTGTGCAAACACAACTGGAAATCAGGTTTCCAATGAGGTTTCTCATACTGTCCGTATATACGTAACAAAAGGCTGCAAGCCCCACGATGGATGCTGAGGTTTTCGAAAGAGAAGCAATTCAGAAAACCCAGCTGCAACTGCATCCAGACTTGGCTGCTTGTACAAACGTTTTGCCAAACAAAATTAATCATCTACCCAACACTCCAACTGAGACCCACTAAACTCACTTACAAGAGCTTTACTCACTTCATGCACAACTGACGCTCCACTTTAACTCACGTCAAATGAGGTGGCCATGATGTTCACCCAAACGGGTAGTTCAAAGCAATATATTCCAAGCCTAAGACTTACTGTCTGGAGGAAGATGCAGAAAACAAACTGCTAAATAGTTGCAGTTGATCTAAAAGTGATTGCTGAAACAAAGTGGGACTTTGCGCAAACACACCTGGAAATCAGGTTTCCAATGAGGTTTCTCAAACTGTGCATATATATGTAACAAAAGGCGGCAAGCCCCACGATGGATGCTGAGGTTTTTGAAAGAGAAGCAATTCAGAAAACCCAGCTGCAACTGCAGCCAGACTTGGCTGCTTGTACAAACGTTTTGCCAAAAAAAATTAATCATCTAACCAACACTCCAACTGAGACCCACTAAACTAACTTACAAGAGCTTCACTCACTTCATGTCACTGTCATAAGTTGTGCAAAGTCCCGACTGACGTCCTTTCAAGCTGAGACAAAGGTGAATATTGCAAGAAATGGAGACTTTTCTCAAGAACACCTTGAGTATGTTGATTGAATTAGAGAATAATAAACTAATGAATTAGTTCCACTGTCCTAAAGAGTCAATTCCCACCAATGGCTGTCAAGATGGCCGAGCGGTCTAAGGCGCCAGACTTAAGAAAGGGCTCTTTCCCCAAAGGGACTTCTAGTCTCCAATGGAGGTGCGAGTTCAAATCCCACTCCTGACATGTCTTCCCTCTGCATGTTGGTCATGATATAGACATGTTTGTATTTGACAAAATTAGCAACTCGTGATTGTCATTTGTTGCAAAAGACATGGCGACACTATTGCATATTCCTTCTCTACCAGATACCAATGTGCTGCTGAGATGATGCTGCCGCAACATTCTTACGAGAATGCACCTCGGGCACTCCTGGCAGTAATTTCTGACAACTGATGCTCCACATCAACTCACGTCAAGTGAGGTGGCCATGATGTGCATGCAAACGGTTAGTTCAAAGCAATATATTCCAAGCGTAAGACTTACTGTCCGAAGAAGATGCTGAAAACAAACGGCTAAATAGTTGCAGTTGATCTAAAAGTGATTGCTGAAACAAAGTGGGACTTTGCGCAAACACACCTGGAAATCAGGTTTCCAATGAGGTTTCTCAAACTGTCCGTATATACGTAACAAAAGGCTGCAAGCCCCACGATGGATGCTGAGGTTTTTGAAAGAGAAGCAATTCAGAAAACCCAGCTGCAACTGCAGCCAGACTTGGCTGCTTGTACAAACGTTTTGCCAAACAAAATTAATCATCTAACCAACACTCCAACTGAGACCCACTAAACTCACTTACAAGAGCTTCACTCATTTCATGTCACTGTCATAAGTTGTGCAAAGTCCCGACTGACGTCCTTTGAAGCTGAGACAAAGGTGAATATTGCAAGAAATGGAGACTTTTCTCAAGAACACCTTGAGTATGTTGATTGAATTAGAGAATAATAAACTAATGAGTTAGTTCCACTGTCCTAAAGAGTCAATTCCCACCAATGGCTGTCAGGATGGCCGAGCGGTCTAAGGTGCCAGACTTAAGAAAGGGCTCTTTCCCCAAAGGGACTTCTGGTCTCCAATGGAGGCGTGGGTTCAAATCCCACTCCTGACATTTCTTCCCTCTGCATGTTGGTCATGATTTAGACATGTTTGTATTTGACAACTTTAGCAACTCGTGATTGTCTTTTGTTGCACAAAGCAAAAGACATGGTGCCACTATTGCATAATCCTTCTCTACCAGATACCAATGTGCTGCTGAGATGATGCTGCCGCAACATTCTTACGAGAATGCACCTCGGGCACTCCTGGTAGTAATTTCTGACAACTGACGCTCCACATCAACTCACGTCAAGTCAGGTGGCCATGATGTGCATGCAAACGGTTAGTTCAAATCAATATATTCCAAGCGTAATACTTACTGTCTGGAGGAAGATGCAGAAAACAAACTGCTAAATAGTTGCAGTTGATCTAAAAATGATTGCTGAAACAAAGTGGGACTTTGCGCAAACACACCTGGAAATCAGGTTTCCAATGAGGTTTCTCAAACTGTGCATATATACGTAACAAAAGGCTGCAAGCCCCACGATGGCTGCTGAGGTTTTTGAAAGAGAAGCAATTCAGAAAACCCAGCTGCAACTGCAGCCAGACTTGGCTGCTTGTACAAACGTTTTGCCAAACAAAATTAATCATCTAACCAACACTCCAACTGAGACCCACTAAACTCACTTACAAGAGCTTCACTCATTTCATGTCACTGTCATAAGTTGTGCAAAGTCCCGACTGACGTCCTTTGAAGCTGAGACAAAGGTGAATATTGCAAGAAATGGAGACTTTTCTCAAGAACACCTTGAGTATGTTGATTGAATTAGAGAATAATAAACTAATGAGTTAGTTCCAATGTCCTAAAGAGTCAATTCCCCCCAATGGCTGTCAGGATGGCCGAGCGGTCTAAGGCGCCAGACTTAAGAAAGGGCTCTTTCCCCAAAGGGACTTCTGGTCTCCAATGGAGGCGTGGGTTCAAATCCCACTCCTGACATTACTTCCCTCTGCATGTTGGTCATGATTTAGACAGTTGTATTTGACAACTTTAGCACCTCGTGATTGTCTTTTGTTGCACGAAACAAAAGACATGGCGACACTATTGCATAATCCTTCTCTACCAGATACCAATGTGCTGCTGAGATGATGCTGCCGCAACATTCCTACGAGAATGCACCTCGGGCACTCCTGGCAGTAATTTCTGACAACTGATGCTCCACATCAACTCACGTCAAGTGAGGTGGCCATGATGTGCATGCAAACGGTTAGTTCAAAGCAATATATTCCAAGCGTAAGACTTACTGTCCGAAGAAGATGCTGAAAACAAACGGCTAAATAGTTGCAGTTGATCTAAAAGTGATTGCTGAAACAAAGTGGGACTTTGCGCAAACACACCTGGAAATCAGGTTTCCAATGAGGTTTCTCAAACTGTCCGTATATACGTAACAAAAGGCTGCAAGCCCCACGATGGATGCTGAGGTTTTCGAAAGAGAAGCAATTCAGAAAACCCAGCTGCAACTGCAGCCAGACTTGGCTGCTTGTACAAACGTTTTGCCAAACAAAATTAATCATCTACCCAACACTCCAACTGAGACCCACTAAACTCACTTACAAGAGCTTTACTCACTTCACGCACACCTGACGCTCCACTTTAACTCACGTCAAATGAGGTGGCCATGATGTGCACCCAAACGGGTAGTTCAAAGCAATATATTCCAAGCCTAAGACTTACTGTCTGGAGGAAGATGCAGAAAACAAACTGCTAAATAGTTGCAGTTGATCTAAAAGTGATTGCTGAAACAAAGTGGGACTTTGCGCAAACACACCTGGAAATCAGGTTTCCAATGAGGTTTCTCAAACTGTGCATATATATGTAACAAAAGGCGGCAAGCCCCACGATGGATGCTGAGGTTTTTGAAAGAGAAGCAATTCAGAAAACCCAGCTGCAACTGCAGCCAGACTTGGCTGCTTGTACAAACGTTTTGCCAAAAAAAATTAATCATCTAACCAACACTCCAACTGAGACCCACTAAACTAACTTACAAGAGCTTCACTCACTTCATGTCACTGTCAGAAGTTGTGCAAAGTCCCGACTGACGTCCTTTCAAGCTGAGACAAAGGTGAATATTGCAAGAAATGGAGACTTTTCTCAAGAACACCTTGAGTATGTTGATTGAATTAGAGAATAATAAACTAATGAATTAGTTCCACTGTCCTAAAGAGTCAAGTCCCACCAATGGCTGTCAGGATGGCCGAGCGGTGTAAGGCGCCAGACTTAAGAAAGGGCTCTTTCCCTAAAGGGACTTCTAGTCTCCAATGGAGGTGCGAGTTCAAATCCCACTCCTGACATGTCTTCTCTCTGCATGTTGGTCATGATATAGACATGTTTGTATTTGACAAAATTAGCAACTCGTGATTGTCTTTTGTTGCAAAAGACATGGCGACACTATTGCATAATCCTTCTCTACCAGATACCAATATGATGCTGCCGCAACATTCTTACAAGAATGCACCTCGGGCACTCCTGGCAGTAATTTCTGACAACTGATGCTCCACATCAACTCCCGTCAAGTGAGGTGGCCATGATGTGCATGCAAACGGTTAGTTCAAAGCAATATATTCCAAGCGTAAGACTTACTGTCCGAAGAAGATGCTGAAAACAAACGGCTAAATAGTTGCAGTTGATCTAAAAGTGATTGCTGAAACAAAGTGGGACTTTGCGCAAACACACCTGGAAATCAGGTTTCCAATGAGGTTTCTCAAACTGTCTGTATATACGTAACAAAAGGCTGCAAGCCCCACGATGGATGCTGAGGTTTTCGAAAGAGAAGCAATTCAGAAAACCCAGCTGCAACTGCAGCCAGACTTGGCTGCTTGTACAAACGTTTTGCCAAACAAAATAAATCATCTAACCAACAATCCAACTGAGACCCACTAAACTCACTTACAAGAGCTTCACTCATTTCATGTCACTGTCATAAGTTGTGCAAAGTCCCGACTGACGTCCTTTGAAGCTGAGACAAAGGTGAATATTGCAAGAAATGGAGACTTTTCTCAAGAACACCTTGAGTATGTTGATTGAATTAGAGAATAATAAACTAATGAGTTAGTTCCACTGTCCTAAAGAGTCAATTCCCACCAATGGCTGTCAGGATGGCCGAGCGGTCTAAGGCGCCAGACTCAAGAAAGGGCTCTTTCCCCAAAGGGACTTCTGGTCTCCAATGGAGGCGTGGGATCAAATCCCACTCCTGACATTTCTTCCCTCTGCATGTTGGTCATGATTTAGACATGTTTGTATTTGACAACTTTAGCAACTCGTGATTGTCTTTTGTTGCACAAAGCAAAAGACATGGCGACACTATTGTATAATCCTTCTCTACCAGATACCAATGTGCGGCTGAGATGATGCTGCCGCAACATTCTTACGAAAATGCACCTCGGGCACTCCTGGTAGTAATTTCTGACAACTGACGCTCCACATCAACTCACGTCAAATGAGGTGGCCATGATGTGCACCCAAACGGTTAGTTCAAAGCAATATATTCCAAGCGTAAGACTTACTGTCTGGAGGAAGATGCAGAAAACAAATGGCTAAATACTTGCAGTTGATCTAAAAGTGATTGCTGAAACAAAGTGGGACTTTGTGCAAACACAACTGGAAATCAGGTTTTCAATGAGGTTTCTCAAACTGTCCGTATATACGTAACAAAAGGCTGCAAGCCCCACGATGGATGCTGAGGTTTTCGAAAGAGAAGCAATTCAGAAAACCCAGCTGCAACTGTAGCCAGACTTGGCTGCTTGTACAAACCTTTTGCCAAACAAAATTAATCATCTAAGCAACACTCCAACTTAGACCCACTAATCTCACTTACAAGAGCTTTACTCACTTCACGCACAACTGACGCTCCACTTTGACTCACGTCAAATGAGGTGGCCATGATGTGCACCCAAACGGTTAGTTCAAAGCAATATATTCCAAGCCTAAGACTTACTGTCTGGAGGAAGATGCAGAAAACAAACGGCTAAATAGTTGCAGTTGATCTAAAAGTGATTGCTGAAACAAAGTGGGACTTTGCGCAAACACACCTGGAAATCAGGTTTCCAATGAGGTTTCTCAAACTGTCCGTATATACGTAACAAAAGGCTGCAAGCCCCACGATGGATGCTGAGGTTTTCGAAAGAGAAGCAATTCAGAAAACCCAGCTGCAACTGCAGCCAGACTTGGCTGCTTGTACAAACGTTTTGCCAAACAAAATTAATCATCTAACCAACACTCCAACTGAGACCCACTAAACTCACTTACAAGAGCTTCACTCATTTCATGTCACTGTCATAAGTTGTGCAAAGTCCCGACTGACGTCCTTTGAAGCTGAGACAAAGGTGAATATTGCAAGAAATGGAGACTTTTCTCAAGAACACCTTGAGTATGTTGATTGAATTAGAGAATAATAAACTAATGAGTTAGTTCCACTGTCCTAAAGAGTCAATTCCCACCAATGGCTGTCAGGATGGCCGAGCGGTCTAAGGTGCCAGACTTAAGAAAGGGCTCTTTCCCCAAAGGGACTTCTGGTCTCCAATGGAGGCGTGGGTTCAAATCCCACTCCTGACATTTCTTCCCTCTGCATGTTGGTCATGATTTAGACATGTTTGTATTTGACAACTTTAGCAACTCGTGATTGTCTTTTGTTGCACAAAGCAAAAGACATGGTGCCACTATTGCATAATCCTTCTCTACCAGATACCAATGTGCTGCTGAGATGATGCTGCCGCAACATTCTTACGAGAATGCACCTCGGGCACTCCTGGTAGTAATTTCTGACAACTGACGCTCCACATCAACTCACGTCAAGTCAGGTGGCCATGATGTGCATGCAAACGGTTAGTTCAAAGCAATATATTCCAAGCGTAATACTTACTGTCCGAGGAAGATGCTGAAAACAAACGGCTAAATAGTTGCAGCTGATCTAAAAGTGATTGCTGAAACAGAGTGGGACTTTGCTCAAACACGCCTGGAAATTTGTTGCTTTATTGAGGATCAAAAGGTCTTTTCAGGGGTTCAGTTTCTGCAGACCCACACTATAACTGCAGAAAAACTTGATCTCTTGTCCAGCTGAAAATGAAAGTCACTTCCGGCAATTACACACAGTAAAGTAGCCAAATTACAGTCAGCTTTCTCAGGGGAGCTGATTTCACAAACTGAGGTATGGAAACTGACTTTACCCGACTAGATACCAGTCGGAGAACGCCAATTTCGTTGTCGTTTATAAACGTAACCATGTTTCCAATCAGGTTTCTCAAACTGTGCGTATATAAGTAACAAAAGGCTGCAAGCCCCATGATGGATGCTGAGGTTTTCGAAAGAGAAGCAATTCAGAAAACCCAGCTGCAACTGCAGCCAGACTTGGCTGCTTGTACAATCGTTTTGCAAAACAAAATTAATCATCTAACCAACAATCCAACTGAGACCCACTAAACTCACTTACAAGAGCTTCACTCACTTCATGTCACTGTCATAAGTTGTGCAAAGTCCCAACTGACGTCCTTTCAAGCTGAGACAAAGGTGAATATTGCAAGAAATGGAGACTTTTCTCAAGAACACCTTGAGTATGTTGATTGAATTAGAAAATAATAAACTAATGAGTTAGTTCCACTGTCCTAAAGAGTCAATTCCCACCAATGGCTGTCAGGATGGCCAAGCGGTCTAAGGCGCCAGACTTAAGCAAGGGGTCTTTCAAGGGCTTCTGGTCTCCAATGGAGGCGTGGGTTCCAATCCCACTCCTGACATTTCTTCCCTCTGCATGTTTGTCATGATTTAGACATGTTTGTATTTGACAACTTTAGCAACTCGTGATTGTCTTTTGATGCACAAAGCAAAAGACATGGCGACACTATTGCATAATCCTTCTCTACCAGATACCAATGTGCTGCTGAGATGATGCTGCCGCAACATTCTTACGAGAATGCACCTCGGGCAGTCCTGGCAGTAATTTCTGACAACTGACGCTCCACATCAATTCACGTCAAGTGAGGTGGCCATGATGTGCATGCAAACGGTTAGATCAAAGCAATATATTCCAAGCGTAAGACTTACTGTCCGAAGAAGATGCTGAAAACAAACGGCTAAATAGTTGCAGTTGATCTAAAAGTGATTGCTGAAAAAAAGTGGGACTTTGTGCAAACACAACTGGAAATCAGGTTTCCAATGAGGTTTCTCAAACTGTCCGTATATACGTAACAAAAGGCTGCAAGCCCCACGATGGATGCTGAGGTTTTCGAAAGAGAAGCAATTCAGAAAACCCAGCTGCAACTGCAGCCAGACTTGGCTGCTTGTACAAACGTTTTGCCAAACAAAATTAATCATCTACCCAACACTCCAACTGAGACCCACTAAACTCACTTACAAGAGCTTTACTCACTTCACGCACAACTGACGCTCCACTTTAACTCACGTCAAATGAGGTGGCCATGATGTGCACCCAAACGGGTAGTTCAAAGCAATATATTCCAAGCCTAAGACTTACTGTCTGGAGGAAGATGCAGAAAACAAACTGCTAAATAGTTGCAGTTGATCTAAAAGTGATTGCTGAAACAAAGTGGGACTTTGCGCAAACACACCTGGAAATCAGGTTTCCAATGAGGTTTCTCAAACTGTGCATATATATGTAACAAAAGGCGGCAAGCCCCACGATGGATGCTGAGGTTTTTGAAAGAGAAGCAATTCAGAAAACCCAGCTGCAACTGCAGCCAGACTTGGCTGCTTGTACAAACGTTTTGCCAAAAAAAATTAATCATCTAACCAACACTCCAACTGAGACCCACTAAACTAACTTACAAGAGCTTCACTCACTTCATGTCACTGTCAGAAGTTGTGCAAAGTCCCGACTGACGTCCTTTCAAGCTGAGACAAAGGTGAATATTGCAAGAAATGGAGACTTTTCTCAAGAACACCTTGAGTATGTTGATTGAATTAGAGAATAATAAACTAATGAATTAGTTCCACTGTCCTAAAGAGTCAAGTCCCACCAATGGCTGTCAGGATGGCCGAGCGGTCTAAGGCGCCAGACTTAAGAAAGGGCTCTTTCCCCAAAGGGACTTCTAGTCTCCAATGGAGGTGCGAGTTCAAATCCCACTCCTGACATGTCTTCCCTCTGCATGTTGGTCATGATATAGACATGTTTGTATTTGACAAAATTAGCAACTCGTGATTGTCATTTGTTGCAAAAGACATGGCGACACTATTGCATATTCCTTCTCTACCAGATACCAATGTGCTGCTGATATCATGCTGCCGCAACATTCTTACGAGAATGCACCTCGGGCACTCCTGGCAGTAATTTCTGACAACTGATGCTCCACATCAACTCACGTCAAGTGAGGTGGCCGTGATGTGCATGCAAACGGTTAGTTCAAAGCAATATATTCCAAGCGTAAGACTTACTGTCCGAAGAAGATGCTGAAAACAAACGGCTAAATAGTTGCAGTTGATCTAAAAGTGATTGCTGAAACAAAGTGGGACTTTGCGCAAACACACCTGGAAATCAGGTTTCCAATGAGGTTTCTCAAACTGTCCGTATATACGTAACAAAAGGCTGCAAGCCCCACGATGGATGCTGAGGTTTTTGAAAGAGAAGCAATTCAGAAAACCCAGCTGCAACTGCAGCCAGAATTGGCTGCTTGTACAAACGTTTTGCCAAACAAAATTAATCATCTAACCAACACTCCAACTGAGACCCACTAAACTCACTTACAAGAGCTTCACTCATTTCATGTCACTGTCATAAGTTGTGCAAAGTCCCGACTGACGTCCTTTGAAGCTGAGACAAAGGTGAATATTGCAAGAAATGGAGACTTTTCTCAAGAACACCTTGAGTATGTTGATTGAATTAGAGAATAATAAACTAATGAGTTAGTTCCACTGTCCTAAAGAGTCAATTCCCACCAATGGCTGTCAGGATGGCCGAGCGGTCTAAGGTGCCAGACTTAAGAAAGGGCTCTTTCCCCAAAGGGACTTCTGGTCTCCAATGGAGGCGTGGGTTCAAATCCCACTCCTGACATTTCTTCCCTCTGCATGTTGGTCATGATTTAGACATGTTTGTATTTGACAACTTTAGCAACTCGTGATTGTCTTTTGTTGCACAAAGCAAAAGACATGGTGCCACTATTGCATAATCCTTCTCTACCAGATACCAATGTGCTGCTGAGATGATGCTGCCGCAACATTCTTACGAGAATGCACCTCGGGCACTCCTGGTAGTAATTTCTGACAACTGACGCTCCACATCAACTCACGTCAAGTCAGGTGGCCATGATGTGCATGCAAACGGTTAGTTCAAAGCAATATATTCCAAGCGTAATACTTACTGTCTGGAGGAAGATGCAGAAAACAAACTGCTAAATAGTTGCAGTTGATCTAAAAATGATTGCTGAAACAAAGTGGGACTTTGCGCAAACACACCTGGAAATCAGGTTTCCAATGAGGTTTCTCAAACTGTGCATATATACGTAACAAAAGGCTGCAAGCCCCACGATGGCTGCTGAGGTTTTTGAAAGAGAAGCAATTCAGAAAACCCAGCTGCAACTGCAGCCAGACTTGGCTGCTTGTACAAACGTTTTGCCAAACAAAATTAATCATCTAACCAACACTCCAACTGAGACCCACTAAACTCACTTACAAGAGCTTCACTCAGTTCATGTCACTGTCATGAGTTGTGCAAAGTCCCGACTGACGTCCTTTCAAGCTGAGACAAAGGTGAATATTGCAAGAAATGGAGACTTTTCTCAAGAACACCTTGAGTATGTTGATTGAATTAGAGAATAATAAACTAATGAGTTAGTTCCACTGTCCTAAATAGTCAATTCTCACCAATGGCTGTCAGGATGGCCGAGAGGTCTAATGCGCCAGACTTAAGAAAGGGATCTTTCCCCAAAGGGACTTCTGGTCTCCAATGGAGGCGTGGGTTCAAATCCCACTCCTGACATTTCTTCCCTCTGCATGTTGGTCATGATTTAGACATGTTTGTATTTGACAACTTTAGCAACTCGTGATTGTCTTTTGTTGCACAAAGCAAAAGACATGGTGACACTATTGCATAATCCTTCTCTACCAGATACCGATGTGCTGCTGAGATGATGCTGTCGCAGCATTCTTACGAGAATGCACCTCGGGCACTCCTGGCAGTAATTTCTGACAACTGACGCTCCACATCAACTCACGTCAAGTGAGGTGGCCATGATGTGCACCCAAATGGTTAGTTCAAAGCAATATATTCCAAGCCTAAGACTTACTGTCTGGAGGAAGATGCAGAAAACAAACTGCTAAATAGTTGCAGTTGATCTAAAAGTGATTGCTGAAATAAAGTGGGACTTTGCTCAAACACACCTGGAAATCAGGTTTCCAATGAGGTTTCTCAAACTGTGCGTATATACGTAACAAAAGGCTGCAAGCCCCACAATGGATGCCAAGGTTTTTGAAAGAGAAGCAATTAAGAAAACCCAGCTGCAACTGCAGCCAGACTTGGCTGCATGTACAAACGTTTTGCCAAACAAAATTAATCATCTAACCAACACTCCAACTTAGACCCACTAAACTCACTTACAAGAGCTTCACTCATTTCATGTCACTGTCATAAGTTGTGCAAAGTCCCGACTGACGTCCTTTGAAGCTGAGACAAAGGTGAATATTGCAAGAAATGGAGACTTTTCTCAAGAACACCTTGAGTATGTTGATTGAATTAGAGAATAATAAACTAATGAGTTAGTTCCAATGTCCTAAAGAGTCAATTCCCCCCAATGGCTGTCAGGATGGCCGAGCGGTCTAAGGCGCCAGACTTAAGAAAGGGCTCTTTCCCCAAAGGGACTTCTGGTCTCCAATGGAGGCGTGGGTTCAAATCCCACTCCTGACATTACTTCCCTCTGCATGTTGGTCATGATTTAGACAGTTGTATTTGACAACTTTAGCAACTCGTGATTGTCTTTTGTTGCACGAAACAAAAGACATGGCGACACTATTGCATAATCCTTCTCTACCAGATACCAATGTGCTGCTGAGATGATGCTGCCGCAACATTCTTACGAGAATGCACCTCGGGCACTCCTGGCAGTAATTTCTGACAACTGATGCTCCACATCAACTCACGTCAAGTGAGGTGGCCATGATGTGCATGCAAACGGTTAGTTCAAAGCAATATATTCCAAGCGTAAGACTTACTGTCCGAAGAAGATGCTGAAAACAAACGGCTAAATAGTTGCAGTTGATCTAAAAGTGATTGCTGAAACAAAGTGGGACTTTGCGCAAACACACCTGGAAATCAGGTTTCCAATGAGGTTTCTCAAACTGTCCGTATATACGTAACAAAAGGCTGCAAGCCCCACGATGGATGCTGAGGTTTTCGAAAGAGAAGCAATTCAGAAAACCCAGCTGCAACTGCAGCCAGACTTGGCTGCTTGTACAAACGTTTTGCCAAACAAAATTAATCATCTACCCAACACTCCAACTGAGACCCACTAAACTCACTTACAAGAGCTTTACTCACTTCACGCACAACTGACGCTCCACTTTAACTCACGTCAAATGAGGTGGCCATGATGTGCACCCAAACGGGTAGTTCAAAGCAATATATTCCAAGCCTAAGACTTACTGTCTGGAGGAAGATGCAGAAAACAAACTGCTAAATAGTTGCAGTTGATCTAAAAGTGATTGCTGAAACAAAGTGGGACTTTGCGCAAACACACCTGGAAATCAGGTTTCCAATGAGGTTTCTCAAACTGTGCATATTTATGTAACAAAAGGCGGCAAGCCCCACGATGGATGCTGAGGTTTTTGAAAGAGAAGCAATTCAGAAAACCCAGCTGCAACTGCAGCCAGACTTGGCTGCTTGTACAAACGTTTTGCCAAAAAAAATTAATCATCTAACCAACACTCCAACTGAGACCCACTAAACTAACTTACAAGAGCTTCACTCACTTCATGTCACTGTCAGAAGTTGTGCAAAGTCCCGACTGACGTCCTTTCAAGCTGAGACAAAGGTGAATATTGCAAGAAATGGAGACTTTTCTCAAGAACACCTTGAGTATGTTGATTGAATTAGAGAATAATAAACTAATGAATTAGTTCCACTGTCCTAAAGAGTCAAGTCCCACCAATGGCTGTCAGGATGGCCGAGCAGTGTAAGGCGCCAGACTTAAGAAAGGGCTCTTTCCCTAAAGGGACTTCTAGTCTCCAATGGAGGTGCGAGTTCAAATCCCACTCCTGACATGTCTTCTCTCTGCATGTTGGTCATGATATAGACATGTTTGTATTTGACAAAATTAGCAACTCGTGATTGTCTTTTGTTGCAAAAGACATGGCGACACTATTGCATAATCCTTCTCTACCAGATACCAATATGATGCTGCCGCAACATTCTTACAAGAATGCACCTCGGGCACTCCTGCCAGTAATTTCTGACAACTGATGCTCCACATCAACTCCCGTCAAGTGAGGTGGCCATGATGTGCATGCAAACGGTTAGTTCAAAGCAATGTATTCCAAGCGTAAGACTTACTGTCCGAAGAAGATGCTGAAAACAAACGGCTAAATAGTTGCAGTTGATCTAAAAGTGATTGCTGAAACAAAGTGGGACTTTGCGCAAACACACCTGGAAATCAGGTTTCCAATGAGGTTTCTCAAACTGTCTGTATATACGTAACAAAAGGCTGCAAGCCCCACGATGGATGCTGAGGTTTTCGAAAGAGAAGCAATTCAGAAAACCCAGCTGCAACTGCAGCCAGACTTGGCTGCTTGTACAAACGTTTTGCCAAACAAAATAAATCATCTAACCAACAATCCAACTGAGACCCACTAAACTCACTTACAAGAGTTTCACTCATTTCATGTCACTGTCATAAGTTGTGCAAAGTCCCGACTGACGTCCTTTGAAGCTGAGACAAAGGTGAATATTGCAAGAAATGGAGACTTTTCTCAAGAACACCTTGAGTATGTTGATTGAATTAGAGAATAATAAACTAATGAGTTAGTTCCACTGTCCTAAAGAGTCAATTCCCACCAATGGCTGTCAGGATGGCCGAGCGGTCTAAGGCGCCAGACTCAAGAAAGGGCTCTTTCCCCAAAGGGACTTCTGGTCTCCAATGGAGGCGTGGGATCAAATCCCACTCCTGACATTTCTTCCCTCTGCATGTTGGTCATGATTTAGACATGTTTGTATTTGACAACTTTAGCAACTCGTGATTGTCTTTTGTTGCACAAAGCAAAAGACATGGCGACACTATTGTATAATCCTTCTCTACCAGATACCAATGTGCTGCTGAGATGATGCTGCCGCAACATTCTTACGAAAATGCACCTCGGGCACTCCTGGTAGTAATTTCTGACAACTGACGCTCCACATCAACTCACGTCAAATGAGGTGGCCATGATGTGCACCCAAACGGTTAGTTCAAAGCAATATATTCCAAGCGTAAGACTTACTGTCTGGAGGAAGATGCAGAAAACAAATGGCTAAATACTTGCAGTTGATCTAAAAGTGATTGCTGAAACAAAGTGGGACTTTGTGCAAACACAACTGGAAATCAGGTTTTCAATGAGGTTTCTCAAACTGTCCGTATATACGTAACAAAAGGCTGCAAGCCCCACGATGGATGCTGAGGTTTTCGAAAGAGAAGCAATTCAGAAAACCCAGCTGCAACTGTAGCCAGACTTGGCTGCTTGTACAAACCTTTTGCCAAACAAAATTAATCATCTAAGCAACACTCCAACTTAGACCCACTAATCTCACTTACAAGAGCTTTACTCACTTCACGCACAACTGACGCTCCACTTTAACTCACGTCAAATGAGGTGGCCATTATGTGCACCCAAACGGTTAGTTCAAAGCAATATATTCCAAGCCTAAGACTTACTGTCTGGAGGAAGATGCAGAAAACAAACGGCTAAATAGTTGCAGTTGATCTAAAAGTGATTGCTGAAACAAAGTGGGACTTTGCGCAAACACACCTGGAAATCAGGTTTCCAATGAGGTTTCTCAAACTGTCCGTATATACGTAACAAAAGGCTGCAAGCCCCACGATGGATGCTGAGGTTTTCGAAAGAGAAGCAATTCAGAAAACCCAGCTGCAACTGCAGCCAGACTTGGCTGCTTGTACAAACGTTTTGCCAAACAAAATTAATCATCTAACCAACACTCCAACTGAGACCCACTAAACTCACTTACAAGAGCTTCACTCATTTCATGTCACTGTCATAAGTTGTGCAAAGTCCCGACTGACGTCCTTTGAAGCTGAGACAAAGGTGAATATTGCAAGAAATGGAGACTTTTCTCAAGAACACCTTGAGTATGTTGATTGAATTAGAGAATAATAAACTAATGAGTTAGTTCCACTGTCCTAAAGAGTCAATTCCCACCAATGGCTGTCAGGATGGCCGAGCGGTCTAAGGTGCCAGACTTAAGAAAGGGCTCTTTCCCCAAAGGGACTTCTGGTCTCCAATGGAGGCGTGGGTTCAAATCCCACTCCTGACATTTCTTCCCTCTGCATGTTGGTCATGATTTAGACATGTTTGTATTTGACAACTTTAGCAACTCGTGATTGTCTTTTGTTGCACAAAGCAAAAGACATGGTGCCACTATTGCATAATCCTTCTCTACCAGATACCAATGTGCTGCTGAGATGATGCTGCCGCAACATTCTTACGAGAATGCACCTCGGGCACTCCTGGTAGTAATTTCTGACAACTGACGCTCCACATCAAGTCACGTCAAGTCAGGTGGCCATGATGTGCATGCAAACGGTTAGTTCAAAGCAATATATTCCAAGCGTAATACTTACTGTCCGAGGAAGATGCTGAAAACAAACGGCTAAATAGTTGCAGCTGATCTAAAAGTGATTGCTGAAACAGAGTGGGACTTTGCTCAAACACGCCTGGAAATTTGTTGCTTTATTGAGGATCAAAAGGTCTTTTCAGGGGTTCAGTTTCTGCAGACCCACACTATAACTGCAGAAAAACTTGATCTCTTGTCCAGCTGAAAATGAAAGTCACTTCCGGCAATTACACACAGTAAAGTAGCCAAATTACAGTCAGCTTTCTCAGGGGAGCTGATTTCACAAACTGAGGTATGGAAACTGACTTTACCCGACTAGATACCAGTCGGAGAACGCCAATTTCGTTGTCGTTTATAAACGTAACCATGTTTCCAATCAGGTTTCTCAAACTGTGCGTATATAAGTAACAAAAGGCTGCAAGCCCCATGATGGATGCTGAGGTTTTCGAAAGAGAAGCAATTCAGAAAACCCAGCTGCAACTGCAGCCAGACTTGGCTGCTTGTACAAACGTTTTGCCAAACAAAATTAATCATCTAACCAACAATCCAACTGAGACCCACTAAACTCACTTACAAGAGCTTCACTCACTTCATGTCACTGTCATAAGTTGTGCAAAGTCCCAACTGACGTCCTTTCAAGCTGAGACAAAGGTGAATATTGCAAGAAATGGAGACTTTTCTCAAGAACACCTTGAGTATGTTGATTGAATTAGAGAATAATAAACTAATGAGTTAGTTCCACTGTCCTAAAGAGTCAATTCCCACCAATGGCTGTCAGGATGGCCAAGCGGTCTAAGGCGCCAGACTTAAGCAAGGGCTCTTTCAAGGGCTTCTGGTCTCCAATGGAGGTGTGGGTTCCAATCCCACTCCTGACATTTCTTCCCTCTGCATGTTTGTCATGATTTAGACATGTTTGTATTTGACAACTTTAGCAACTCGTGATTGTCTTTTGATGCACAAAGCAAAAGACATGGCGACACTATTGCATAATCCTTCTCTACCAGATACCAATGTGCTGCTGAGATGATGCTGCCGCAACATTCTTACGAGAATGCACCTCGGGCAGTCCTGGCAGTAATTTCTGACAACTGACGCTCCACATCAATTCACGTCAAGTGAGGTGGCCATGATGTGCATGCAAACGGTTAGATCAAAGCAATATATTCCAAGCGTAAGACTTACTGTCCGAAGAAGATGCTGAAAACAAACGGCTAAATAGTTGCAGTTGATCTAAAAGTGATTGCTGAAAAAAAGTGGGACTTTGCGCAAACACAACTGGAAATCAGGTTTCCAATGAGGTTTCTCAAACTGTCCGTATATACGTAACAAAGGCTGCAAGCCCCACGATGGATGCTGAGGTTTTCGAAAGAGAAGCAATTCAGAAAACCCAGCTGCAACTGCAGCCAGACTTGGCTGCTTGTACAAACGTTTTGCCAAACAAAATTAATCATCTAACCAACACTCCAACTGAGACCCACTAAACTCACTTACAAGAGCTTCACTCATTTCATGTCACTGTCATAAGTTGTGCAAAGTCCCGACTGACGTCCTTTGAAGCTGAGACAAAGGTGAATATTGCAAGAAATGGAGACTTTTCTCAAGAACACCTTGAGTATGTTGATTGAATTAGAGAATAATAAACTAATGAGTTAGTTCCACTGTCCTAAAGAGTCAATTCCCACCAATGGCTGTCAGGATGGCCGAGCGGTCTAAGGTGCCAGACTTAAGAAAGGGCTCTTTCCCCAAAGGGACTTCTGGTCTCCAATGGAGGCGTGGGTTCAAATCCCACTCCTGACATTTCTTCCCTCTGCATGTTGGTCATGATTTAGACATGTTTGTATTTGACAACTTTAGCAACTCGTGATTGTCTTTTGTTGCACAAAGCAAAAGACATGGTGCCACTATTGCATAATCCTTCTCTACCAGATACCAATGTGCTGCTGAGATGATGCTGCCGCAACATTCTTACGAGAATGCACCTCGGGCACTCCTGGTAGTAATTTCTGACAACTGACGCTCCACATCAACTCACGTCAAGTCAGGTGGCCATGATGTGCATGCAAACGGTTAGTTCAAAGCAATATATTCCAAGCGTAATACTTACTGTCCGAGGAAGATGCTGAAAACAAACGGCTAAATAGTTGCAGCTGATCTAAAAGTGATTGCTGCAACAGAGTGGGACTTTGCTCAAACACGCCTGGAAATTTGTTGCTTTATTGAGGATCAAAAGGTCTTTTCAGGGGTTCAGTTTCTGCAGACCCACACTATAACTGCAGAAAAACTTGATCTCTTGTCCAGCTGAAAATGAAAGTCACTTCCGGCAATTACACACAGTAAAGTAGCCAAATTACAGTCAGCTTTCTCAGGGGAGCTGATTTCACAAACTGAGGTATGGAAACTGACTTTACCCGACTAGATACCAGTCGGAGAACGCCAATTTCGTTGTCGTTTATAAACGTAACCATGTTTCCAATCAGGTTTCTCAAACTGTGCGTATATAAGTAACAAAAGGCTGCAAGCCCCATGATGGATGCTGAGGTTTTCGAAAGAGAAGCAATTCAGAAAACCCAGCTGCAACTGCAGCCAGACTTGGCTGCTTGTACAATCGTTTTGCAAAACAAAATTAATCATCTAACCAACAATCCAACTGAGACCCACTAAACTCACTTACAAGAGCTTCACTCACTTCATGTCACTGTCATAAGTTGTGCAAAGTCCCAACTGACGTCCTTTCAAGCTGAGACAAAGGTGAATATTGCAAGAAATGGAGACTTTTCTCAAGAACACCTTGAGTATGTTGATTGAATTAGAAAATAATAAACTAATGAGTTAGTTCCACTGTCCTAAAGAGTCAATTCCCACCAATGGCTGTCAGGATGGCCAAGCGGTCTAAGGCGCCAGACTTAAGCAAGGGCTCTTTCAAGGGCTTCTGGTCTCCAATGGAGGTGTGGGTTCCAATCCCACTCCTGACATTACTTCCCTCTGCATGTTGGTCATGATTTAGACAGTTGTATTTGACAACTTTAGCAACTCGTGATTGTCTTTTGTTGCACGAAACAAAAGACATGGCGACACTATTGCATAATCCTTCTCTACCAGATACCAATGTGCTGCTGAGATGATGCTGCCGCAACATTCTTACGAGAATGCACCTCGGGCACTCCTGGCAGTAATTTCTGACAACTGATGCTCCACATCAACTCACGTCAAGTGAGGTGGCCATGATGTGCATGCAAACGGTTAGTTCAAAGCAATATATTCCAAGCGTAAGACTTACTGTCCGAAGAAGATGCTGAAAACAAACGGCTAAATAGTTGCAGTTGATCTAAAAGTGATTGCTGAAACAAAGTGGGACTTTGCGCAAACACACCTGGAAATCAGGTTTCCAATGAGGTTTCTCAAACTGTCCGTATATACGTAACAAAAGGCTGCAAGCCCCACGATGGATACTGAGGTTTTCGAAAGAGAAGCAATTCAGAAAACCCAGCTGCAACTGCAGCCAGACTTGGCTGCTTGTACAAACGTTTTGCCAAACAAAATTAATCATCTACCCAACACTCCAACTGAGACCCACTAAACTCACTTACAAGAGCTTTACTCACTTCACGCACAACTGACGCTCCACTTTAACTCACGTCAAATGAGGTGGCCATGATGTGCACCCAAACGGGTAGTTCAAAGCAATATATTCCAAGCCTAAGACTTACTGTCTGGAGGAAGATGCAGAAAACAAACTGCTAAATAGTTGCAGTTGATCTAAAAGTGATTGCTGAAACAAAGTGGGACTTTGCGCAAACACACCTGGAAATCAGGTTTCCAATGAGGTTTCTCAAACTGTGCATATATATGTAACAAAAGGCGGCAAGCCCCACGATGGATGCTGAGGTTTTTGAAAGAGAAGCAATTCAGAAAACCCAGCTGCAACTGCAGCCAGACTTGGCTGCTTGTACAAACGTTTTGCCAAAAAAAATTAATCATCTAACCAACACTCCAACTGAGACCCACTAAACTAACTTACAAGAGCTTCACTCACTTCATGTCACTGTCAGAAGTTGTGCAAAGTCCCGACTGACGTCCTTTCAAGCTGAGACAAAGGTGAATATTGCAAGAAATGGAGACTTTTCTCAAGAACACCTTGAGTATGTTGATTGAATTAGAGAATAATAAACTAATGAATTAGTTCCACTGTCCTAAAGAGTCAAGTCCCACCAATGGCTGTCAGGATGGCCGAGCGGTGTAAGGCGCCAGACTTAAGAAAGGGCTCTTTCCCTAAAGGGACTTCTAGTCTCCAATGGAGGTGCGAGTTCAAATCCCACTCCTGACATGTCTTCTCTCTGCATGTTGGTCATGATATAGACATGTTTGTATTTGACAAAATTAGCAACTCGTGATTGTCTTTTGTTGCAAAAGACATGGCGACACTATTGCATAATCCTTCTCTACCAGATACCAATATGATGCTGCCGCAACATTCTTACAAGAATGCACCTCGGGCACTCCTGCCAGTAATTTCTGACAACTGATGCTCCACATCAACTCCCGTCAAGTGAGGTGGCCATGATGTGCATGCAAACGGTTAGTTCAAAGCAATATATTCCAAGCGTAAGACTTACTGTCCGAAGAAGATGCTGAAAACAAACGGCTAAATAGTTGCAGTTGATCTAAAAGTGATTGCTGAAACAAAGTGGGACTTTGCGCAAACACACCTGGAAATCAGGTTTCCAATGAGGTTTCTCAAACTGTCTGTATATACGTAACAAAAGGCTGCAAGCCCCACGATGGATGCTGAGGTTTTCGAAAGAGAAGCAATTCAGAAAACCCAGCTGCAACTGCAGCCAGACTTGGCTGCTTGTACAAACGTTTTGCCAAACAAAATAAATCATCTAACCAACAATCCAACTGAGACCCACTAAACTCACTTACAAGAGCTTCACTCATTTCATGTCACTGTCATAAGTTGTGCAAAGTCCCGACTGACGTCCTTTGAAGCTGAGACAAAGGTGAATATTGCAAGAAATGGAGACTTTTCTCAAGAACACCTTGAGTATGTTGATTGAATTAGAGAATAATAAACTAATGAGTTAGTTCCACTGTCCTAAAGAGTCAATTCCCACCAATGGCTGTCAGGATGGCCGAGCGGTCTAAGGCGCCAGACTCAAGAAAGGGCTCTTTCCCCAAAGGGACTTCTGGTCTCCAATGGAGGCGTGGGATCAAATCCCACTCCTGACATTTCTTCCCTCTGCATGTTGGTCATGATTTAGACATGTTTGTATTTGACAACTTTAGCAACTCGTGATTGTCTTTTGTTGCACAAAGCAAAAGACATGGCGACACTATTGTATAATCCTTCTCTACCAGATACCAATGTGCTGCTGAGATGATGCTGCCGCAACATTCTTACGAAAATGCACCTCGGGCACTCCTGGTAGTAATTTCTGACAACTGACGCTCCACATCAACTCACGTCAAATGAGGTGGCCATGATGTGCACCCAAACGGTTAGTTCAAAGCAATATATTCCAAGCGTAAGACTTACTGTCTGGAGGAAGATGCAGAAAACAAATGGCTAAATACTTGCAGTTGATCTAAAAGTGATTGCTGAAACAAAGTGGGACTTTGTGCAAACACAACTGGAAATCAGGTTTTCAATGAGGTTTCTCAAACTGTCCGTATATACGTAACAAAAGGCTGCAAGCCCCACGATGGATGCTGAGGTTTTCGAAAGAGAAGCAATTCAGAAAACCCAGCTGCAACTGTAGCCAGACTTGGCTGCTTGTACAAACCTTTTGCCAAACAAAATTAATCATCTAAGCAACACTCCAACTTAGACCCACTAATCTCACTTACAAGAGCTTTACTCACTTCACGCACAACTGACGCTCCACTTTAACTCACGTCAAATGAGGTGGCCATGATGTGCATGCAAACGGTTAGTTCAAAGCAATATATTCCAAGCGTAATACTTACTGTCCGAGGAAGATGCTGAAAACAAACGGCTAAATAGTTGCAGCTGATCTAAAAGTGATTGCTGAAACAGAGTGGGACTTTGCTCAAACACGCCTGGAAATTTGTTGCTTTATTGAGGATCAAAAGGTCTTTTCAGGGGTTCAGTTTCTGCAGACCCACACTATAACTGCAGAAAAACTTGATCTCTTGTCCAGCTGAAAATGAAAGTCACTTCCGGCAATTACACACAGTAAAGTAGCCAAATTACAGTCAGCTTTCTCAGGGGAGCTGATTTCACAAACTGAGGTATGGAAACTGACTTTACCCGACTAGATACCAGTCGGAGATTGCCAATTTCGTTGTCGTTTATAAACGTAACCATGTTTCCAATCAGGTTTCTCAAACTGTGCGTATATAAGTAACAAAAGGCTGCAAGCCCCATGATGGATGCTGAGGTTTTCGAAAGAGAAGCAATTCAGAAAACCCAGCTGCAACTGCAGCCAGACTTGGCTGCTTGTACAATCGTTTTGCCAAACAAAATTAATCATCTAACCAACAATCCAACTGAGACCCACTAAACTCACTTACAAGAGCTTCACTCACTTCATGTCACTGTCATAAGTTGTGCAAAGTCCCAACTGACGTCCTTTCAAGCTGAGACAAAGGTGAATATTGCAAGAAATGGAGACTTTTCTCAAGAACACCTTGAGTATGTTGATTGAATTAGAGAATAATAAACTAATGAGTTAGTTCCACTGTCCTAAAGAGTCAATTCCCACCAATGGCTGTCAGGATGGCCAAGCGGTCTAAGGCGCCAGACTTAAGCAAGGGCTCTTTCAAGGGCTTCTGGTCTCCAATGGAGGCGTGGGTTCCAATCCCACTCCTGACATTTCTTCCCTCTGCATGTTTGTCATGATTTAGACATGTTTGTATTTGACAACTTTAGCAACTCGTGATTGTCTTTTGATGCAAAAGACATGGCGACACTATTGCATAATCCTTCTCTACCAGATACCAATGTGCTGCTGAGATGATGCTGCCGCAACATTCTTACGAGAATGCACCTCGGGCACTCCTGGCAGTAATTTCTGACAACTGATGCTCCACATCAACTCCCGTCAAGTGAGGTGGCCATGATGTGCATGCAAACGGTTAGTTCAAAGCAATATATTCCAAGCGTAAGACTTACTGTCCGAAGAAGATGCTGAAAACAAACGGCTAAATAGTTGCAGTTGATCTAAAAGTGATTGCTGAAACAAAGTGGGACTTTGTGCAAACACAACTGGAAATCAGGTTTTCAATGAGGTTTCTCAAACTGTCCGTATATACGTAACAAAAGGCTGCAAGCCCCACGATGGATGCTGAGGTTTTCGAAAGAGAAGCAATTCAGAAAACCCAGCTGCAACTGTAGCCAGACTTGGCTGCTTGTACAAACCTTTTGCCAAACAAAATTAATCATCTAAGCAACACTCCAACTTAGACCCACTAATCTCACTTACAAGAGCTTTACTCACTTCACGCACAACTGACGCTCCACTTTAACTCACGTCAAATGAGGTGGCCATTATGTGCACCCAAACGGTTAGTTCAAAGCAATATATTCCAAGCCTAAGACTTACTGTCTGGAGGAAGATGCAGAAAACAAACTGCTAAATAGTTGCAGTTGATCTAAAAGTGATTGCTGAAACAAAGTGGGACTTT
The DNA here is from genome assembly GCF_033026475.1 of Channa argus. Taxonomy (NCBI): domain Eukaryota; kingdom Metazoa; phylum Chordata; class Actinopteri; order Anabantiformes; family Channidae; genus Channa; species Channa argus. The sequence goes on along the minus strand of NW_027125258.1, from coordinate 281,956 downwards.
GCGCAAACACACCTGGAAATCAGGTTTCCAATGAGGTTTCTCAAACTGTGCGTATATAAGTAACAAAAGGCTGCAAGCCCCACGATGGATGCTTAGGTTTTTGAAAGAGAAGCAATTCAGAAAACCCAGCTGCAACTGCAGCCAGACTTGGCTGCTTGTACAAACGTTTTGCCAAACAAAATTAATCATCTAACCAACACTCCAACTGAGACCCACTAAACTCACTTACAAGAGCTTCACTCAGTTCATGTCACTGTCATAAGTTGTGCAAAGTCCCGACTGACGTCCTTTCAAGCTGAGACAAAGGTGAATATTGCAAGAAATGGAGACTTTTCTCAAGAACACCTTGAGTATGTTGATTGAATTAGAGAATAATAAACTAATGAGTTAGTTCCACTGTCCTAAAGAGTCAATTCTCACCAATGGCTGTCAGGATGGCCGAGCGGTCTAAGGCGCCAGACTTAAGCAAGGGCTTTTTCCCCAATGGGACTTCTGGTCTCCAATGGTGGCGTAAGTTCAAATCCCACTCCTGACATTTCTTCCCTCTGCATGTTGGTCATGATTTAGACATGTTTGTATTTGACAACTTTAGCAACTCGTGATTGTCTTTTGTTGCACAAAGCAAAAGACATGGTGCCACTATTGCATAATCCTTCTCTACCAGATACCAATGTGCTGCTGAGATGATGCTGCCGCAACATTCTTACGAAAATGCACCTCGGGCACTCCTGGTAGTAATTTCTGACAACTGACGCTCCACATCAACTCACGTCAAGTCAGGTGGCCATGATGTGCATGCAAACGGTTAGTTCAAAGCAATATATTCCAAGCGTAATACTTACTGTCCGAGGAAGATGCTGAAAACAAACGGCTAAATAGTTGCAGCTGATCTAAAAGTGATTGCTGAAACAGAGTGGGACTTTGCTCAAACACGCCTGGAAATTTGTTGCTTTATTGAGGATCAAAAGGTCTTTTCAGGGGTTCAGTTTCTGCAGACCCACACTATAACTGCAGAAAAACTTGATCTCTTGTCCAGCTGAAAATGAAAGTCACTTCCGGCAATTACACACAGTAAAGTAGCCAAATTACAGTCAGCTTTCTCAGGGGAGCTGATTTAACAAACTGAGGTATGGAAACTGACTTTACCCGACTAGATACCAGTCGGAGAACGCCAATTTCGTTGTCGTTTATAAACGTAACCATGTTTCCAATCAGGTTTCTCAAACTGTGCATATATAAGTAACAAAAGGCTGCAAGCCCCATGATGGATGCTGAGGTTTTCGAAAGAGAAGCAATTCAGAAAACCCAGCTGCAACTGCAGCCAGACTTGGCTGCTTGTACAATCGTTTTGCCAAACAAAATTAATCATCTAACCAACAATCCAACTGAGACCCACTAAACTCACTTACAAGAGCTTCACTCACTTCATGTCACTGTCATAAGTTGTGCAAAGTCCCAACTGACGTCCTTTCAAGCTGAGACAAAGGTGAATATTGCAAGAAATGGAGACTTTTCTCAAGAACACCTTGAGTATGTTGATTGAATTAGAGAATAATAAACTAATGAGTTAGTTCCACTGTCCTAAAGAGTCAATTCCCACCAATGGCTGTCAGGATGGCCAAGAGGTCTAAGGTGCCAGACTTAAGCAAGGGCTCTTTCAAGGGCTTCTGGTCTCCAATGGAGGCGTGGGTTCAAATCCCACTCCTGACATTTCTTCCCTCTGCATGTTGGTCATGATTTAGACATGTTTGTATTTGACAACTTTAGCAACTCGTGATTGTCTTTTGTTGCACAAAGCAAAAGACATGGCGACACTATTGCATAATCCTTCTCTACCAGATACCAATGTGCTGCTGAGATGATGCTGCCGCAACATTCTTACGAAAATGCACCTCGGGCACTCCTGGTAGTAATTTCTGACAACTGACGCTCCACATCAACTCACGTCAAATGAGGTGGCCATGATGTGCACCCAAACGGTTAGTTCAAAACAATATATTCCAAGCGTAAGACTTACTGTCTGGAGGAAGATGCAGAAAACAAATGGCTAAATACTTGCAGTTGATCTAAAAGTGATTGCTGAAACAAAGTGGGACTTTGTGCAAACACAACTGGAAATCAGGTTTCCAATGAGGTTTCTCAAACTGTCCGTATATACGTAACAAAAGGCTGCAAGCCCCACGATGGATGCTGAGGTTTTCGAAAGAGAAGCAATTCAGAAAACCCAGCTGCAACTGTAGCCAGACTTGGCTGCTTGTACAAACCTTTTGCCAAACAAAATTAATTATCTAAGCAACACTCCAACTTAGACCCACTAATCTCACTTACAAGAGCTTTACTCACTTCACGCACAACTGACGCTCCACTTTAACTCACGTCAAATGAGGTGGCCATTATGTGCACCCAAACGGTTAGTTCAAAGCAATATATTCCAAGCGTAAGACTTACTGTCTGGAGGAAGATGCAGAAAACAAACTGCTAAATAGTTGCAGTTGATCTAAAAGTGATTGCTGAAACAAAGTGGGACTTTGCGCAAACACACCTGGAAATCAGGTTTCCAATGAGGTTTCTCAAACTGTGCGTATATACGTAACAAAAGGCTGCAAGCCCCACGATGGATGCTGAGGTTTTTGAAAGAGAAGCAATTCAGAAAACCCAGCTGCAACTGCAGCCAGACTTGGCTGCTTGTACAAACGTTTTGCCAAACAAAATTAATCATCTAACCAACACTCCAACTGAGACCCACTAAACTCACTTACAAGAGCTTCACTCAGTTTATGTCACTGTCATAAGTTGTGCAAAGTCCCGACTGACGTCCTTTCAAGCTGAGACAAAGGTGAATATTGCAAGAAATGGAGACTTTTCTCAAGAACACCTTGAGTATGTTGATTGAATTAGAGAATAATAAACTAATGAGTTAGTTCCACTGTCCTAAAGAGTCAATTCTCACCAATGGCTGTCAGGATGGCCGAGCGGTCTAAAGCGCCAGACTTAAGCAAGGGCTTTTTCCCCAATGGGACTTCTGGTCTCCAATGGTGGCGTAAGTTCAAATCCCACTCCTGACATTTCTTCCCTCTGCATGTTGGTCATGATTTAGACATGTTTGTATTTGACAACTTTAGCAACTCGTGATTGTCTTTTGTTGCAAAAGACATGGTGCCACTATTGCATAATCCTTCTCTACCAGATACCAATGTGCTGCTGAGATGATGCTGCCGCAACATTCTTACGAGAATGCACCTCGGGCACTCCTGGTAGTAATTTCTGACAACTGACGCTCCACATCAACTCACGTCAAGTCAGGTGGCCATGATGTGCATGCAAACGGTTAGTTCAAAGCAATATATTCCAAGCGTAATACTTACTGTCCGAGGAAGATGCTGAAAACAAACGGCTAAATAGTTGCAGCTGATCTAAAAGTGATTGCTGAAACAGAGTGGGACTTTGCTCAAACACGCCTGGAAATTTGTTGCTTTATTGAGGATCAAAAGGTCTTTTCAGGGGTTCAGTTTCTGTAGACCCACATTATAACTGCAGAAAAACTTGATCTCTTGTCCAGCTGAAAATGAAAGTCACTTCCGGCAATTACACACAGTAAAGTAGCCAAATTACAGTCAGCTTTCTCAGGGGAGCTGATTTCACAAACTGAGGTATGGAAACTGACTTTACCCGACTAGATACCAGTCGGAGAACGCCAATTTCGTTGTCGTTTATAAACGTAACCATGTTTCCAATCAGGTTTCTCAAACTGTGCGTATATACGTAACAAAAGGCTGCAAGCCCCATGATGGATGCTGAGGTTTTCGAAAGAGAAGCTATTCAGAAAACCCAGCTGCAACTGCAGCCAGACTTGGCTGCTTGTACAATCGTTTTGCCAAACAAAATTAATCATCTAACCAACAATCCAACTGAGACCCACTAAACTCACTTACAAGAGCTTCACTCACTTCATGTCACTGTCATAAGTTGTGCAAAGTCCCAACTGACGTCCTTTCAAGCTGAGACAAAGGTGAATATTGCAAGAAATGGAGACTTTTCTCAAGAACACCTTGAGTATGTTGATTGAATTAGAGAATAATAAACTAATGAGTTAGTTCCACTGTCCTAAAGAGTCAGTTCCCACCAATGGCTGTCAGGATGGCCAAGCGGTCTAAGGCACCAGACTTAAGCAAGGGCTCTTTCAAGGGCTTCTGGTCTCCAATGGAGGCGTGGGTTCAAATCCCCCTCCTGACATTTCTTCCCTCTGCATGTTTGTCATGATTTAGACATGTTTGTATTTGACAACTTTAGCAACTCGTGATTGTCTTTTGATGAACAAAGCAAAAGACATGGCGACACTATTGCATAATCCTTCTCTACCAGATACCAATGTGCTGCTGAGATGATGCTGCCGCAACATTCTTACGAGAATGCACCTCGGGCACTCCTGGCAGTAATTTCTGACAACTGACGCTCCACATCAATTCACGTCAAGTGAGGTGGCCATGATGTGCAAGCAAACGGTTAGATCAAAGCAATATATTCCAAGCGTAAGACTTACTGTCCGAAGTAGATGCTGAAAACAAACGGCTAAATAGTTGCAGTTGATCTAAAAGTGATTGCTGAAAAAAAGTGGGACTTTGTGCAAACACAACTGGAAATCAGGTTTCCAATGAGGTTTCTCAAACTGTCCGTATATACGTAACAAAAGGCTGCAAGCCCCACGATGGATGCTGAGGTTTTCGAAAGAGAAGCAATTCAGAAAACCCAGCTGCAACTGCAGCCAGACTTGGCTGCTTGTACAAACGTTTTGCCAAACAAAATTAATCATCTAACCAACACTCCAACTGAGACCCACTAAACTCACTTACAAGAGCTTCACTCACTTCATGTCACTGTCATAAGTTGTGCAAAGTCCCGACTGACGTCCTTTCAAGCTGAGACAAAGGTGAATATTGCAAGAAATGGAGACTTTTCTCAAGAACACCTTGAGTATGTTGATTGAATTAGAGAATAATAAACTAATGAGTTAGTTCCACTGTCCTAAAGAGTCAATTCCCACAAATGGCTGTCAGGATGGCCGAGCGGTCTAAGGCGCCAGACTTAAGCAAGGGCTCTTTCCCCAAAAAGACTTCTGGTCTCCAATGGAGGCGTGCGTTCAAATCCCACTCCTGACATTTCTTCCCTCTGCATGTTGGTCATGATTTAGACATAGTTGTATTTGACAACTTTAGCAACTCGTGATTGTCTTTTGTTGCACAAAGCAAAAGACATGGCGACACTATTGCATTATCCTTCTCTACCAGATACCAATGTGCTGCTGAGATGATGCTGCCGCAACATTCTTACGAGAATGCACCTCGGGCACTCCTGGCAGTAATTTCTGATCACTGACGCTCCACATCAACTCACGTCAAGTGAGGTGGCCATGATGTGCAACCAAACGGTTAGTTCAAGCAATATATTCCAAGCCTAAGACTTACTGTCTGGAGGAAGATGCAGAAAACCAACGGCTAAATAGTTGCAGTTGATCTAAAAGTGATTGCTGAAACAGAGTGGGACTTTGCTAAAACACTCCTGGAAATATGTTGCTTTATTGAGGATTAAAAGGTCTTTTCAGGAGTTCAGTTTCAGGAGACCCACACTAAAACTGCAGAAAAATTTTATCTCTTGTCCAGCTGAAAATGAAAGTCACTTCCGGCAATTACACACAGTAAAGTAGCCAAATTACAGTCGGCTTTCTCGGGGGAGCTGATTTCACAAACTGAGGTATGGAAACTGACTTTACCCGACTAGATACCAGTCGGAGATTGCCAAGTTCGTTGTCGTTTATAAACGTAACCATGTTTCCAATCAGGTTTCTCAAACTGTGCGTATATAAGTAACAAAAGGCTGCAAGCCCCATGATGGATGCTGAGGTTTTCGAAAGAGAAGCAATTCAGAAAACCCAGCTGCAACTGCAGCCAGACTTGGCTGCTTGTACAATCGTTTTGCCAAACAAAATTAATCATCTAACCAACAATCCAACTGAGACCCACTAAACTCACTTACAAGAGCTTCACTCACTTCATGTCACTGTCATAAGTTGTGCAAAGTCCCGACTGACGTCCTTTCAAGCTGAGACAAAGGTGAATAATGCAAGAAATGGAGACTTTTCTCAAGAACACCTTGAGTATGTTGATTGAATTAGAGAATAATAAACTAATAAGTTAATTCCACTGTCCTAAAGAGTCAATTCCCACCAATGGCTGGCAGGATGGCCGAGCGGTCTAAGGCGCAAGATTTAAGCAAGGGCTCTTTCCCCAAAGGGACTTCTGGTCTCCAATGGAGGTGTAAGTTCAAATCCCACTCCTGACATTTCTTCCCTCTGCATGTTGGTCATGATTTACACATGTTTGTATTTGACAACTTTAGCAACTCGTGATGATCTTTTGTTGCACAAAGCAAAAGACATGGCGACACTATTGCATAATCCTTCTCTACCAGATACCAATGTGCTGCTGAGATGATGCTGCCGCAACATTCTTACGAGAATGCACCTCGGGCACTCCTGGCAGTAATTTCTGACAACTGACGCTCCACATCAACTCACGTCAAGTGAGGTGGCCATGATGTGCATGCAAACGGTTAGTTCAAAGCAATATATTCCAAGCGTAAGACTTACTGTCCGAAGAAGATGCTGAAAACAAACGGCTAAATAGTTGCAGTTGATCTAAAAGTGATTGCTGAAACAAAGTGGGACTTTGTGCAAACACAACTGGAAATCAGGTTTCCAATGAGGTTTCTCAAACTGTCCGTATATACGTAACAAAAGGCTGCAAGCCCCATGATGGAGGCTGAGGTTTTCGAAAGAAAAGCAATTCAGAAAACCCAGCTGCAACTGCAGCCAGACTTGGCTGCTTGTACAAACGTTTTGCCAAACTAAATTAATCATCTAACCAACACTCCAACTGAGACCCACTAAACTCACTTACAAGAGCTTTACTCACTTCACGCACAACTGACGCTCCACATTAACTCACGTCAAGTGAGGTGGCCATGATGTGCACCCAAACGGTTAGTTCAAAGCAATATATTCCAACCCTAAGACTTACTGTCTGGAGGAAGATGCAGAAAACAAACTGCTAAATAGTTGCAGTTGATCTAAAAGTGATTGCTGAAACAAAGTGGGACTTTGCGCAAACACACCTGGAAATCAGGTTTCCAATGAGGTTTCTCAAACTGTGCGTATATACGTAACAAAAGGCTGCAAGCCCCACGATGGATGCTGAGGTTTTTGAAAGAGAAGCAATTCAGAAAACCCAGCTGCAACTGCAGCCAAACTTGGCTGCTTGTACAAACGTTTTGCCAAACAAAATTAATCATCTAACCAACACTCCAACTGAGACCCACTAAACTCACTTACAAGAGCTTCACTCACTTCATGTCACTGTCATAAGTTGTGCAAAGTCCCGACTGACGTCATTTCAAGCTGAGACAAAGGCGAATATTGCAAGAAATGGAGACTTTTCTCAAGAACACCTTGAGTATGTTGATTGAATTAGAGAACAATAAACTAATGAGTTAGTTCCACTGTCCTAAAGAGTCAATTCCCACAAATGGCTGTCAGAATGGCCGAGCGGTCTAAGGCGCCAGACTTTAGCAAGGGCTCTTTCCCCAAAGGGACTTCTGGTCTTCAATGGAGACGTGGGTTCAAATCCCACTCCTGACATTTCTTCCCTCTGCATGTTGGTCATGATTTAGACATGTTTGTATTTGACAACTTTAGCAACTCGTGATTGTCTTTTGTTGCACAAAGCAAAAGACATGGCGACACTATTGCATAATCCTTCTCTACCAGATACGAATGTGCTGCTGAGATGATGCTGCCGCAACATTCTTACGAGAATGCACCTCGGGCACTCCTGGTAGTAATTTCTGACAACTGACGCTCCACATCAACTCACGTCAAGTCAGGTGGCCATGATGTGCATGCAAACGGTTAGTTCAAAGCAATATATTCCAAGCGTAATACTTACTGTCCGAGGAAGATGCTGAAAACAAACGGCTAAATAGTTGCAGCTGATCTAAAAGTGATTGCTGAAACAAAGTGGGACTTTGCGCAAACACACCTGGAAATCAGGTTTCCAATGAGGTTTCTCAAACTGTCCGTATATACGTAACAAAAGGCTGCAAGCCCCACGATGGATGCTGAGGTTTTCGAAAGAGAAGCAATTCAGAAAACCCAGCTGCAACTGCAGCCAGACTTGGCTGCTTATACAAACGTTTTGCCAAACAAAATTAATCATCTAACCAACACTCCAACTGAGACCCACTAAACTCACTTACAAGAGCTTTACTCACTTCACGCACAACTGACGCTCCACATTAGCTCACGTCAAGTGAGTTGGCCATGATGTGCACCCAAACGGTTAGTTCAAAGCAATATATTCCAAGCCTAAGACTTACTGTCTGGAGGAAGATGCAGAAAACAAACTGCTAAATAGTTGCAGTTGATCTAAAAGTGATTGCTGAAAGAAAGTGGGACTTTGCGCACACACACCTGGAAATCAGGTTTCCAATGAGGTTTCTCAAACTGTCCGTATATACGTAACAAAAGGCTGCAAGCCCCAAGAAGGATGCTGAGGTTTTCGAAAGAGAAGCAATTCAGAAAACCCAGCTGCAACTGCAGCCAGACTTGGCTGCTTGTACAAACGTTTTGCCAAACAAAATTAATCATCTAACCAACACTCCAACTGAGACCCACTAAACTCACTTACAAGAGCTTCACTCACTTCATGTCACTGTCATAAGTTGTGCAAAGTCCCGACTGACGTCCTTTCAAGCTGAGACAAAGGTGAATATTGCAAGAAATGGAGACTTTTCTCAAGAACACCTTGAGTATGTTGATTGAATTAGAGAATAATAAACTAATGAGTTAGTTCCACTGTCATAAAGAGTCAATTCCCACCAATGGCTGTCAGGATGGCCGAGCGGTCTAAGGCGCCAGACTTAAGCAAGGGCTCTTTCACCAAAGGGACTTCTGGTCTCCAATGGAGGCGTGGGTTCAAATCCCACTCCTGACATTTCTTCCCTCTGCATGTTGGTCATGATTTAGACATAGTTGTATTTGACAACTTTAGCAACTCGTGATTGTCTTTTGTTGCACAAAGCAAAAGACATGGCGACACTATTGCATTATCCTTCTCTACCAGATACCAATGTGCTGCTGAGATGATGCTGCCGCAACATTCTTACGAGAATGCACCTCGGGCACTCCTGGCAGTAATTTCTGACAACTGACGCTCCACATCAACTCACGTCAAGTGAGGTGGCCATGATGTGCACCCAAACGGTTAGTTCAAGCAATATATTCCAAGCCTAAGACTTACTGTCTGGAGGAAGATGCAGAAAACCAACGGCTAAATAGTTGCAGTTGATCTAAAAGTGATTGCTGAAACAGAGTGGGACTTTGCTAAAACACGCCTGGAAATATGTTGCTTTATTGAGGATTAAAAGGTCTTTTCAGGGGTTCAGTTTCTGCATACCCACACTATAACTGCAGAAAAACTTGATCTCTTGTCCAGCTGAAAATGAAAGTCACTTCCGGCAATTACACACAGTAAAGTACCCAAATTACAGTCAGCTTTCTCAGGGGAGCTGATTTCACAAACTGAGGTATGGAAACTGAGTTTACCCGACTAGATACCAGTCGGAGAACGCCAATTTCGTTGTCGTTTATAAACGTAACCATGTTTCCAATCTTGTTTCTCAAACTGTGCGTATATAAGTAACAAAAGGCTGCAAGCCCCATGATGGATGCTGAGGTTTTCGAAAGAGAAGCAATTCAGAAAACCCAGCTGCAACTGCAGCCAGACTTGGCTGCTTGTACAATCGTTTTGCCAAACAAAATTAATCATCTAACCAACAATCCAACTGAGACCCACTAAACTCACTTACAAGAGCTTCACTCACTTCATGTCACTGTCATAAGTTGTGCAAAGTCCCGACTGACGTCCTTTCAAGCTGAGACAAAGGTGAATAATGCAAGAAATGGAGACTTTTCTCAAGAACACCTTGAGTATGTTGATTGAATTAGAGAATAATAAACTAATAAGTTAATTCCACTGTCCTAAAGAGTCAATTCCCACCAATGGCTGGCAGGATGGCCGAGCGGTCTAAGGCGCAAGATTTAAGCAAGGGCTCTTTCCCCAAAGGGACTTCTGGTCTCCAATGGAGGTGTGAGTTCAAATCCCACTCCTGACATTTCTTCCCTCTGCATGTTGGTCATGATTTACACATGTTTGTATTTGACAACTTTAGCAACTCGTGATTGTCTATTGTTGCGCAAAGCAAAAGACATGGCGACACTATTGCATAATCCTTCTCTACCAGATACCAATGTGCTGCTGAGATAAGGCTGCCGCGACATTCTTACGAGAATGCACCTCGCGCACTCCTGGCAGTAATTTCTGACAACTGACGCTCCACATCAACTCACGTCAAGTGAGGTGGCCATGATGTGCATGCAAACGGTTAGTTCAAAGCAATATATTCCAAGCGTAAGACTTACTGTCCGAAGAAGATGCTGAAAACAAACGGCTAAAGAGTTGCAGTTGATCTAAAAGTGATTGCTGAAACAAAGTGGGACTTTGCGCAAACACACCTGGAAATCAGGTTTCCAATGAGGTTTCTCAAACTGTCCGTATATACGTAACAAAAGGCTGCAAGCCCCACGATGGATGCTGAGGTTTTCGAAATAGAAGCAATTCAGAAAACCCAGCTGCAACTGCAGCCAGACTTGGCTGCTTGTACAAACGTTTTGCCAAACAAAATTAATCATCTACCCAACACTCCAACTGAGACCCACTAAACTCACTTACAAGAGCTTTACTCACTTCACGCACAACTGACGCTCCACTTTAACTCACGTCAAATGAGGTGGCCATGATGTGCACCCAAACGGTTAGTTCAAAGCAATATATTCCAAGCCTAAGACTTACTGTCTGGAGGAAGATGCAGAAAACAAACTGCTAAATAGTTGCAGTTGATCTAAAAGTGATTGCAGAAACAAAGTGGGACTTTGCGCAAACACACCTGGAAATCAGGTTTCCAATGAGGTTTCTCAAACTGTGCGTATATACGTAACAAAAGGCTGCAAGCCCCACGATGGATGCTGAGGTTTTTGAAAGAGAAGCAATTCAGAAAACCCAGATGCACCTGCAGCCAGACTTGGCTGCTTCTACAAACGTTTTGCCAAACAAAATTGATCATCTAACCAACATTCCAACTGAGACCCACTAAACTCACTTACAAGAGCTTCACTCAGTTCATGTCACTGTCATAAGTTGTGCAAAGTCCCGACTGACGTCCTTTCAAGCTGAGACAAAGGTGAATATTGCAAGAAATGGAGACTTTTCTCAAGAACACCTTGAGTATGTTGATTGAATTAGAGAATAATAAACTAATGAGTTAGTTCCACTGTCCTAAAGAGTCAATTCTCACCAATGGCTGCCAGGATGGCCGAGCGGTCTAAGGCGCCAGACTTAAGCAAGGGCTCTTTCCCCAGTGGGACTTCTGGTCTCCAATGGAGGTGTAAGTTCAAATCCCACTCCTGACATTTCTTCCCTCTGCATGTTGGTCATGATTTAGACATGTTTGTATTTGACAACTTTAGCAACTCGTGATTGTCTTTTGTTGCACAAAGCAAAAGACATGGCGACACTATTGCATAATCCTTCTCTACCAGATACCAATGTGCTGCTGAGATGATGCTGCCGCAACATTCTTACGAGAATGCACCTCGGGCACTCCTGGCAGTAATTTCTGACAACTGACGCTCCACATCAACTCACGTCAAGTGAGGTGGCCATGATGTGCATGCAAACGGTTAGTTCAAAGCAATATATTCCAAGCGTAATACTTACTGTCCGAGGAAGATGCTGAAAACAAACGGCTAAATACTTGCAGCTGATCTAAAAGTGATTGCTGAAACAAAGTGGGACTTTGCTCAAACACGCCTGGAAATATGTTGCTTTATTGAGGATTAAAAGGTCTTTTCAGGAGTTCAGTTTCAGGAGACCCACACTAAAACTGCAGAAAAACTTGATCTCTTGTCCAGCTGAAAATGAAAGTCACTTCCGGCAATTACACACAGTAAAGTAGCCAAATTACAGTCGGCTTTCTCGGGGGAGCTGATTTCACAAACTGAGGTATGGAAACTGACTTTACCCGACTAGATACCAGTCGGAGATTGCCAATTTCGTTGTCGTTTATAAACGTAACCATGTTTCCAATCAGGTTTCTCAAACTGTGCGTATATAAGTAACAAAAGGCTGCAAGCCCCATGATGGATGCTGAGGTTTTCGAAAGAGAAGCAATTCAGAAAACCCAGCTGCAACTGCAGCCAGACTTGGCTGCTTGTACAATCGTTTTGCCAAACAAAATTAATCATCTAACCAACAATCCAACTGAGACCCACTAAACTCACTTACAAGAGCTTCACTCACTTCATGTCACTGTCACAAGTTGTGCAAAGTCCCGACTGACGTCCTTTCAAGCTGAGACAAAGGTGAATAATGCAAGAAATGGAGACTTTTCTCAATAACACCTTGAGTATGTTGATTGAATTAGAGAATAATAAACTAATGAGTTAGTTCCACTGTCCTAAAGAGTCAATTCCCACCAATGGCTGTCAGGATGGCCGAGCGGTCTAAGGCGCCAGACTTAAGCAAGGGCTCTTTCCCCAAAGGGACTTCTGGTCTCCAATGGAGGCGTGGGTTCAAATCCCACTCCTGACATTTCTTCCCTCTGCATGTTGGTCATGATTTAGACATGTTTGTATTTGACAACTTTAGTATCTCGTGATTGTCTTTTGTTGCACAAAGCAAAAGACATGGCGACACTATTGCATAATCCTTCTCTACCAGATACCAATGTGCTGCTGAGATGATGCTGCCGCAACATTCTTACGAGAATGCACCTCGGGCACTCCTGGTAGTAATTTCTGACAACTGACGCTCCACATCAACTCACGTCAAGTGAGGTGGCCATGATGTGCATGCAAACGGTTAGTTCAAAGCAATATATTCCAAGCATAATACTTACTGTCCGAGGAAGATGCTGAAAACAAACGGCTAAATAGTTGCAGCTGATCTAAAAGTGATTGCTGAAACAAAGTGGGACTTTGCTCAAACACGCCTGGAAATATGTTGCTTTATTGAGGATCAAAAGGTCTTTTCAGGGGTTCAGTTTCTGCAGACCCACACTATAACTGCAGAAAAACTTGATCTCTTGTCCAGCTGAAAATGAAAGTCACTTCTGGCAATTACACACAGTAAAGTAGCCAAATTACAGTCAGCTTTCTCAGGGGAGCTGATTTCACAAACTGAGGTATGGAAACTGACTTTACCCGACTAGATACCAGTCGGAGAACGCCAATTTCGTTGTCGTTTATAAACGTAACCATGTTTCCAATCAGGTTTCTCAAACTGTGCGTATATAAGTAACAAAAGGCTGCAAGCCCCATGATGGATGCTGAGGTTTTCGAAAGAGAAGCAATTCAGAAAACCCAGCTGCAACTGCAGCCAGACTTGGCTGCTTGTACAAACGTTTTGCCAAACAAAATTAATCATCTACCCAACACTCCAACTGAGACCCACTAAACTCACTTACAAGAGCTTTACTCACTTCACGCACAACTGACGCTCCACTTTAACTCACGTCAAATGAGGTGGCCATGATGTGCACCCAAACGGTTAGTTCAAAGCAATATATTCCAAGCCTAAGACTTACTGTCTGGAGGAAGATGCAGAAAACAAACTGCTAAATAGTTGCAGTTGATCTAAAAGTGATTGCAGAAACAAAGTGGGACTTTGCGCAAACACACCTGGAAATCAGGTTTCCAATGAGGTTTCTCAAACTGTGCGTATATACGTAACAAAAGGCTGCAAGCCCCACGATGGATGCTGAGGTTTTTGAAAGAGAAGCAATTCAGAAAACCCAGATGCACCTGCAGCCAGACTTGGCTGCTTGTACAAACGTTTTGCCAAACAAAATTGATCATCTAACCAACATTCCAACTGAGACCCACTAAACTCACTTACAAGAGCTTCACTCAGTTCATGTCACTGTCATAAGTTGTGCAAAGTCCCGACTGACGTCCTTTCAAGCTGAGACAAAGGTGAATATTGCAAGAAATGGAGACTTTTCTCAAGAACACCTTGAGTATGTTGATTGAATTAGAGAATAATAAACTAATGAGTTAGTTCCACTGTCCTAAAGAGTCAATTCCCACAAATGGCTGTCAGAATGGCCGAGCGGTCTAAGGCGCCAGACTTTAGCAAGGGCTCTTTCCCCAAAGGGACTTCTGGTCTTCAATGGAGACGTGGGTTCAAATCCCACTCCTGACATTTCTTCCTTCTGCATGTTGGTCATGATTTAGACATGTTTGTATTTGACAACTTTAGCAACTCGTGATTGTCTTTTGTTGCACAAAGCAAAAGACATGGCGACACTATTGCATAATCCTTCTCTACCAGATACGAATGTGCTGCTGAGATGATGCTGCCGCAACATTCTTACGAGAATGCACCTCGGGCACTCCTGGTAGTAATTTCTGACAACTGACGCTCCACATCAACTCACGTCAAGTCAGGTGGCCATGATGTGCATGCAAACGGTTAGTTCAAAGCAATATATTCCAAGCGTAATACTTACTGTCCGAGGAAGATGCTGAAAACAAACGGCTAAATAGTTGCAGCTGATCTAAAAGTGATTGCTGAAACAAAGTGGGACTTTGCGCAAACACACCTGGAAATCAGGTTTCCAATGAGGTTTCTCAAACTGTCCGTATATACGTAACAAAAGGCTGCAAGCCCCACGATGGATGCTGAGGTTTTCGAAAGAGAAGCAATTCAGAAAACCCAGCTGCAACTGCAGCCAGACTTGGCTGCTTATACAAACGTTTTGCCAAACAAAATTAATCATCTAACCAACACTCCAACTGAGACCCACTAAACTCACTTACAAGAGCTTTACTCACTTCACGCACAACTGACGCTCCACATTAACTCACGTCAAGTGAGCTGGCAATGATGTGCACCCAAACGGTTAGTTCAAAGCAATATATTCCAAGCCTAAGACTTACTGTCTGGAGGAAGATGCAGAAAACAAACGGCTAAATAGTTGCAGTTGACCTAAAAGTGATTGCTGAAACAAAGTGGGACTTTGCGCAAACACACCTGGAAATCAGGTTTCCAATGAGGTTTCTCAAACTGTGCGTATATACGTAACAAAAGGCTGCAAGCCCCACGATGGATGCTGAGGTTTTTGAAAGAGAAGCAATTCAGAAAACCCAGCTGCAACTGCTGCCAGACTTGGCTGCTTGTACAAACGTTTTGCCAAACTAAATTAATCATCTAACCAACACTCCAACTGAGACCCACTAAACTCACTTACAAGAGCTTTACTCACTTCACGCACAACTGACGCTCCACATTAACTCACGTCAAGTGAGTTGGCCATGATGTGCACCCAAACGGTTAGTTCAAAGCAATATATTCCAAGCCTAAGACTTACTGTCTGGAGGAAGATGCAGAAAACAAACTGCTAAATAGTTGCAGTTGATCTAAAAGTGATTGCTGAAAGAAAGTGGGACTTTGCGCACACACACCTGGAAATCAGGTTTCCAATGAGGTTTCTCAAACTGTCCGTATATACGTAACAAAAGGCTGCAAGCCCCAAGAAGGATGCTGAGGTTTTCGAAAGAGAAGCAATTCAGAAAACCCAGCTGCAACTGCAGCCAGACTTGGCTGCTTGTACAAACGTTTTGCCAAACAAAATTAATCATCTAACCAACACTCCAACTGAGACCCACTAAACTCACTTACAAGAGCTTCACTCACTTCATGTCACTGTCATAAGTTGTGCAAAGTCCCGACTGACGTCCTTTCAAGCTGAGACAAAGGTGAATATTGCAAGAAATGGAGACTTTTCTCAAGAACACCTTGAGTATGTTGATTGAATTAGAGAATAATAAACTAATGAGTTAGTTCCACTGTCATAAAGAGTCAATTCCCACCAATGGCTGTCAGGATGGCCGAGCGGTCTAAGGCGCCAGACTTAAGCAAGGGCTCTTTCACCAAAGGGACTTCTGGTCTCCAATGGAGGCGTGGGTTCAAATCCCACTCCTGACATTTCTTCCCTCTGCATGTTGGTCATGATTTAGACATAGTTGTATTTGACAACTTTAGCAACTCGTGATTGTCTTTTGTTGCACAAAGCAAAAGACATGGCGACACTATTGCATTATCCTTCTCTACCAGATACCAATGTGCTGCTGAGATGATGCTGCCGCAACATTCTTACGAGAATGCACCTCGGGCACTCCTGGCAGTAATTTCTGACAACTGACGCTCCACATCAACTCACGTCAAGTGAGGTGGCCATGATGTGCACCCAAACGGTTAGTTCAAGCAATATATTCCAAGCCTAAGACTTACTGTCTGGAGGAAGATGCAGAAAACCAACGGCTAAATAGTTGCAGTTGATCTAAAAGTGATTGCTGAAACAGAGTGGGACTTTGCTAAAACACGCCTGGAAATATGTTGCTTTATTGAGGATTAAAAGGTCTTTTCAGGGGTTCAGTTTCTGCATACCCACACTATAACTGCAGAAAAACTTGATCTCTTGTCCAGCTGAAAATGAAAGTCACTTCCGGCAATTACACACAGTAAAGTACCCAAATTACAGTCAGCTTTCTCAGGGGAGCTGATTTCACAAACTGAGGTATGGAAACTGAGTTTACCCGACTAGATACCAGTCGGAGAACGCCAATTTCGTTGTCGTTTATAAACGTAACCATGTTTCCAATCTTGTTTCTCAAACTGTGCGTATATAAGTAACAAAAGGCTGCAAGCCCCATGATGGATGCTGAGGTTTTCGAAAGAGAAGCAATTCAGAAAACCCAGCTGCAACTGCAGCCAGACTTGGCTGCTTGTACAATCGTTTTGCCAAACAAAATTAATCATCTAACCAACAATCCAACTGAGACCCACTAAACTCACTTACAAGAGCTTCACTCACTTCATGTCACTGTCATAAGTTGTGCAAAGTCCCGACTGACGTCCTTTCAAGCTGAGACAAAGGTGAATAATGCAAGAAATGGAGACTTTTCTCAAGAACACCTTGAGTATGTTGATTGAATTAGAGAATAATAAACTAATAAGTTAATTCCACTGTCCTAAAGAGTCAATTCCCACCAATGGCTGGCAGGATGGCCGAGCGGTCTAAGGCGCAAGATTTAAGCAAAGGCTCTTTCCCCAAAGGGACTTCTGGTCTCCAATGGAGGTGTGAGTTCAAATCCCACTCCTGACATTTCTTCCCTCTGCATGTTGGTCATGATTTACACATGTTTGTATTTGACAACTTTAGCAACTCGTGATTGTCTATTGTTGCGCAAAGCAAAAGACATGGCGACACTATTGCATAATCCTTCTCTACCAGATACCAATGTGCTGCTGAGATAAGGCTGCCGCGACATTCTTACGAGAATGCACCTCGCGCACTCCTGGCAGTAATTTCTGACAACTGACGCTCCACATCAACTCACGTCAAGTGAGGTGGCCATGATGTGCATGCAAACGGTTAGTTCAAAGCAATATATTCCAAGCGTAAGACTTACTGTCCGAAGAAGATGCTGAAAACAAACGGCTAAATAGTTGCAGTTGATCTAAAAGTGATTGCTGAAACAAAGTGGGACTTTTCGCAAACACACCTGGAAATCAGGTTTCCAATGAGGTTTCTCAAACTGTCCGTATATACGTAACAAAAGGCTGCAAGCCCCACGATGGATGCTGAGGTTTTCGAAAGAGAAGCAATTCAGAAAACCCAGCTGCAACTGCAGCCAGACTTGGCTGCTTGTACAAACGTTTTGCCAAACAAAATTAATCATCTACCCAACACTCCAACTGAGACCCACTAAACTCACTTACAAGAGCTTTACTCACTTCACGCACAACTGACGCTCCACTTTAACTCACGTCAAATGAGGTGGCCATGATGTGCACCCAAACGGTTAGTTCAAAGCAATATATTCCAAGCCTAAGACTTACTGTCTGGAGGAAGATGCAGAAAACAAACTGCTAAATAGTTGCAGTTGATCTAAAAGTGATTGCAGAAACAAAGTGGGACTTTGCGCAAACACACCTGGAAATCAGGTTTCCAATGAGGTTTCTCAAACTGTGCGTATATACGTAACAAAAGGCTGCAAGCCCCACGATGGATGCTGAGGTTTTTGAAAGAGAAGCAATTCAGAAAACCCAGATGCACCTGCAGCCAGACTTGGCTGCTTGTACAAACGTTTTGCCAAACAAAATTGATCATCTAACCAACATTCCAACTGAGACCCACTAAACTCACTTACAAGAGCTTCACTCAGTTCATGTCACTGTCATAAGTTGTGCAAAGTCCCGACTGACGTCCTTTCAAGCTGAGACAAAGGTGAATATTGCAAGAAATGGAGACTTTTCTCAAGAACACCTTGAGTATGTTGATTGAATTAGAGAATAATAAACTAATGAGTTAGTTCCACTGTCCTAAAGAGTCAATTCTCACCAATGGCTGCCAGGATGGCCGAGCGGTCTAAGGCGCCAGACTTAAGCAAGGGCTCTTTCCCCAATGGGACTTCTGGTCTCCAATGGAGGTGTAAGTTCAAATCCCACTCCTGACATTTCTTCCCTCTGCATGTTGGTCATGATTTAGACATGTTTGTATTTGACAACTTTAGCAACTCGTGATTGTCTTTTGTTGCACAAAGCAAAAGACATGGCGACACTATTGCATAATCCTTCTCTACCAGATACCAATGTGCTGCTGAGATGATGCTGCCGCAACATTCTTACGAGAATGCACCTCGGGCACTCCTGGCAGTAATTTCTGACAACTGACGCTCCACATCAACTCACGTCAAGTGAGGTGGCCATGATGTGCATGCAAACGGTTAGTTCAAAGCAATATATTCCAAGCGTAATACTTACTGTCCGAGGAAGATGCTGAAAACAAACGGCTAAATACTTGCAGCTGATCTAAAAGTGATTGCTGAAACAAAGTGGGACTTTGCTCAAACACGCCTGGAAATATGTTGCTTTATTGAGGATTAAAAGGTCTTTTCAGGAGTTCAGTTTCAGGAGACCCACACTAAAACTGCAGAAAAACTTGATCTCTTGTCCAGCTGAAAATGAAAGTCACTTCCGGCAATTACACACAGTAAAGTAGCCAAATTACAGTCGGCTTTCTCGGGGGAGCTGATTTCACAAACTGAGGTATGGAAACTGACTTTACCCGACTAGATACCAGTCGGAGATTGCCAATTTCGTTGTCGTTTATAAACGTAACCATGTTTCCAATCAGGTTTCTCAAACTGTGCGTATATAAGTAACAAAAGGCTGCAAGCCCCATGATGGATGCTGAGGTTTTCGAAAGAGAAGCAATTCAGAAAACCCAGCTGCAACTGCAGCCAGACTTGGCTGCTTGTACAATCGTTTTGCCAAACAAAATTAATCATCTAACCAACAATCCAACTGAGACCCACTAAACTCACTTACAAGAGCTTCACTCACTTCATGTCACTGTCACAAGTTGTGCAAAGTCCCGACTGACGTCCTTTCAAGCTGAGACAAAGGTGAATAATGCAAGAAATGGAGACTTTTCTCAATAACACCTTGAGTATGTTGATTGAATTAGAGAATAATAAACTAATGAGTTAGTTCCACTGTCCTAAAGAGTCAATTCCCACCAATGGCTGTCAGGATGGCCGAGCGGTCTAAGGCGCCAGACTTAAGCAAGGGCTCTTTCCCCAAAGGGACTTCTGGTCTCCAATGGAGGCGTGGGTTCAAATCCCACTCCTGACATTTCTTCCCTCTGCATGTTGGTCATGATTTAGACATGTTTGTATTTGACAACTTTAGTATCTCGTGATTGTCTTTTGTTGCACAAAGCAAAAGACATGGCGACACTATTGCATAATCCTTCTCTACCAGATACCAATGTGCTGCTGAGATGATGCTGCCGCAACATTCTTACGAGAATGCACCTCGGGCACTCCTGGTAGTAATTTCTGACAACTGACGCTCCACATCAACTCACGTCAAGTGAGGTGGCCATGATGTGCATGCAAACGGTTAGTTCAAAGCAATATATTCCAAGCATAATACTTACTGTCCGAGGAAGATGCTGAAAACAAACGGCTAAATAGTTGCAGCTGATCTAAAAGTGATTGCTGAAACAAAGTGGGACTTTGCTCAAAAAAGCCTGGAAATATGTTGCTTTATTGAGGATCAAAAGGTCTTTTCAGGGGTTCAGTTTCTGCAGACCCACACTATAACTGCAGAAAAACTTGATCTCTTGTCCAGCTGAAAATGAAAGTCACTTCTGGCAATTACACACAGTAAAGTAGCCAAATTACAGTCAGCTTTCTCAGGGGAGCTGATTTCACAAACTGAGGTATGGAAACTGACTTTACCCGACTAGATACCAGTCGGAGAACGCCAATTTCGTTGTCGTTTATAAACGTAACCATGTTTCCAATCAGGTTTCTCAAACTGTGCGTATATAAGTAACAAAAGGCTGCAAGCCCCATGATGGATGCTGAGGTTTTCGAAAGAGAAGCAATTCAGAAAACCCAGCTGCAACTGCAGCCAGACTTGGCTGCTTGTACAAACGTTTTGCCAAACAAAATTAATCATCTACCCAACACTCCAACTGAGACCCACTAAACTCACTTACAAGAGCTTTACTCACTTCACGCACAACTGACGCTCCACTTTAACTCACGTCAAATGAGGTGGCCATGATGTGCACCCAAACGGTTAGTTCAAAGCAATATATTCCAAGCCTAAGACTTACTGTCTGGAGGAAGATGCAGAAAACAAACTGCTAAATAGTTGCAGTTGATCTAAAAGTGATTGCAGAAACAAAGTGGGACTTTGCGCAAACACACCTGGAAATCAGGTTTCCAATGAGGTTTCTCAAACTGTGCGTATATACGTAACAAAAGGCTGCAAGCCCCACGATGGATGCTGAGGTTTTTGAAAGAGAAGCAATTCAGAAAACCCAGATGCACCTGCAGCCAGACTTGGCTGCTTGTACAAACGTTTTGCCAAACAAAATTGATCATCTAACCAACATTCCAACTGAGACCCACTAAACTCACTTACAAGAGCTTCACTCAGTTCATGTCACTGTCATAAGTTGTGCAAAGTCCCGACTGACGTCCTTTCAAGCTGAGACAAAGGTGAATATTGCAAGAAATGGAGACTTTTCTCAAGAACACCTTGAGTATGTTGATTGAATTAGAGAATAATAAACTAATGAGTTAGTTCCACTGTCCTAAAGAGTCAATTCCCACAAATGGCTGTCAGAATGGCCGAGCGGTCTAAGGCGCCAGACTTTAGCAAGGGCTCTTTCCCCAAAGGGACTTCTGGTCTTCAATGGAGACGTGGGTTCAAATCCCACTCCTGACATTTCTTCCTTCTGCATGTTGGTCATGATTTAGACATGTTTGTATTTGACAACTTTAGCAACTCGTGATTGTCTTTTGTTGCACAAAGCAAAAGACATGGCGACACTATTGCATAATCCTTCTCTACCAGATACGAATGTGCTGCTGAGATGATGCTGCCGCAACATTCTTACGAGAATGCACCTCGGGCACTCCTGGTAGTAATTTCTGACAACTGACGCTCCACATCAACTCACGTCAAGTCAGGTGGCCATGATGTGCATGCAAACGGTTAGTTCAAAGCAATATATTCCAAGCGTAATACTTACTGTCCGAGGAAGATGCTGAAAACAAACGGCTAAATAGTTGCAGCTGATCTAAAAGTGATTGCTGAAACAAAGTGGGACTTTGCGCAAACACACCTGGAAATCAGGTTTCCAATGAGGTTTCTCAAACTGTCCGTATATACGTAACAAAAGGCTGCAAGCCCCACGATGGATGCTGAGGTTTTCGAAAGAGAAGCAATTCAGAAAACCCAGCTGCAACTGCAGCCAGACTTGGCTGCTTATACAAACGTTTTGCCAAACAAAATTAATCATCTAACCAACACTCCAACTGAGACCCACTAAACTCACTTACAAGAGCTTTACTCACTTCACGCACAACTGACGCTCCACATTAACTCACGTCAAGTGAGGTGGCAATGATGTGCACCCAAACGGTTAGTTCAAAGCAATATATTCCAAGCCTAAGACTTACTGTCTGGAGGAAGATGCAGAAAACAAACGGCTAAATAGTTGCAGTTGACCTAAAAGTGATTGCTGAAACAAAGTGGGACTTTGCGCAAACACACCTGGAAATCAGGTTTCCAATGAGGTTTCTCAAACTGTGCGTATATACGTAACAAAAGGCTGCAAGCCCCACGATGGATGCTGAGGTTTTTGAAAGAGAAGCAATTCAGAAAACCCAGCTGCAACTGCTGCCAGACTTGGCTGCTTGTACAAACGTTTTGCCAAACTAAATTAATCATCTAACCAACACTCCAACTGAGACCCACTAAACTCACTTACAAGAGCTTTACTCACTTCACGCACAACTGACGCTCCACATTAACTCACGTCAAGTGAGTTGGCCATGATGTGCACCCAAACGGTTAGTTCAAAGCAATATATTCCAAGCCTAAGACTTACTGTCTGGAGGAAGATGCAGAAAACAAACTGCTAAATAGTTGCAGTTGATCTAAAAGTGATTGCTGAAAGAAAGTGGGACTTTGCGCACACACACCTGGAAATCAGGTTTCCAATGAGGTTTCTCAAACTGTCCGTATATACGTAACAAAAGGCTGCAAGCCCCAAGAAGGATGCTGAGGTTTTCGAAAGAGAAGCAATTCAGAAAACCCAGCTGCAACTGCAGCCAGACTTGGCTGCTTGTACAAACGTTTTGCCAAACAAAATTAATCATCTAACCAACACTCCAACTGAGACCCACTAAACTCACTTACAAGAGCTTCACTCACTTCATGTCACTGTCATAAGTTGTGCAAAGTCCCGACTGACGTCCTTTCAAGCTGAGACAAAGGTGAATATTGCAAGAAATGGAGACTTTTCTCAAGAACACCTTGAGTATGTTGATTGAATTAGAGAATAATAAACTAATGAGTTAGTTCCACTGTCATAAAGAGTCAATTCCCACCAATGGCTGTCAGGATGGCCGAGCGGTCTAAGGCGCCAGACTTAAGCAAGGGCTCTTTCACCAAAGGGACTTCTGGTCTCCAATGGAGGCGTGGGTTCAAATCCCACTCCTGACATTTCTTCCCTCTGCATGTTGGTCATGATTTAGACATAGTTGTATTTGACAACTTTAGCAACTCGTGATTGTCTTTTGTTGCACAAAGCAAAAGACATGGCGACACTATTGCATTATCCTTCTCTACCAGATACCAATGTGCTGCTGAGATGATGCTGCCGCAACATTCTTACGAGAATGCACCTCGGGCACTCCTGGCAGTAATTTCTGACAACTGACGCTCCACATCAACTCACGTCAAGTGAGGTGGCCATGATGTGCACCCAAACGGTTAGTTCAAGCAATATATTCCAAGCCTAAGACTTACTGTCTGGAGGAAGATGCAGAAAACCAACGGCTAAATAGTTGCAGTTGATCTAAAAGTGATTGCTGAAACAGAGTGGGACTTTGCTAAAACACGCCTGGAAATATGTTGCTTTATTGAGGATTAAAAGGTCTTTTCAGGGGTTCAGTTTCTGCATACCCACACTATAACTGCAGAAAAACTTGATCTCTTGTCCAGCTGAAAATGAAAGTCACTTCCGGCAATTACACACAGTAAAGTACCCAAATTACAGTCAGCTTTCTCAGGGGAGCTGATTTCACAAACTGAGGTATGGAAACTGAGTTTACCCGACTAGATACCAGTCGGAGAACGCCAATTTCGTTGTCGTTTATAAACGTAACCATGTTTCCAATCTTGTTTCTCAAACTGTGCGTATATAAGTAACAAAAGGCTGCAAGCCCCATGATGGATGCTGAGGTTTTCGAAAGAGAAGCAATTCAGAAAACCCAGCTGCAACTGCAGCCAGACTTGGCTGCTTGTACAATCGTTTTGCCAAACAAAATTAATCATCTAACCAACAATCCAACTGAGACCCACTAAACTCACTTACAAGAGCTTCACTCACTTCATGTCACTGTCATAAGTTGTGCAAAGTCCCGACTGACGTCCTTTCAAGCTGAGACAAAGGTGAATAATGCAAGAAATGGAGACTTTTCTCAAGAACACCTTGAGTATGTTGATTGAATTAGAGAATAATAAACTAATAAGTTAATTCCACTGTCCTAAAGAGTCAATTCCCACCAATGGCTGGCAGGATGGCCGAGCGGTCTAAGGCGCAAGATTTAAGCAAAGGCTCTTTCCCCAAAGGGACTTCTGGTCTCCAATGGAGGTGTGAGTTCAAATCCCACTCCTGACATTTCTTCCCTCTGCATGTTGGTCATGATTTACACATGTTTGTATTTGACAACTTTAGCAACTCGTGATTGTCTATTGTTGCGCAAAGCAAAAGACATGGCGACACTATTGCATAATCCTTCTCTACCAGATACCAATGAGCTGCTGAGATAAGGCTGCCGCGACATTCTTACGAGAATGCACCTCGCGCACTCCTGGCAGTAATTTCTGACAACTGACGCTCCACATCAACTCACGTCAAGTGAGGTGGCCATGATGTGCATGCAAACGGTTAGTTCAAAGCAATATATTCCAAGCGTAAGACTTACTGTCCGAAGAAGATGCTGAAAACAAACGGCTAAATAGTTGCAGTTGATCTAAAAGTGATTGCTGAAACAAAGTGGGACTTTGCGCAAACACACCTGGAAATCAGGTTTCCAATGAGGTTTCTCAAACTGTCCGTATATACGTAACAAAAGGCTGCAAGCCCCACGATGGATGCTGAGGTTTTCGAAAGAGAAGCAATTCAGAAAACCCAGCTGCAACTGCAGCCAGACTTGGCTGCTTGTACAAACGTTTTGCCAAACAAAATTAATCATCTACCCAACACTCCAACTGAGACCCACTAAACTCACTTACAAGAGCTTTACTCACTTCACGCACAACTGACGCTCCACTTTAACTCACGTCAAATGAGGTGGCCATGATGTGCACCCAAACGGTTAGTTCAAAGCAATATATTCCAAGCCTAAGACTTACTGTCTGGAGGAAGATGCAGAAAACAAACTGCTAAATAGTTGCAGTTGATCTAAAAGTGATTGCAGAAACAAAGTGGGACTTTGCGCAAACACACCTGGAAATCAGGTTTCCAATGAGGTTTCTCAAACTGTGCGTATATACGTAACAAAAGGCTGCAAGCCCCACGATGGATGCTGAGGTTTTTGAAAGAGAAGCAATTCAGAAAACCCAGATGCACCTGCAGCCAGACTTGGCTGCTTGTACAAACGTTTTGCCAAACAAAATTGATCATCTAACCAACATTCCAACTGAGACCCACTAAACTCACTTACAAGAGCTTCACTCAGTTCATGTCACTGTCATAAGTTGTGCAAAGTCCCGACTGACGTCCTTTCAAGCTGAGACAAAGGTGAATATTGCAAGAAATGGAGACTTTTCTCAAGAACACCTTGAGTATGTTGATTGAATTAGAGAATAATAAACTAATGAGTTAGTTCCACTGTCCTAAAGAGTCAATTCTCACCAATGGCTGCCAGGATGGCCGAGCGGTCTAAGGCGCCAGACTTAAGCAAGGGCTCTTTCCCCAATGGGACTTCTGGTCTCCAATGGAGGTGTAAGTTCAAATCCCACTCCTGACATTTCTTCCCTCTGCATGTTGGTCATGATTTAGACATGTTTGTATTTGACAACTTTAGCAACTCGTGATTGTCTTTTGTTGCACAAAGCAAAAGACATGGCGACACTATTGCATAATCCTTCTCTACCAGATACCAATGTGCTGCTGAGATGATGCTGCCGCAACATTCTTACGAGAATGCACCTCGGGCACTCCTGGCAGTAATTTCTGACAACTGACGCTCCACATCAACTCACGTCAAGTGAGGTGGCCATGATGTGCATGCAAACGGTTAGTTCAAAGCAATATATTCCAAGCGTAATACTTACTGTCCGAGGAAGATGCTGAAAACAAACGGCTAAATACTTGCAGCTGATCTAAAAGTGATTGCTGAAACAAAGTGGGACTTTGCTCAAACACGCCTGGAAATATGTTGCTTTATTGAGGATTAAAAGGTCTTTTCAGGAGTTCAGTTTCAGGAGACCCACACTAAAACTGCAGAAAAACTTGATCTCTTGTCCAGCTGAAAATGAAAGTCACTTCCGGCAATTACACACAGTAAAGTAGCCAAATTACAGTCGGCTTTCTCGGGGGAGCTGATTTCACAAACTGAGGTATGGAAACTGACTTTACCCGACTAGATACCAGTCGGAGATTGCCAATTTCGTTGTCGTTTATAAACGTAACCATGTTTCCAATCAGGTTTCTCAAACTGTGCGTATATAAGTAACAAAAGGCTGCAAGCCCCATGATGGATGCTGAGGTTTTCGAAAGAGAAGCAACTCAGAAAACCCAGCTGCAACTGCAGCCAGACTTGGCTGCTTGTACAATCGTTTTGCCAAACAAAATTAATCATCTAACCAACAATCCAACTGAGACCCACTAAACTCACTTACAAGAGCTTCACTCACTTCATGTCACTGTCACAAGTTGTGCAAAGTCCCGACTGACGTCCTTTCAAGCTGAGACAAAGGTGAATAATGCAAGAAATGGAGACTTTTCTCAATAACACCTTGAGTATGTTGATTGAATTAGAGAATAATAAACTAATGAGTTAGTTCCACTGTCCTAAAGAGTCAATTCCCACCAATGGCTGTCAGGATGGCCGAGCGGTCTAAGGCGCCAGACTTAAGCAAGGGCTCTTTCCCCAAAGGGACTTCTGGTCTCCAATGGAGGCGTGGGTTCAAATCCCACTCCTGACATTTCTTCCCTCTGCATGTTGGTCATGATTTAGACATGTTTGTATTTGACAACTTTAGTATCTCGTGATTGTCTTTTGTTGCACAAAGCAAAAGACATGGCGACACTATTGCATAATCCTTCTCTACCAGATACCAATGTGCTGCTGAGATGATGCTGCCGCAACATTCCTACGAGAATGCACCTCGGGCACTCCTGGTAGTAATTTCTGACAACTGACGCTCCACATCAACTCACGTCAAGTGAGGTGGCCATGATGTGCATGCAAACGGTTAGTTCAAAGCAATATATTCCAAGCATAATACTTACTGTCCGAGGAAGATGCTGAAAACAAACGGCTAAATAGTTGCAGCTGATCTAAAAGTGATTGCTGAAACAAAGTGGGACTTTGCTCAAAAAAGCCTGGAAATATGTTGCTTTATTGAGGATCAAAAGGTCTTTTCAGGGGTTCAGTTTCTGCAGACCCACACTATAACTGCAGAAAAACTTGATCTCTTGTCCAGCTGAAAATGAAAGTCACTTCTGGCAATTACACACAGTAAAGTAGCCAAATTACAGTCAGCTTTCTCAGGGGAGCTGATTTCACAAACTGAGGTATGGAAACTGACTTTACCCGACTAGATACCAGTCGGAGAACGCCAATTTCGTTGTCGTTTATAAACGTAACCATGTTTCCAATCAGGTTTCTCAAACTGTGCGTATATAAGTAACAAAAGGCTGCAAGCCCCATGATGGATGCTGAGGTTTTCGAAAGAGAAGCAATTCAGAAAACCCAGCTGCAACTGCAGCCAGACTTGGCTGCTTGTACAAACGTTTTGCCAAACAAAATTAATCATCTACCCAACACTCCAACTGAGACCCACTAAACTCACTTACAAGAGCTTTACTCACTTCACGCACAACTGACGCTCCACTTTAACTCACGTCAAATGAGGTGGCCATGATGTGCACCCAAACGGTTAGTTCAAAGCAATATATTCCAAGCCTAAGACTTACTGTCTGGAGGAAGATGCAGAAAACAAACTGCTAAATAGTTGCAGTTGATCTAAAAGTGATTGCAGAAACAAAGTGGGACTTTGCGCAAACACACCTGGAAATCAGGTTTCCAATGAGGTTTCTCAAACTGTGCGTATATACGTAACAAAAGGCTGCAAGCCCCACGATGGATGCTGAGGTTTTTGAAAGAGAAGCAATTCAGAAAACCCAGATGCACCTGCAGCCAGACTTGGCTGCTTGTACAAACGTTTTGCCAAACAAAATTGATCATCTAACCAACATTCCAACTGAGACCCACTAAACTCACTTACAAGAGCTTCACTCAGTTCATGTCACTGTCATAAGTTGTGCAAAGTCCCGACTGACGTCCTTTCAAGCTGAGACAAAGGTGAATATTGCAAGAAATGGAGACTTTTCTCAAGAACACCTTGAGTATGTTGATTGAATTAGAGAATAATAAACTAATGAGTTAGTTCCACTGTCCTAAAGAGTCAATTCCCACAAATGGCTGTCAGGATGGCCGAGCGGTCTAAGGCGCCAGACTTAAGCAAGGGCTCTTTCCCCAATGGGACTTCTGGTCTCCAATGGAGGTGTAAGTTCAAATCCCACTCCTGACATTTCTTCCCTCTGCATGTTGGTCATGATTTAGACATGTTTGTATTTGACAACTTTAGCAACTCGTGATTGTCTTTTGTTGCACAAAGCAAAAGACATGGCGACACTATTGCATAATCCTTCTCTACCAGATACCAATGTGCTGCTGAGATGATGCTGCCGCAACATTCTTACGAGAATGCACCTCGGGCACTCCTGGCAGTAATTTCTGACAACTGACGCTCCACATCAACTCACGTCAAGTGAGGTGGCCATGATGTGCATGCAAACGGTTAGTTCAAAGCAATATAT
Organism: Channa argus; assembly: GCF_033026475.1. Lineage (NCBI taxonomy): Eukaryota > Metazoa > Chordata > Actinopteri > Anabantiformes > Channidae > Channa > Channa argus. Next base: position 253,078 of record NW_027125258.1, on the reverse strand, counting down.
TCCAAGCGTAATACTTACTGTCCGAGGAAGATGCTGAAAACAAACGGCTAAATACTTGCAGCTGATCTAAAAGTGATTGCTGAAACAAAGTGGGACTTTGCTCAAACACGCCTGGAAATATGTTGCTTTATTGAGGATTAAAAGGTCTTTTCAGGAGTTCAGTTTCAGGAGACCCACACTAAAACTGCAGAAAAACTTGATCTCTTGTCCAGCTGAAAATGAAAGTCACTTCCGGCAATTACACACAGTAAAGTAGCCAAATTACAGTCGGCTTTCTCGGGGGAGCTGATTTCACAAACTGAGGTATGGAAACTGACTTTACCCGACTAGATACCAGTCGGAGATTGCCAATTTCGTTGTCGTTTATAAACGTAACCATGTTTCCAATCAGGTTTCTCAAACTGTGCGTATATAAGTAACAAAAGGCTGCAAGCCCCATGATGGATGCTGAGGTTTTCGAAAGAGAAGCAATTCAGAAAACCCAGCTGCAACTGCAGCCAGACTTGGCTGCTTGTACAATCGTTTTGCCAAACAAAATTAATCATCTAACCAACAATCCAACTGAGACCCACTAAACTCACTTACAAGAGCTTCACTCACTTCATGTCACTGTCACAAGTTGTGCAAAGTCCCGACTGACGTCCTTTCAAGCTGAGACAAAGGTGAATAATGCAAGAAATGGAGACTTTTCTCAATAACACCTTGAGTATGTTGATTGAATTAGAGAATAATAAACTAATGAGTTAGTTCCACTGTCCTAAAGAGTCAATTCCCACCAATGGCTGTCAGGATGGCCGAGCGGTCTAAGGCGCCAGACTTAAGCAAGGGCTCTTTCCCCAAAGGGACTTCTGTTCTCCAATGGAGGCGTGGGTTCAAATCCCACTCCTGACATTTCTTCCCTCTGCATGTTGGTCATGATTTAGACATGTTTGTATTTGACAACTTTAGTATCTCGTGATTGTCAATTGTTGCACAAAGCAAAAGACATGGCGACACTATTGCATAATCCTTCTCTACCAGATACCAATGTGCTGCTGAGATGATGCTGCCGCAACATTCTTACGAGAATGCACCTCGGGCACTCCTGGCAGTAATTTCTGACAAGTGACGCTCCACATCAACTCACGTCAAGTGAGGTGGCCATGATGTGCATGCAAACGGTTAGTTCAAAGCAATATATTCCAAGCGTAATACTTACTGTCCGAGGAAGATGCTGAAAACAAACGGCTAAATAGTTGCAGCTGATCTAAAAGTGATTGGTGAAAAAGAGTGGGACTTTGCTCAAACACACCTGGAAACATGTTCCTTTATTGTGGATCAAAAGGTCTTTTCAGGAGTTCAGTTTCTGCAGACCCACACTATAACTGCAGAAAAACTTGATCTCTTGTCCAGCTGAAAATGAAAGTCACTTCTGGCAATTACACACAGTAAAGTAGCCAAATTACAGTCGGCTTTCTCAGGGGAGCTGATTTCACAAACTAAGGGTTTGGAAACTGACTTTACCCGACTAGATACCAGTCGGAGAACGCCAATTTCGTTGTCGTTTATAAACGTAACCATGTTTCCAATCAGGTTTCTCAAACTGTGCGTAAATAAGTAACAAAAGGCTGCAAGCCCCATGATGGATGCTGAGGTTTTCGAAAGAGAAGCAATTCAGAAAACCCAGCTGCAACTGCAGCCAGACTTGGCTGCTTGTACAATCGTTTTGCCATCAAAATTAATCATCTAACCAGCAATCCAACTGAGACCCACTAAACTCACTTACAGGAGCTTCACTCACTTCATGTCACTGTCATAAGGTGAGCAAAGTCCCGACTGACGTACTTTCAAGCTGAGACAATGGTGAATATTGCAAGAAATGGAGACTTTTCTCAAGAACACCTTGAGTATGTTGATTGAATTAGAGAATAATAAACTAATGAGTTAGTTCCACTGTCCTAAAGAGTCAATTCCCGCCAATGGCTGTCAGGATGGCCGAGCGGTCTAAGGCGCCAGACTTAAGCAAGGGCTCTTTCCCCAAAGGGACTTCTGGTCTCCAATGGAGGTGTGGGTTCAAATCCCACTCCTGATATTTCTTCCCTCTGCATGTTGGTCATGATTTAGACATGTTTGTATTTGACAACTTTAGGAACTCGTGATTGTCTTTTGTTGCACAAAGCAAAAGACATGGCGACACTATTGCATAATCCTTCTCTACCAGATACCAATGTGCTGCTGAGATGATGCTGCAGCAACATTCTTACGAGAATGCACCTCGGGCACTCCTGGCAGTAAATTCTGACAACTGACGCTCCACATCAACTCACGTCAAGTGAGGTGGCCATGATGTGCATGCAAACGGTTAGTTCAAAGCAATATATTCCAAGCGTAAGACTTACTGTCCGAAGAAGATACTGAAAACAAACGGCTAAATAGTTGCAGCTGATCTAAAAGTGATTGCTGAAACAAAGTGAGACTTTGCGCAAACACACCTGGAAATCAGGTTTCCAATGAGGTTTGTCAAACTGTCCGTATATACGTAACAAAAGGCTGCAAGCCCCAAGATGGATGCTGAGGTTTTCGAAAGAGAAGCAATTCAGAAAACCCAGCTGCAAATGCAGCCAGACTTGGCTGCTTGTACAAACGTTTTGCCAAACAAAATTAATCATCTAACCAACACTCCACCTGAGACCCACTAAACTCACAAGAGCTTTACTCACTTCAAGCACAACTGACGCTCCACATTAACTCACGTCAAGTGAGGTGGCCATGATGTGCACCCAAACGGTTAGTTCAAAGCAATATATTCGAAGCCTAAGACTTACTGTCTGGAGGAAGATGCAGAAAACAAACGGCTAAATAGTTGCAGTGGATCTAAAAGTGATTGCTGAAACAAAGTGGGACTTTGCGCAAACACACCTGGAAATCAGGTTTCCAATGAGGTTTTTCAAACTGTGCGTATATACGTAACAAAAGGCTGCAAGCCCCACAATGGATGCTGAGGTTTTCGAAAGAGAAGCAATTCAGAAAACCCAGCTGCAACTGCAGCCAGACTTGGCTGCTTGTACAAACGTTTTGCCAAACAAAATTAATCATCTAACCAACACTCCAACTGAGACCCACTAAACTCACTTACAAGAGCTTCACTGACTTCATGTCACTGTCATAAGTTGTGCAAAGTCCCGACTGACGTCCTTTCAAGCTGAGACAAAGGTGAATATTGCAAGAAATGGAGACTTTTCTCAAGAACACCTTGAGTATGTTGATTGAATTAGAGAATAATAAACTAATGAGTTAGTTCCACTGTCATAAAGAGTCAATTCCAACCAATGGCTGTCAGGATGGCCGAGCGGTCTAAGGCGCCAGACTTAAGCAAGGGCTCTTTCCCCAAAGGGACTTCTGGTCTCCAATGGAGGCGTGGGTTTAAATCCCACTCCTGACATTTCTTCCCTCTGCATGTTGGTCATGATTTAGACATAGTTGTATTTGACAACTTTAGCAACTCGTGATTGTCTTTTGTTGCACAAAGCAAAAGACATGGCGACACTATTGCATAATCCTTCTCTACCAGATACCAATGTGCTGCTGAGATGATGCCGCCGCAACATTCTTACGAGGATGCACCTCGGGCACTCCTGGCAGTAATTTCTGACAACTGACGCTCCACATCAACTCACGTCAAGTGAGGTGGCCATGATGTGCACCCAAACGGTTAGTTCAAGCAATATATTCCAAGCCTAAGACTTACTGTCTGGAGGAAGATGCAGAAAACAAACGGCTAAATAGTTGCAGTTGATCTAAAAGTGATTGCTGAAACAGAGTGGGACTTTGCTAAAACACGCCTGGAAATATGTTGCTTTATTGAGGATTAAAAGGTCTTTTCAGGAGTTCAGTTTCAGGAGACCCACACTAAAACTGCAGAAAAACTTGATCTCTTGTCCAGTTGAAAATGAAAGTCACTTCCGGCAATTACACACAGTAAAGTAGCCAAATTACAGTCGGCTTTCTCGGGGGAGCTGATTTCACAAACTGAGGTATGGAAACTGACTTTACCCGACTAGATACCAGTCGGAGATTGCCAATTTCGTTGTCGTTTATAAACGTAACCATGTTTCCAATCAGGTTTCTCAAACTGTGCGTATATAAGTAACAAAAGGCTGCAAGCCCCATGATGGATGCTGAGGTTTTCGAAAGAGAAGCAATTCAGAAAACCCAGCTGCAACTGCAGCCAGACTTGGCTGCTTGTACAATCGTTTTGCCAAACAAAATTAATCATCTAACCAACAATCCAACTGAGACCCACTAAACTCACTTACAAGAGCTTCATTCACTTCATGTCACTGTCATAAGTTGTGCAAAGTCCCGACTGACGTCCTTTCAAGATGAGACAAAGTGAATAATGCAAGAAATTGAGACTTTTCTCAAGAAAACCTTGAGTATGTTGATTGAATTAGAGAATAACAACCTAATGAGGTAGTTCCACTGTCCTAAAGAGTCAATTCCCACCAATGGCTGTCAGGATGGCCGAGCGGTCGAAGGCGCCAGACTTAAGCAAGGGCTTTTTCCCCAAAGGGACTTCTAGTCTCCAATGGAGGCGTGGGTTCAAATCCCACTCTTGACATTTCTTCCCTCTGCATGTTAGTCATGATTTAGACATGTTTGTATTTGACAACTTTAGCAACTCGTGATTGTCTTTTGTTGCACCAAGCAAAAGACATGGCGACACTATTGCATAATCCTTCTCTACCAGATACCAATGTGCTGCTGAGATGATGCTGCCGCAACATTCTTACGAGAATGCACCTCGGGCACTCCTGGTAGTAATTTCTGAAAACTGACGCTCCACATCAACTCACGTCAAGTGAGGTGGCCATGATGTGCATGCAAACGGTTAGTTCAAAGCAATATATTCCAAGCGTAATACTTACTGTCCGAGGAAGATGCTGAAAACAAACGGCTAAATAGTTGCAGCTGATCTAAAAGTGATTGCTGAAACAGAGTGGGACTTTGCTAAAACACGCCTGTAAATATGTTGCTTAATTGAGGATTAAAAGGTCTTTTCAGGAGTTCAGTTTCAGGAGACCCACACTAAAACTGCAGAAAAACTTGATCTCTTGTCCAGCTGAAAATGAAAGTCACTTCCGGCAATTACACACAGTAAAGTAGCCAAATTACAGTCGGCTTTCTCGGGGGAGCTGATTTCACAAACTGAGGTATGGAAACTGACTTTACCCGACTAGATACCAGTCGGAGAACGCCAATTTCGTTGTCGTTTATAAACGTAACCATGTTTCCAATCAGGTTTCTCAAACTGTGCGTATATAAGTAACAAAAGGCTGCAAGCCCCATGATGGATGCTGAGGTTTTCGAAAGAGAAGCAATTCAGAAAACCCAGCTGCAACTGCAGCCAGACTTGGCTGCTTGTACAATCGTTTTGCCAAACAAAATTAATCATCTAACCAACAATCCAACTGAGACCCACTAAACTCACTTACAAGAGCTTCACTCACTTCATGTCACTGTCACAAGTTGTGCAAAGTCCCGACTGACGTCCTTTCAAGCTGAGACAAAGGTGAATAATGCAAGAAATGGAGACTTTTCTCAAGAACACCTTGAGTATGTTGATTGAATTAGAGAATAATAAACTAATGAGTTAGTTCCACTGTCCTAAAGAGTCAATTCCCACCAATGGCTGGCAGGATGGCCGAGCGGTCTAAGGCGCAAGATTTAAGCAAGGGCTCTTTCCCCAAAGGGACTTCTGGTCTCCAATGGAGGTGTGGGTTCAAATCCCACTCCTGACATTTCTTCCCTCTGCATGTTGGTCATGATTTAGACATGTTTGTATTTGACAACTTTAGCAACTCGTGATTGTCTTTTTTTGCGCAAAGCAAAAGACATGGCGACACTATTGCATAATCCTTCTCTACCAGATACCAATGTGCTGCTGAGATGATGCTGCCGCAACATTCTTACGAGAATGCACCTCGGGCACTCCTGGCAGTAATTTCTGACAACTGACGCTCCACATCAACTCACGTCAAGTGAGGTGGCCATGATGTGCATGCAAACGGTTAGTTCAAAGCAATATATTCCAAGCGTAATACTTACTGTCCGAGGAAGATGCTGAAAACAAACGGCTAAATAGTTGCAGCTGATCTAAAAGTGATTGGTGAAACAGAGTGGGACTTTGCTCAAACACGCCTGGAAACATGTTGCTTTATTGTGGATCAAAAGGTCTTTTCAGGAGTTCAGTTTCTGCAGACCCACACTATAACTGCAGAAAAACTTGATCACTTGTCCAACTGAAAATGAAAGTCACTTCCGGCAATTACACACAGTAAAGTAGCCAAATTACAGTCGGCTTTCTCAGGGGAGCTGATTTCACAAACTGAGGTATGGAAACTGAGTTTACCCGACTAGATACCAGTCGGAGAACGCCAATTTCATTGTCGTTTATAAACGTAGCCTTGTTTCCAATCAGGTTTCTCAAACTGTGCTTATATAAGTAACAAAAGGCTGCAAGCCCCATGATGGATGCTGAGGTTTTCGAAAGAGAAGCAATTCAGAAAACCCAGCTGCAACTGCAGCCAGACTTGGCTGCTTGTACAATCGTTTTGCCAAACAAAATTAATCATCCAACCAACAATCCAACTGAGACCCACTAAACTCACTTACAAGAGCTTCACTCACTTCATGTCACTGTCATAAGTTGTGCAAAGTCCCGACTGACGTCCTTTCAAGCTGAGACAAAGGTGAATATTGCAAGAAATGGAGACTTTTCTCAAGAACACCTTGAGTATGTTGATTTAATTAGAGAATAATAAACTAATGAGTTAGTTCCACTGTCCTAAAGAGTCAATTCCCACCAATGGCTGTCAGGATTGCTGAGCGGTCTAAGACGCCAGACTTAAGCAAGGGCTCTTTCCCCAAAGGGACTTCTGGTCTCCAATGGAGGTGTGGGTTCAAATCCCACTCCTGATATTTCTTCCCTCTGCATGTTGGTCATGATTTAGACATGTTTGTATTTGACAACTTTAGGAACTCGTGATTGTCTTTTGTTGCACAAAGCAAAAGACATGGCGACACTATTGCATAATCCTTCTCTACCAGATACCAATGTGCTGCTGAGATGATGCTGCAGCAACATTCTTACGAGAATGCACCTCGGGCACTCCTGGCAGTAAATTCTGACAACTGACGCTCCACATCAACTCACGTCAAGTGAGGTGGCCATGATGTGCATGCAAACGGTTAGTTCAAAGCAATATATTCCAAGCGTAAGACTTACTGTCCGAAGAAGATACTGAAAACAAACGGCTAAATAGTTGCAGCTGATCTAAAAGTGATTGCTGAAACAAAGTGAGACTTTGCGCAAACACACCTGGAAATCAGGTTTCCAATGAGGTTTCTCAAACTGTCCGTATATACGTAACAAAAGGCTGCAAGCCCCAAGATGGATGCTGAGGTTTTCGAAAGAGAAGCAATTCAGAAAACCCAGCTGCAAATGCAGCCAGACTTGGCTGCTTGTACAAACGTTTTGCCAAACAAAATTAATCATCTAACCAACACTCCACCTGAGACCCACTAAACTCACAAGAGCTTTACTCACTTCAAGCACAACTGACGCTCCACATTAACTCACGTCAAGTGAGGTGGCCATGATGTGCACCCAAACGGTTAGTTCAAAGCAATATATTCGAAGCCTAAGACTTACTGTCTGGAGGAAGATGCAGAAAACAAACGGCTAAATAGTTGCAGTGGATCTAAAAGTGATTGCTGAAACAAAGTGGGACTTTGCGCAAACACACCTGGAAATCAGGTTTCCAATGAGGTTTTTCAAACTGTGCGTATATACGTAACAAAAGGCTGCAAGCCCCACAATGGATGCTGAGGTTTTCGAAAGAGAAGCAATTCAGAAAACCCAGCTGCAACTGCAGCCAGACTTGGCTGCTTGTACAAACGTTTTGCCAAACAAAATTAATCATCTAACCAACACTCCAACTGAGACCCACTAAACTCACTTACAAGAGCTTCACTGACTTCATGTCACTGTCATAAGTTGTGCAAAGTCCCGACTGACGTCCTTTCAAGCTGAGACAAAGGTGAATATTGCAAGAAATGGAGACTTTTCTCAAGAACACCTTGAGTATGTTGATTGAATTAGAGAATAATAAACTAATGAGTTAGTTCCACTGTCATAAAGAGTCAATTCCAACCAATGGCTGTCAGGATGGCCGAGCGGTCTAAGGCGCCAGACTTAAGCAAGGGCTCTTTCCCCAAAGGGACTTCTGGTCTCCAATGGAGGCGTGGGTTTAAATCCCACTCCTGACATTTCTTCCCTCTGCATGTTGGTCATGATTTAGACATAGTTGTATTTGACAACTTTAGCAACTCGTGATTGTCTTTTGTTGCACAAAGCAAAAGACATGGCGACACTATTGCATAATCCTTCTCTACCAGATACCAATGTGCTGCTGAGATGATGCCGCCGCAACATTCTTACGAGGATGCACCTCGGGCACTCCTGGCAGTAATTTCTGACAACTGACGCTCCACATCAACTCACGTCAAGTGAGGTGGCCATGATGTGCACCCAAACGGTTAGTTCAAGCAATATATTCCAAGCCTAAGACTTACTGTCTGGAGGAAGATGCAGAAAACAAACGGCTAAATAGTTGCAGTTGATCTAAAAGTGATTGCTGAAACAGAGTGGGACTTTGCTAAAACACGCCTGGAAATATGTTGCTTTATTGAGGATTAAAAGGTCTTTTCAGGAGTTCAGTTTCAGGAGACCCACACTAAAACTGCAGAAAAACTTGATCTCTTGTCCAGTTGAAAATGAAAGTCACTTCCGGCAATTACACACAGTAAAGTAGCCAAATTACAGTCGGCTTTCTCGGGGGAGCTGATTTCACAAACTGAGGTATGGAAACTGACTTTACCCGACTAGATACCAGTCGGAGATTGCCAATTTCGTTGTCGTTTATAAACGTAACCATGTTTCCAATCAGGTTTCTCAAACTGTGCGTATATAAGTAACAAAAGGCTGCAAGCCCCATGATGGATGCTGAGGTTTTCGAAAGAGAAGCAATTCAGAAAACCCAGCTGCAACTGCAGCCAGACTTGGCTGCTTGTACAATCGTTTTGCCAAACAAAATTAATCATCTAACCAACAATCCAACTGAGACCCACTAAACTCACTTACAAGAGCTTCATTCACTTCATGTCACTGTCATAAGTTGTGCAAAGTCCCGACTGACGTCCTTTCAAGATGAGACAAAGTGAATAATGCAAGAAATTGAGACTTTTCTCAAGAAAACCTTGAGTATGTTGATTGAATTAGAGAATAACAACCTAATGAGGTAGTTCCACTGTCCTAAAGAGTCAATTCCCACCAATGGCTGTCAGGATGGCCGAGCGGTCGAAGGCGCCAGACTTAAGCAAGGGCTTTTTCCCCAAAGGGACTTCTAGTCTCCAATGGAGGCGTGGGTTCAAATCCCACTCTTGACATTTCTTCCCTCTGCATGTTAGTCATGATTTAGACATGTTTGTATTTGACAACTTTAGCAACTCGTGATTGTCTTTTGTTGCACCAAGCAAAAGACATGGCGACACTATTGCATAATCCTTCTCTACCAGATACCAATGTGCTGCTGAGATGATGCTGCCGCAACATTCTTACGAGAATGCACCTCGGGCACTCCTGGTAGTAATTTCTGACAACTGACGCTCCACATCAACTCACGTCAAGTGAGGTGGCCATGATGTGCATGCAAACGGTTAGTTCAAAGCAATATATTCCAAGCGTAATACTTACTGTCCGAGGAAGATGCTGAAAACAAACGGCTAAATAGTTGCAGCTGATCTAAAAGTGATTGCTGAAACAGAGTGGGACTTTGCTAAAACACGCCTCTAAATATGTTGCTTTATTGAGGATTAAAAGGTCTTTTCAGGAGTTCAGTTTCAGGAGACCCACACTAAAACTGCAGAAAAACTTGATCTCTTGTCCAGCTGAAAATGAAAGTCACTTCCGGCAATTACACACAGTAAAGTAGCCAAATTACAGTCGGCTTTCTCGGGGGAGCTGATTTCACAAACTGAGGTATGGAAACTGACTTTACCCGACTAGATACCAGTCGGAGATTGCCAATTTCGTTGTCGTTTATAAACGTAACCATGTTTCCAATCAGGTTTCTCAAACTGTGCGTATATAAGTAACAAAAGGCTGCAAGCCCCATGATGGATGCTGAGGTTTTCGAAAGAGAAGCAATTCAGAAAACCCAGCTGCAACTGCAGCCAGACTTGGCTGCTTGTACAATCGTTTTGCCAAACAAAATTAATCATCTAACCAACAATCCAACTGAGACCCACTAAACTCACTTACAAGAGCTTCACTCACTTCATGTCACTGTCACAAGTTGTGCAAAGTCCCGACTGACGTCCTTTCAAGCTGAGACAAAGGTGAATAATGCAAGAAATGGAGACTTTTCTCAAGAACACCTTGAGTATGTTGATTGAATTAGAGAATAATAAACTAATGAGTTAGTTCCACTGTCCTAAAGAGTCAATTCCCACCAATGGCTGGCAGGATGGCCGAGCGGTCTAAGGCGCAAGATTTAAGCAAGGGCTCTTTCACCAAAGGGACTTCTGGTCTCCAATGGAGGTGTGGGTTCAAATCCCACTCCTGACATTTCTTCCCTCTGCATGTTGGTCATGATTTAGACATGTTTGTATTTGACAACTTTAGCAACTCGTGATTGTCTTTTTTTGCGCAAAGCAAAAGACATGGCGACACTATTGCATAATCCTTCTCTACCAGATACCAATGTGCTGCTGAGATGATGCTGCCGCAACATTCTTACGAGAATGCACCTCGGGCACTCCTGGCAGTAATTTCTGACAACTGACGCTCCACATCAACTCACGTCAAGTGAGGTGGCCATGATGTGCATGCAAACGGTTAGTTCAAAGCAATATATTCCAAGCGTAATACTTACTGTCCGAGGAAGATGCTGAAAACAAACGGCTAAATAGTTGCAGCTGATCTAAAAGTGATTGGTGAAACAGAGTGGGACTTTGCTCAAACACGCCTGGAAACATGTTGCTTTATTGTGGATCAAAAGGTCTTTTCAGGAGTTCAGTTTCTGCAGACCCACACTATAACTGCAGAAAAACTTGATCTCTTGTCCAACTGAAAATGAAAGTCACTTCCGGCAATTACACACAGTAAAGTAGCCAAATTACAGTCGGCTTTCTCAGGGGAGCTGATTTCACAAACTGAGGTATGGAAACTGACTTTACCCGACTAGATACCAGTCGGAGAACGCCAATTTCATTGTCGTTTATAAACGTAGCCTTGTTTCCAATCAGGTTTCTCAAACTGTGCTTATATAAGTAACAAAAGGCTGCAAGCCCCATGATGGATGCTGAGGTTTTCGAAAGAGAAGCAATTCAGAAAACCCAGCTGCAACTGCAGCCAGACTTGGCTGCTTGTACAATCGTTTTGCCAAACAAAATTAATCATCCAACCAACAATCCAACTGAGACCCACTAAACTCACTTACAAGAGCTTCACTCACTTCATGTCACTGTCATAAGTTGTGCAAAGTCCCGACTGACGTCCTTTCAAGCTGAGATAAAGGTGAATATTGCAAGAAATGGAGACTTTTCTCAAGAACACCTTGAGTATGTTGATTTAATTAGAGAATAATAAACTAATGAGTTAGTTCCACTGTCCTAAAGAGTCAATTCCCACCAATGGCTGTCAGGATGGCTGAGCGGTCTAAGGCGCCAGACTTAAGCAAGGGCTCTTTCCCCAAAGGGACTTCTGGTCTCCAATGGAGGCGTGGGTTCAAATCCCACTCCTGACATTTCTTCCCTCTGCATGTTGGTCATGATTTAGACATGTTTGTATTTGACAACTTTAGCAACTCGTGATTGTCTTTTGTTGCATAAAGCATAAGACATGGCGACACTATTGCATAATCTGTCTCTACCAGATACCAATGTGCTGCTGAGATGATGCTGCCGCAACATTCTTACGAGAATGCACCTCGGGCACTCCTGGTAGTAATTTCTGACAACTGGCGCTCCACATCAAGTCACGTCAAGTCAGGTGGCCATGATGTGCATGCAAACGGTTAGTTCAAAGCAATATATTCCAAGCGTAATACTTACTGTCCGAGGAAGATGCTGAAAACAAACGGCTAAATAGTTGCAGCTGATCTAAAAGTGATTGCTGAAACAGAGTGGGACTTTGCTCAAACACGCCTGGAAATATGTTGCTTTATTGAGGATCAAAAGGTCTTTTCAGGGGTTCAGTTTCTGCATACCCACACTATAACTGCAGAAAAACTTGATCTCTTGTCCAGCTGAAAATGAAAGTCACTTCCGGCAATTACACACAGTAAAGTACCCAAATTACAGTCAGCTTTCTCAGGGGAGCCGATTTCACAAACTGAGGTATGGAAACTGAGTTTACCCGACTAGATACCAGTCGGAGAACGCCAATTTCATTGTCGTTTATAAACGTAACCATGTTTCCAATCAGGTTTCTCAAACTGTGCGTATATAAGTAACAAAAGGCTGCAAGCCCCATGATGGATGCTGAGGTTTTCGAAAGAGAAGCAATTCAGAAAACCCAGCTGCAACTGCAGCCAGACTTGGCTGCTTGTACAATCGTTTTGCCAAACAAAATTAATCATCTAACCAACAATCCAACTGAGACCCACTAAACTCACTTACAAGAGCTTCATTCACTTCATGTCACTGTCATAAGTTGTGCAAAGTCCCGACTGACGTCCTTTCAAGATGAGACAAAGTGAATAATGCAAGAAATTGAGACTTTTCTCAAGAAAACCTTGAGTATGTTGATTGAATTAGAGAATAACAACCTAATGAGGTAGTTCCACTGTCCTAAAGAGTCAATTCCCACCAATGGCTGTCAGGATGGCCGAGCGGTCGAAGGCGCCAGACTTAAGCAAGGGCTTTTTCCCCAAAGGGACTTCTAGTCTCCAATGGAGGCGTGGGTTCAAATCCCACTCTTGACATTTCTTCCCTCTGCATGTTAGTCATGATTTAGACATGTTTGTATTTGACAACTTTAGCAACTCGTGATTGTCTTTTGTTGCACCAAGCAAAAGACATGGCGACACTATTGCATAATCCTTCTCTACCAGATACCAATGTGCTGCTGAGATGATGCTGCCGCAACATTCTTACGAGAATGCACCTCGGGCACTCCTGGTAGTAATTTCTGACAACTGACGCTCCACATCAACTCACGTCAAGTGAGGTGGCCATGATGTGCATGCAAACGGTTAGTTCAAAGCAATATATTCCAAGCGTAATACTTACTGTCCGAGGAAGATGCTGAAAACAAACGGCTAAATAGTTGCAGCTGATCTAAAAGTGATTGCTGAAACAGAGTGGGACTTTGCTAAAACACGCCTGTAAATATGTTGCTTTATTGAGGATTAAAAGGTCTTTTCAGGAGTTCAGTTTCAGGAGACCCACACTAAAACTGCAGAAAAACTTGATCTCTTGTCCAGCTGAAAATGAAAGTCACTTCCGGCAATTACACACAGTAAAGTAGCCAAATTACAGTCGGCTTTCTCGGGGGAGCTGATTTCACAAACTGAGGTATGGAAACTGACTTTACCCGACTAGATACCAGTCGGAGATTGCCAATTTCGTTGTCGTTTATAAACGTAACCATGTTTCCAATCAGGTTTCTCAAACTGTGCGTATATAAGTAACAAAAGGCTGCAAGCCCCATGATGGATGCTGAGGTTTTCGAAAGAGAAGCAATTCAGAAAACCCAGCTGCAACTGCAGCCAGACTTGGCTGCTTGTACAATCGTTTTGCCAAACAAAATTAATCATCTAACCAACAATCCAACTGAGACCCACTAAACTCACTTACAAGAGCTTCACTCACTTCATGTCACTGTCACAAGTTGTGCAAAGTCCCGACTGACGTCCTTTCAAGCTGAGACAAAGGTGAATAATGCAAGAAATGGAGACTTTTCTCAAGAACACCTTGAGTATGTTGATTGAATTAGAGAATAATAAACTAATGAGTTAGTTCCACTGTCCTAAAGAGTCAATTCCCACCAATGGCTGGCAGGATGGCCGAGCGGTCTAAGGCGCAAGATTTAAGCAAGGGCTCTTTCACCAAAGGGACTTCTGGTCTCCAATGGAGGTGTGGGTTCAAATCCCACTCCTGACATTTCTTCCCTCTGCATGTTGGTCATGATTTAGACATGTTTGTATTTGACAACTTTAGCAACTCGTGATTGTCTTTTTTTGCGCAAAGCAAAAGACATGGCGACACTATTGCATAATCCTTCTCTACCAGATACCAATGTGCTGCTGAGATGATGCTGCCGCAACATTCTTACGAGAATGCACCTCGGGCACTCCTGGCAGTAATTTCTGACAACTGACGCTCCACATCAACTCACGTCAAGTGAGGTGGCCATGATGTGCATGCAAACGGTTAGTTCAAAGCAATATATTCCAAGCGTAATACTTACTGTCCGAGGAAGATGCTGAAAACAAACGGCTAAATAGTTGCAGCTGATCTAAAAGTGATTGGTGAAACAGAGTGGGACTTTGCTCAAACACGCCTGGAAACATGTTGCTTTATTGTGGATCAAAAGGTCTTTTCAGGAGTTCAGTTTCTGCAGACCCACACTATAACTGCAGAAAAACTTGATCTCTTGTCCAACTGAAAATGAAAGTCACTTCCGGCAATTACACACAGTAAAGTAGCCAAATTACAGTCGGCTTTCTCAGGGGAGCTGATTTCACAAACTGAGGTATGGAAACTGACTTTACCCGACTAGATACCAGTCGGAGAACGCCAATTTCATTGTCGTTTATAAACGTAGCCTTGTTTCCAATCAGGTTTCTCAAACTGTGCTTATATAAGTAACAAAAGGCTGCAAGCCCCATGATGGATGCTGAGGTTTTCGAAAGAGAAGCAATTCAGAAAACCCAGCTGCAACTGCAGCCAGACTTGGCTGCTTGTACAATCGTTTTGCCAAACAAAATTAATCATCCAACCAACAATCCAACTGAGACCCACTAAACTCACTTACAAGAGCTTCACTCACTTCATGTCACTGTCATAAGTTGTGCAAAGTCCCGACTGACGTCCTTTCAAGCTGAGATAAAGGTGAATATTGCAAGAAATGGAGACTTTTCTCAAGAACACCTTGAGTATGTTGATTTAATTAGAGAATAATAAACTAATGAGTTAGTTCCACTGTCCTAAAGAGTCAATTCCCACCAATGGCTGTCAGGATGGCTGAGCGGTCTAAGGCGCCAGACTTAAGCAAGGGCTCTTTCCCCAAAGGGACTTCTGGTCTCCAATGGAGGCGTGGGTTCAAATCCCACTCCTGACATTTCTTCCCTCTGCATGTTGGTCATGATTTAGACATGTTTGTATTTGACAACTTTAGCAACTCGTGATTGTCTTTTGTTGCATAAAGCATAAGACATGGCGACACTATTGCATAATCTGTCTCTACCAGATACCAATGTGCTGCTGAGATGATGCTGCCGCAACATTCTTACGAGAATGCACCTCGGGCACTCCTGGTAGTAATTTCTGACAACTGGCGCTCCACATCAAGTCACGTCAAGTCAGGTGGCCATGATGTGCATGCAAACGGTTAGTTCAAAGCAATATATTCCAAGCGTAATACTTACTGTCCGAGGAAGATGCTGAAAACAAACGGCTAAATAGTTGCAGCTGATCTAAAAGTGATTGCTGAAACAGAGTGGGACTTTGCTCAAACACGCCTGGAAATATGTTGCTTTATTGAGGATCAAAAGGTCTTTTCAGGGGTTCAGTTTCTGCATACCCACACTATAACTGCAGAAAAACTTGATCTCTTGTCCAGCTGAAAATGAAAGTCACTTCCGGCAATTACACACAGTAAAGTACCCAAATTACAGTCAGCTTTCTCAGGGGAGCCGATTTCACAAACTGAGGTATGGAAACTGAGTTTACCCGACTAGATACCAGTCGGAGAACGCCAATTTCATTGTCGTTTATAAACGTAACCATGTTTCCAATCAGGTTTCTCAAACTGTGCGTATATAAGTAACAAAAGGCTGCAAGCCCCATGATGGATGCTGAGGTTTTCGAAAGAGAAGCAATTCAGAAAACCCAGCTGCAACTGCAGCCAGACTTGGCTGCTTGTACAATCGTTTTGCCAAACAAAATTAATCATCTAACCAAAAATCCAACTGAGACCCACTAAACTCACTTACAAGAGCTTCACTCACTTCATGTCACTGTCATAAGTTGTGCAAAGTCCCGACTGACGTCCTTTCAAGCTGAGACAAAGGTGAATATTGCAAGAAAGGGAGACTTTTCTCAAGAACACCTTGAGTATGTTGATTTAATTAGAGAATAATAAACTAATGAGTTAGTTCCACTGTCCTAAAGAGTCAATTCCCACCAATGGCTGTCTGGATGGCTGAGCGGTCTAAGGCACCAGACTTAAGAAAGGGCTCGTTCCCCAAAGGGACTTCTGGTCTCCCATGGAGGTTTGGGTTCAAATCCCACTCTCGACATTTCTTCACTCTACATGTTGGTCATGATTTAGACATGTTTGTATTTGACAACTTTAGCAACTCGTGATTGTCTTTTGATGCACAAAGCAAAAGACATGGCGACACTATTGCATAATCCTTCTCTACCAGATACCAATGTGCTGCTGAGATGATGCTGCCGCAACATTCTTACGAGAATGCACCTCGGGCACTCCTGGCAGTAATTTCTGACAACTGACGCTCCACATCAACTCACGTCAAGTGAGGTGGCCATGATGTGCATGCAAACGGTTAGTTCAAAGCAATATATTCCAAGCGTAAGACTTACTGTCCGAAGAAGATGCTGAAAACAAACGGCTAAATAGTTGCAGTTGATCTAAAAGTGATTGCTGAAATAAAGTGGGACTTTGTGCAAACACAACTGGAAATCAGGTTTCCAATGAGGTTTCACAAACTGTCCGTATATACGTAACAAAAGGCTGCAAGCCCCACGATGGATGCTGAGGTTTTCGAAAGAGAAGCAATTCAGAAAACCCAGCTGCAACTGCAGCCAGACTTGGCTGCTTGTACAAACGTTTTGCCAAACAAAATTAATCATCTAACCAACACTCCAACTGAGACCCACTAAACTCACTTACAAGAGCTTTACTCACTTCACGCACAACTGATGCTCCACTTTAACTCACGTCAAATGAGGTGGCCATGATGTGCACCCAAACGGTTAGTTCAAAGCAATATATTCCAAGCCTAAGACTTACTGCCTGGAGGAAGATGCAGAAAACAAACTGCTAAATAGTTGCAGTTGATCTAAAAGTGATTGCTGAAACAAAGTGGGACTTTGCGCAAACACACCTGGAAATCAGGTTTCCAATGAGGTTTCTCAAACTGTGCGTATATACGTAACAAAAGGCTGCAAGCCCCACGATGGATGCTGAGGTTTTTGAAGGAGAAGCAATTCAGAAAACCAAGCTGCAACTGCAGCCAGACTTGGCTGCTTGTACAAACATTTTGCCAAACAAAATTAATCATCTAACCAACACTCCAAATGAGACCCACTAAACTCACTTACAAGAGCTTCACTCACTTCATGTCACTGTCATAAGTTGTGCAAAGTCCCGACTGACGTCCTTTCAAGCTGAGACAAAGGTGAATATTGCAAGAAATGGAGACTTTTCTCAAGAACACCTTGAGTATGTTGATTGAATTAGAGAATAATAAACTAATGAGTTAGTTCCACTGTCCTAAAGAGTCAATTCTCACCAATGGCTGTCAGGATGGCCGAGCGGTCTAAGGCGCCAGACTTAAGCAAGGGCTCTTTCCCCAAAGGGACTTCTGGTCTCCAATGGAGGTGTAAGTTCAAATCCCACTCCTGACATTTTCTTCCCTCTGCATGTTGGTCATGATTTACACATGTTTGTATTTGACAACTTTAGCAACTCGTGATTGTCTTTTGTTGCACAAAGCAAAAGACATGGCGACACTATTGCATAATCCTTCTCTACCAGATACCAATGTGCTGCTGAGATGATGCTGCCGCAACATTCTTACGAGAATGCACCTCGGGCACTCCTGGTAGTAATTTCTGACAACTGACGCTCCACATCAACTCACGTCAAGTCAGGTGGCCATGATGTGCATGCAAACGGTTAGTTCAAAGCAATATATTCCAAGCGTAATACTTACTGTCCGAGGAAGATGCTGAAAACAAACGGCTAAATAGTTGCAGCTGATCTAAAAGTGATTGCTGAAACAGAGTGGGACTTTGCTCAAACACGCCTGGAAATATGTTGCTTTATTGAGGATCAAAAGGTCTTTTCAGGGGTTCAGTTTCTGCATACCCACACTATAACTGCAGAAAAACTTGATCTCTTGTCCAGCTGAAAATGAAAGTCACTTCCGGCAATTACACACAGTAAAGTACCCAAATTACAGTCAGCTTTCTCAGGGGAGCTGATTTCACAAACTGAGGTATGGAAACTGAGTTTACCCGACTAGATACCAGTCGGAGAACGCCAATTTCATTGTCGTTTATAAACGTAACCATGTTTCCAATCAGGTTTCTCAAACTGTGCGTATATAAGTAACAAAAGGCTGCAAGCCCCATGATGGATGCTGAGGTTTTCGAAAGAGAAGCAATTCAGAAAACCCAGCTGCAACTGCAGCCAGACTTGGCTGCTTGTACAATCGTTTTGCCAAACAAAATTAATCATCTAACCAACAATCCAACTGAGACCCACTAAACTCACTTACAAGAGCTTCACTCACTTCATGTCACTGTCATAAGTTGTGCAAAGTCCCGACTGACGTCCTTTCAAGCTGAGACAAAGGTGAATATTGCAAGAAATGGAGACTTTTCTCAAGAACACCTTGAGTATGTTGATTGAATTAGAGAATAATAAACTAATGAGTTAGTTCCACTGTCCTAAAGAGTCAATTCTCACCAATGGCTGTCAGGATGGCTGGGGGGTCTAAGGCACCAGACTTAAGAAAGGGCTCGTTCCCCAAAGGGACTTCTGGTCTCCAATGGAGGCGTGGGTTCAAATCCCACTCCTGACATTTCTTCACTCTGCATGTTAGTCATGATTTAGACATGTTTGTATTTGACAACTTTAGCAACTCGTGATTGTCTTTTGATGCACAAAGCAAAAGACATGGCGACACTATTGCATAATCCTTCTCTACCAGATACCAATGTGCTGCTGAGATGATGCTGCCGCAACATTCTTACAAGAATGCACCTCGGGCACTCCTGCCAGTAATTTCTGACAACTGACACTCCACATCAACTCACGTCAAGTGAGGTGGCCATGATGTGCATGCAAACGGTTAGTTCAAAGCAATATATTCCAAGCGTAAGACTTACTGTCCGAAGAAGATGCTGAAAACAAACGGCTAAATAGTTGCAGTTGATCTAAAAGTGATTGCTGAAACAAAGTGGGACTTTGTGCAAACACAACTGGAAATCAGGTTTCCAATGAGGTTTCTCAAACTGTCCGTATATACGTAACAAAAGGCTGCAAGCCCCACGATGGATGCTGAGGTTTTCGAAAGAGAAGCAATTCAGAAAACCCAGCTGCAACTGCAGCCAGACTTGGCTGCTTGTACAAACGTTTTGCCAAACAAAATTGATCATCTAACCAACACTCCAACTTAGACCCACTAAACTCACTTACAAGAGCTTTACTCAATTCACGCACAACTGACGCTCCACTTTAACTCACGTCAAATGAGGTGGCCATGATGTGCACCCAAACGGTTAGTTCAAAGCAATATATTCCAAGCCTAAGACTTACTGTCTGGAGGAAGATGCAGAAAACAAACTGCTAAATAGTTGCAGTTGATCTAAAAGTGATTGCTGAAACAAAGTGGGACTTTGCGCAAACACACCTGGAAATCAGGTTTCCAATGAGGTTTCTCAAACTGTGCGTATATACGTAACAAAAGGCTGCAAGCCCCATGATGGATGCTGAGGTTTTCGAAAGAGAAGCAATTCAGAAAACCCAGCTGCAACTGCAGCCAGACTTGGCTGCTTGTACAATCGTTTTGCGAAAACAAAATTAATCATCCAACCAACAATTCAACTGAGACCCACTAAACTCACTTACAAGAGCTTCACTCACTTCATGTCACTGTCATAAGTTGTGCAAAGTCCCGACTGACGTCCTTTCAAGGTGAGACAAAGGTGAATATTGCAAGAAATGGAGACTTTTCTCAAAAACACCTTGAGTATGTTGATTGAATTAGAGAATAATAAACTAATGAGTTAGTTCCACTGTCCTAAAGACTCAATTCCCACCAATGGCTGTCAGGATGGCCGAGCGGTCTAAGGCGCCAGACTTAAGCAAGGGCTCTTTCCCCAAAGGGACTTCTGGTCTCCAATGGAGGTGTGGGTTCAAATCCCACTCCTGACATTTCTTCCCTCTGCATGTTGGTCATGAGTTAGACATAGTTGTATTTAACAACTTTAGCAACTCGTGATTGTCTTTTGTTGCAAAAAAGCAAAAGACATGGCGACACTATTGCATAATCCTTCTCTACCAGATACCAATGTGCTGCTGAGATGATGCTGTCGCAACATTCTAACGAGAATGCACCTCGGGCACTCCTGGCAGTAATTTCTGACAACTGACGCTCCACATCAACTCACGTCAAGTGAGGTGGCCATGATGTGCACCCAAACGGTTAGTTCAAAGCAATATATTCCAAGCCTAAGACTTACTGTCTGGAGGAAGAGGCAGAAAACAAACGGCTAAATAGTTGCAGTTGATCTAAAAGTGATTGCTGAAACAGAGTGGGACTTTGCTCAAACACGCCTGGAAATATGTTGCTTTATTGAGGATCAAAAGGTCTTTTCAGGGGTTCAGTTTCTGCAGACCCACATTATAACTGCAGAAAAACTTGATCTCTTGTCCAGCTGAAAATGAAAGTCACTTCCGGCAATTACACACAGTAAAGCAGCCAAATTACAGTCAGCTTTCTCAGGGGAGCTGATTTCACAAACTGAGGTATGGAAACTGACTTTACCCGACTAGATACCAGTCGGAGAACGCCAATTTCGTTGTCATTTATAGACGTAACCATGTTTCCAATCAGGTTTCTCAAACTGTGCCTATATAAGTAACAAAAGGCTGCAAGCCCCATGATGGATGCTGAGGTTTTCGAAAGAAAAGCAATTCAGAAAACCCAGCTGCAACTGCAGCCAGACTTGGCTGCTTGTACAATCGTTTTGCCAAACAAAATTAATCATCTAACCAACACTCCAACTGAGACCCACTAAACTCACTTACAAGAGCTTTACTCACTTCACGCACAACTGATGCTCCACTTTAACTCACGCCAAATGAGGTGGCCATGATGTGCACCCAAACGGTTAGTTCAAAGCAATATATTCCAAGCCTAAGACTTACTGTCTGGAGGAAGATGCTGAAAACAATCGGCTAAACAGTTGCAGTTGATCTAAAAGTGATTGCTGAAACAAAGTGGGACTTTGCGCAAACACACCTGGAAATCAGGTTTCCAATGAGGTTTCTCAAACTGTGCGTATATACGTAACAAAAGGCTGCAAGCCCCACGATGGATGCTGAGGTTTTTGAAAGAGAAGCAATTCAGAAAACCCAGCTGCAACTGCAGCCAGACTTGGCTGCTTGTACAAACGTTTTGCCAAACAAAATTAATCATCTAACCAACACTCCAACTGAGACCCACTAAACTCACTTACAAGAGCTTCACTCACTTCATGTCACTGTCATAAGTTGTGCAAAGTCCCGACTGACGTCCTTTCAAGCTCAGACAAAGGTGAATATTGCAAGAAATGGAGACTTTTCTCAAGAACACCTTGAGTATGTTGATTGAATTAGAGAATAATAAACTAATGAGTTAGTTCCACTGTCATAAAGAGTCAATTCCAACCAATGGCTGTCAGGATGGCCGAGCGGTCTAAGGCGCCAGACTTAAGCAAGGGCTCTTTCCCCAAAGGGACTTCTGGTCTCCAATGGAGGCGTGGGTTCAAATCCCACTCCTGACATTTCTTCCCTCTGCATGTTGGTCATGATTTAGACATAGTTGTATTTGACAACTTTAGCAACTCGTGATTGTCTTTTGTTGCACAAAGCAAAAGACATGGCGACACTATTGCATAATCCTTCTCTACCAGATACCAATGTGCTGCTGAGATGATGCCGCCGCAACATTCTTACGAGAATGCACCTCGGGCACTCCTGGCAGTAATTTCTGACAACTGACGCTCCACATCAACTCACGTCAAGTGAGGTGGCCATGATGTGCACCCAAACGGTTAGTTCAAGCAATATATTCCAAGCCTAAGACTTACTGTCTGGAGGAAGATGCAGAAAACAAACGGCTAAAAAGTTGCAGTTGATCTAAAAGTGATTGCTGAAACAGAGTGGGACTTTGCTAATACACGCCTGGAAATATGTTGCTTTATTGAGGATTAAAAGGTCTTTTCAGGAGTTCAGTTTCAGGAGACCCACACTAAAACTGCAGAAAAACTTGATCTCTTGTCCAGCTGAAAATGAAAGTCACTTCCGGCAATTACACACAGTAAAGTAGCCAAATTACAGTCGGCTTTCTCGGGGGAGCTGATTTCACAAACTGAGGTATGGAAACTGACTTTACCCGACTAGATACCAGTCGGAGATTGCCAATTTCGTTGTCGTTTATAAACGTAACCATGTTTCCAATCAGGTTTCTCAAACTGTGCGTATATAAGTAACAAAAGGCTGCAAGCCCCATGATGGATGCTGAGGTTTTCGAAAGAGAAGCAATTCAGAAAACCCAGCTGCAACTGCAGCCAGACTTGGCTGCTTGTACAATCGTTTTGCCAAACAAAATTAATCATCTAACCAACAATCCAACTGAGACCCACTAAACTCACTTACAAGAGCTTCATTCACTTCATGTCACTGTCATAAGTTGTGCAAAGTCCCGACTGACGTCCTTTCAAGCTGAGACAAAGGTGAATAATGCAAGAAATTGAGACTTTTCTCAAGAAAACCTTGAGTATGTTGATTGAATTAGAGAATAACAACCTAATGAGTTAGTTCCACTGTCCTAAAGAGTCAATTCCCACCAATGGCTGTCAGGATGGCCGAGCGGTCTAAGGCGCCAGACTTAAGCAAGGGCTCTTTCCCCAAAGGGACTTCTAGTCTCCAATGGAGGCGTGGGTTCAAATCCCACTCTTGACATTTCTTCCCTCTGCATGTTAGTCATGATTTAGACATGTTTGTATTTGACAACTTTAGCAACTCGTGATTGTCTTTTGTTGCACCAAGCAAAAGACATGGCGACACTATTGCATAATCCTTCTCTACCAGATACCAATGTGCTGCTGAGATGATGCTGCCGCAACATTCTTACGAGAATGCACCTCGGGCACTCCTGGTAGTAATTTCTGACAACTGACGCTCCACATCAACTCACGTCAAGTGAGGTGGCCATGATGTGCATGCAAACGGTTAGTTCAAAGCAATGTATTCCAAGCGTAATACTTACTGTCCGAGGAAGATGCTGAAAACAAACGGCTAAATAGTTGCAGCTGATCTAAAAGTGATTGCTGAAACAGAGTGGGACTTTGCTCAAACACGCCTGGAAACATGTTGCTTTATTGTGGATCAAAAGGTCTTTTCAGGAGTTCAGTTTCTGCAGACCCACACTATAACTGCAGAAAAACTTGATCTCTTGTCCAACTGAAAATGAAAGTCACTTCCGGCAATTACACACAGTAAAGTAGCCAAATTACAGTCGGCTTTCTCAGGGGAGCTGATTTCACAAACTGAGGTATGGAAACTGACTTTACCCGACTAGATACCAGTCGGAGAACGCCAATTTCATTGTCGTTTATAAACGTAGCCTTGTTTCCAATCAGGTTTCTCAAACTGTGCTTATATAAGTAACAAAAGGCTGCAAGCCCCATGATGGATGCTGAGGTTTTCGAAAGAGAAGCAATTCAGAAAACCCAGCTGCAACTGCAGCCAGACTTGGCTGCTTGTACAATCGTTTTGCCAAACAAAATTAATCATCCAACCAACAATCCAACTGAGACCCACTAAACTCACTTACAAGAGCTTCACTCACTTCATGTCACTGTCATAAGTTGTGCAAAGTCCCGACTGACGTCCTTTCAAGCTGAGACAAAGGTGAATATTGCAAGAAATGGAGACTTTTCTCAAGAACACCTTGAGTATGTTGATTTAATTAGAGAATAATAAACTAATGAGTTAGTTCCACTGTCCTAAAGAGTCAATTCCCACCAATGGCTGTCAGGATGGCCGAGCGGTCTAAGGCGCCAGACTTAAGCAAGGGCTCTTTCCCCAAAGGGACTTCTGGTCTCCAATGGAGGCGTGGGTTCAAATCCCACTCCTGACATTTCTTCCCTCTGCATGTTGGTCATGATTTAGACATGTTTGTATTTGACAACTTTAGCAACTCGTGATTGTCTTTTGTTGCACAAAGCATAAGACATGGCGACACTATTGCATAATCTGTCTCTACCAGATACCAATGTGCTGCTGAGATGATGCTGCCGCAACATTCTTACGAGAATGCACCTCGGGCACTCCTGGTAGTAATTTCTGACAACTGGCGCTCCACATCAACTCACGTCAAGTCAGGTGGCCATGATGTGCATGCAAACGGTTAGTTCAAAGCAATATATTCCAAGCGTAATACTTACTGTCCGAGGAAGATGCTGAAAACAAACGGCTAATTAGTTGCAGCTGATCTAAAAGTGATTGCTGAAACAGAGTGGGACTTTGCTCAAACACGCCTGGAAATATGTTGCTTTATTGAGGATCAAAAGGTCTTTTCAGGGTTTCAGTTTCTGCAGACCCACACTATAACTGCAGAAAAACTTGATCTATTGTCCAGCTGAAAATGAAAGTCACTTCCGGCAATTACACACAGTAAAGCAGCCAAATTACAGTCAGCTTTCTCAGGGGAGCTGATTTCACAAACTGAGGTATGGAAACTGACTTTACCCGACTAGATACCAGTCGGAAAACGCCAATTTCGTTGTCGTTTATAAACGTAACCATGTTTCCAATCAGGTTTCTCAAACTGTGCGTATATAAGTAACAAAAGGCTGCAAGCCCCATGATGGATGCTGAGGTTTTCGAAAGAGAAGCAATTCAGAAAACCCAGCTGCAACTGCAGCCAGACTTGGCTGCTTGTACAATCGTTTTGCCAAACAAAATTAATCATCTAACCAACAATCCAACTGAGACCCACTAAACTCACTTACAAGAGCTTCACTCACTTCATGTCACTGTCATAAGTTGTGCAAAGTCCCGACTGACGTCCTTTCAAGCTGAGACAAAGGTGAATATTGCAAGAAATGGAGACTTTTCTCAAGAACACCTTGAGTATGTTGATTGAATTAGAGAATAATAAACTAATGAGTTAGTTCCACTGTCCTAAAGAGTCAATTCTCACCAATGGCTGTCAGGATGGCTGGGGGGTCTAAGGCACCAGACTTAAGAAAGGGCTCGTTCCCCAAAGGGACTTCTGGTCTCCAATGGAGGTGTGGGTTCAAATCCCACTCTTGACATTTCTTCACTCTGCATGTTAGTCATGATTTAGACATGTTTGTATTTGACAACTTTAGCAACTCGTGATTGTCTTTTGATGCACAAAGCAAAAGACATGGCGACACTATTGCATAATCCTTCTCTACCAGATACCAATGTGCTGCTGAGATGATGCTGCCGCAACATTCTTACAAGAATGCACCTCGGGCACTCCTGCCAGTAATTTCTGACAACTGACACTCCACATCAACTCACGTCAAGTGAGGTGGCCATGATGTGCATGCAAACGGTTAGTTCAAAGCAATATATTCCAAGCGTAAGACTTACTGTCCGAAGAAGATGCTGAAAACAAACGGCTAAATAGTTGCAGTTGATCTAAAAGTGATTGCTGAAACAAAGTGGGACTTTGTGCAAACACAACTGGAAATCAGGTTTCCAATGAGGTTTCTCAAACTGTCCGTATATACGTAACAAAAGGCTGCAAGCCCCACGATGGATGCTGAGGTTTTCGAAAGAGAAGCAATTCAGAAAACCCAGCTGCAACTGCAGCCAGACTTGGCTGCTTGTACAAACGTTTTGCCAAACACAATTGATCATCTAACCAACACTCCAACTTAGACCCACTAAACTCACTTACAAGAGCTTTACTCAATTCACGCACAACTGACGCTCCACTTTAACTCACGTCAAATGAGGTGGCCATGATGTGCACCCAAACGGTTAGTTCAAAGCAATATATTCCAAGCCTAAGACTTACTGTCTGGAGGAAGATGCAGAAAACAAACTGCTAAATAGTTGCAGTTGATCTAAAAGTGATTGCTGAAACAAAGTGGGACTTTGCGCAAACACACCTGGAAATCAGGTTTCCAATGAGGTTTCTCAAACTGTGCGTATATACGTAACAAAAGGCTGCAAGCCCCATGATGGATGCTGAGGTTTTCGAAAGAGAAGCAATTCAGAAAACCCAGCTGCAACTGCAGCCAGACTTGGCTGCTTGTACAATCGTTTTGCGAAAACAAAATTAATCATCCAACCAACAATTCAACTGAGACCCACTAAACTCACTTACAAGAGCTTCACTCACTTCATGTCACTGTCATAAGTTGTGCAAAGTCCCGACTGACGTCCTTTCAAGGTGAGACAAAGGTGAATATTGCAAGAAATGGAGACTTTTCTCAAAAACACCTTGAGTATGTTGATTGAATTAGAGAATAATAAACTAATGAGCTAGTTCCACTGTCCTAAAGACTCAATTCCCACCAATGGCTGTCAGGATGGCCGAGCGGTCTAAGGCGCCAGACTTAAGCAAGGGCTCTTTCCCCAAAGGGACTTCTGGTCTCCAATGGAGGTGTGGGTTCAAATCCCACTCCTGACATTTCTTCCCTCTGCATGTTGGTCATGATTTAGACATAGTTGTATTTAACAACTTTAGCAACTCGTGATTGTCTTTTGTTGCAAAAAAGCAAAAGACATGGCGACACTATTGCATAATCCTTCTCTACCAGATACCAATGTGCTGCTGAGATGATGCTGTCGCAACATTCTAACGAGAATGCACCTCGGGCACTCCTGGCAGTAATTTCTGACAACTGACGCTCCACATCAACTCACGTCAAGTGAGGTGGCCATGATGTGCACCCAAACGGTTAGTTCAAAGCAATATATTCCAAGCCTAAGACTTACTGTCTGGAGGAAGAGGCAGAAAACAAACGGCTAAATAGTTGCAGTTGATCTAAAAGTGATTGCTGAAACAGAGTGGGACTTTGCTCAAACACGCCTGGAAATATGTTGCTTTATTGAGGATCAAAAGGTCTTTTCAGGGGTTCAGTTTCTGCAGACCCACATTATAACTGCAGAAAAACTTGATCTCTTGTCCAGCTGAAAATGAAAGTCACTTCCGGCAATTACACACAGTAAAGCAGCCAAATTACAGTCAGCTTTCTCAGGGGAGCTGATTTCACAAACTGAGGTATGGAAACTGACTTTACCCGACTAGATACCAGTCGGAGAACGCCAATTTCGTTGTCATTTATAGACGTAACCATGTTTCCAATCAGGTTTCTCAAACTGTGCCTATATAAGTAACAAAAGGCTGCAAGCCCCATGATGGATGCTGAGGTTTTCGAAAGAAAAGCAATTCAGAAAACCCAGCTGCAACTGCAGCCAGACTTGGCTGCTTGTACAATCGTTTTGCCAAACAAAATTAATCATCTAACCAACACTCCAACTGAGACCCACTAAACTCACTTACAAGAGCTTTACTCACTTCACGCACAACTGATGCTCCACTTTAACTCACGCCAAATGAGGTGGCCATGATGTGCACCCAAACGGTTAGTTCAAAGCAATATATTCCAAGCCTAAGACTTACTGTCTGGAGGAAGATGCTGAAAACAATCGGCTAAACAGTTGCAGTTGATCTAAAAGTGATTGCTGAAACAAAGTGGGACT
This sequence comes from Channa argus, assembly GCF_033026475.1. Taxonomy (NCBI): domain Eukaryota; kingdom Metazoa; phylum Chordata; class Actinopteri; order Anabantiformes; family Channidae; genus Channa; species Channa argus. The sequence continues at coordinate 225,036 of NW_027125258.1, read as the reverse complement.
TTGCGCAAACACACCTGGAAATCAGGTTTCCAATGAGGTTTCTCAAACTGTGCGTATATACGTAACAAAAGGCTGCAAGCCCCACGATGGATGCTGAGGTTTTTGAAAGAGAAGCAATTCAGAAAACCCAGCTGCAACTGCAGCCAGACTTGGCTGCTTGTACAAACGTTTTGCCAAACAAAATTAATCATCTAACCAACACTCCAACTGAGACCCACTAAACTCACTTACAAGAGCTTCACTCACTTCATGTCACTGTCATAAGTTGTGCAAAGTCCCGACTGACGTCCTTTCAAGCTCAGACAAAGGTGAATATTGCAAGAAATGGAGACTTTTCTCAAGAACACCTTGAGTATGTTGATTGAATTAGAGAATAATAAACTAATGAGTTAGTTCCACTGTCATAAAGAGTCAATTCCAACCAATGGCTGTCAGGATGGCCGAGCGGTCTAAGGCGCCAGACTTAAGCAAGGGCTCTTTCCCCAAAGGGACTTCTGGTCTCCAATGGAGGCGTGGGTTCAAATCCCACTCCTGACATTTCTTCCCTCTGCATGTTGGTCATGATTTAGACATAGTTGTATTTGACAACTTTAGCAACTCGTGATTGTCTTTTGTTGCACAAAGCAAAAGACATGGCGACACTATTGCATAATCCTTCTCTACCAGATACCAATGTGCTGCTGAGATGATGCCGCCGCAACATTCTTACGAGAATGCACCTCGGGCACTCCTGGCAGTAATTTCTGACAACTGACGCTCCACATCAACTCACGTCAAGTGAGGTGGCCATGATGTGCACCCAAACGGTTAGTTCAAGCAATATATTCCAAGCCTAATACTTACTGTCTGGAGGAAGATGCAGAAAACAAACGGCTAAAAAGTTGCAGTTGATCTAAAAGTGATTGCTGAAACAGAGTGGGACTTTGCTAATACACGCCTGGAAATATGTTGCTTTATTGAGGATTAAAAGGTCTTTTCAGGAGTTCAGTTTCAGGAGACCCACACTAAAACTGCAGAAAAACTTGATCTCTTGTCCAGCTGAAAATGAAAGTCACTTCCGGCAATTACACACAGTAAAGTAGCCAAATTACAGTCGGCTTTCTCGGGGGAGCTGATTTCACAAACTGAGGTATGGAAACTGACTTTACCCGACTAGATACCAGTCGGAGATTGCCAATTTCGTTGTCGTTTATAAACGTAACCATGTTTCCAATCAGGTTTCTCAAACTGTGCGTATATAAGTAACAAAAGGCTGCAAGCCCCATGATGGATGCTGAGGTTTTCGAAAAAGAAGCAATTCAGAAAACCCAGCTGCAACTGCAGCCAGACTTGGCTGCTTGTACAATCGTTTTGCCAAACAAAATTAATCATCTAACCAACAATCCAACTGAGACCCACTAAACTCACTTACAAGAGCTTCATTCACTTCATGTCACTGTCATAAGTTGTGCAAAGTCCCGACTGACGTCCTTTCAAGCTGAGACAAAGGTGAATAATGCAAGAAATTGAGACTTTTCTCAAGAAAACCTTGAGTATGTTGATTGAATTAGAGAATAACAACCTAATGAGTTAGTTCCACTGTCCTAAAGAGTCAATTCCCACCAATGGCTGTCAGGATGGCCGAGCGGTCTAAGGCGCCAGACTTAAGCAAGGGCTCTTTCCCCAAAGGGACTTCTAGTCTCCAATGGAGGCGTGGGTTCAAATCCCACTCTTGACATTTCTTCCCTCTGCATTTTAGACATGTTTGTATTTGACAACTTTAGCAACTCGTGATTGTCTTTTGTTGCACCAAGCAAAAGACATGGCGACACTATTGCATAATCCTTCTCTACCAGATACCAATGTGCTGCTGAGATGATGCTGCCGCAACATTCTTACGAGAATGCACCTCGGGCACTCCTGGCAGTAATTTCTGACAACTGACGCTCCACATCAACTCACGTCAAGTGAGGTGGCCATGATGTGCATGCAAACGGTTAGTTCAAAGCAATATATTCCAAGCGTAATACTTACTGTCCGAGGAAGATGCTGAAAACAAACGGCTAAATAGTTGCAGCTGATCTAAAAGTGATTGGTGAAACAGAGTGGGACTTTGCTCAAACAAGCCTGGAAACATGTTGCTTTATTGTGGATCAAAAGGTCTTTTCAGGAGTTCAGTTTCTGCAGACCCACACTATAACTGCAGAAAAACTTGATCTCTTGTCCAACTGAAAATGAAAGTCACTTCCGGGAATTACACACAGTAAAGTAGCCAAATTACAGTCGGCTTTCTCAGGGGAGCTGATTTCACAAACTGATGTATGGAAACTGAGTTTACCCGCCTAGATACCAGTCGGAGAACGCCAATTTCATTGTCGTTTATAAACGTAGCCTTGTTTCCAATCATGTTTCTCAAACTGTGCGTATATAAGTAACAAAAGGCTGCAAGCCCCATGATGGATGCTGAGGTTTTCGAAAGAGAAGCAATTCAGAAAACCCAGCTGCAACTGCAGCCAGACTTGGCTGCTTGTACAATCGTTTTGCCAAACAAAATTAATCATCCAACCAACAATCCAACTGAGACCCACTAAACTCACTTACAAGAGCTTCACTCACTTCATGTCACTGTCATAAGTTGTGCAAAGTCCCGACTGACGTCCTTTCAAGCTGAGACAAAGGTGAATATTGCAAGAAATGGAGACTTTTCTCAAGAACACCTTGAGTATGTTGATTTAATTAGAGAATAATAAACTAATGAGTTAGTTCCACTGTCCTAAAGAGTCAATTCCCACCAATGGCTGTCAGGATGGCCGAGCGGTCTAAGGCGCCAGACTTAAGCAAGGGCTCTTCCCCCAAAGGGACTTCTGGTCTCCAATGGAGGCGTGGGTTCAAATCCTACTCCTGACATTTCTTCCCTCTGCATGTTGGTCATGATTTAGACATGTTTGTATTTGACAACTTTAGCAACTCGTGATTGTCTTTTGTTGCACAAAGCATAAGACATGGCGACACTATTGCATAATCTGTCTCTACCAGATATCAATGTGCTGCTGAGATGATGCTGCCGCAACATTCTTACGAGAATGCACCTCGGGCACTCCTAGTAGTAATTTCTGACAACTGGCGCTCCACATCAACTCACGTCAAGTCAGGTGGCCATGATGTGCATGCAAACGGTTAGTTCAAAGCAATATATTCCAAGCGTAATACTTACTGTCCGAGGAAGATGCTGAAAACAAACGGCTAAATAGTTGCAGCTGATCTAAAAGTGATTGCTGAAACAGAGTGGGACTTTGCTCAAACACGCCTGGAAATATGTTGCTTTATTGAGGATCAAAAGGTCTTTTCAGGGGTTCAGTTTCTGCAGACCCACACTATAACTGCAGAAAAACTTGATCTCTTGTCCAGCTGAAAATGAAAGTCACTTCCGGCAATTACACGCAGTAAAGAAGCCAAATTACAGTCAGCTTTCTCAGGGGAGCTGATTTCACAAACTGAGGTATGGAAACTGACTTTACCCGACTAGATACCAGTCGGAAAACGCCAATTTCGTTGTCGTTTATAAACGTAACCATGTTTCCAATCAGGTTTCTCAAACTGTGCGTATATAAGTAACAAAAGGCTGCAAGCCCCATGATGGATGCTGAGGTTTTCGAAAGAGAAGCAATTCAGAAAACCCAGCTGCAACTGCAGCCAGACTTGGCTGCTTGTACAATCGTTTTGCCAAACAAAATTAATCATCTAACCAACAATCCAACTGAGACCCACTAAACTCACTTACAAGAGCTTCACTCACTTCATGTCACTGTCATAAGTTGTGCAAAGTCCCGACTGACGTCCTTTCAAGCTGAGACAAAGGTGAATATTGCAAGAAATAGAGACTTTTCTCAAGAACACCTTGAGTATGTTGATTGAATTAGAGAATAATAAACTAATGAGTTACTTCCACTGTCCTAAAGAGTCAATTCCCACCAATGGCTGTCAGGATGGCCGAGCGGTCTAAGGCGCCAGACTTAAGCAAGGGCTCTTTCCCCAAAGGGACTTCTGGTCTCTAATGGAGGCGTGGGTTCAAATCCCACTCTTGACATTTCTTCCCTCTGCATGTTAGTCATGATTTAGACATGTTTGTATTTGACAACTTTAGCAACTCGTGATTGTCTTTTGTTGCACCAAGCAAAAGACATGGCGACACTATTGCATAATCCTTCTCTACCAGATACCAATGTGCTGCTGAGATGATGCTGCCGCAACATTCTTACGAGAATGCACCTCGGGCACTCCTGGTAGTAATTTCTGACAACTGACGCTCCACATCAACTCACGTCAAGTGAGGTGGCCATGATGTGCATGCAAACGGTTAGTTCAAAGCAATATATTCCAAGCGTAATACTTACTGTCCGAGGAAGATGCTGAAAACAAACGGCTAAATAGTTGCAGCTGATCTAAAAGTGATTGCTGAAACAGAGTGGGACTTTGCTAAAACACGCCTGGAAATATGTTGCTTTATTGAGGATTAAAAGGTCTTTTCAGGAGTTCAGTTTCAGGAGACCCACACTAAAACTGCAGAAAAACTTGATCTCTTGTCCAGCTGAAAATGAAAGTCACTTCCGGCAATTACACACAGTAAAGTAGCCAAATTACAGTCGGCTTTCTCGGGGGAGCTGATTTCACAAACTGAGGTATGGAAACTGACTTTACCCGACTAGATACCAGTCGGAGATTGCCAATTTCGTTGTCGTTTATAAACGTAACCATGTTTCCAATCAGGTTTCTCAAACTGTGCGTATATAAGTAACAAAAGGCTGCAAGCCCCATGATGGATGCTGAGGTTTTCGAAAGAGAAGCAATTCAGAAAACCCAGCTGCAACTGCAGCCAGACTTGGCTGCTTGTACAATCGTTTTGCCAAACAAAATTAATCATCTAACCAACAATCCAACTGAGACCCACTAAACTCACTTACAAGAGCTTCACTCACTTCATGTCACTGTCACAAGTTGTGCAAAGTCCCGACTGACGTCCTTTCAAGCTGAGACAAAGGTGAATAATGCAAGAAATGGAGACTTTTCTCAAGAACACCTTGAGTATGTTGATTGAATTAGAGAATAATAAACTAATGAGTTAGTTCCACTGTCCTAAAGAGTCAATTCCCACCAATGGCTGGCAGGATGGCCGAGCGGTCTAAGGCGCAAGATTTAAGCAAGGGCTCTTTCCCCAAAGGGACTTCTGGTCTCCAATGGAGGTGTGGGTTCAAATCCCACTTCTGACATTTCTTCCCTCTGCATGTTGGTCATGATTTAGACATGTTTGTATTTGACAACTTTAGCAACTCGTGATTGTCTTTTTTTGCGCAAAGCAAAAGACATGGCGACACTATTGCATAATCCTTCTCTACCAGATACCAATGTGCTGCTGAGATGATGCTGCCGCAACATTCTTACGAGAATGCACCTCGGGCACTCCTGGCAGTAATTTCTGACAACTGACGCTCCACATCAACTCACGTCAAGTGAGGTGGCCATGATGTGCATGCAAACGGTTATTTCAAAGCAATATATTCCAAGCGTAATACTTACTGTCCGAGGAAGATGCTGAAAACAAACGGCTAAATAGTTGCAGCTGATCTAAAAGTGATTGGTGAAACAGAGTGGGACTTTGCTCAAACACGCCTGGAAACATGTTGCTTTATTGTGGATCAAAAGGTCTTTTCAGGAGTTCAGTTTCTGCAGACCCACACTATAACTGCAGAAAAACTTGATCTCTTGTCCAACTGAAAATGAAAGTCACTTCCGGCAATTACACACAGTAAAGTAGCCAAATTACAGTCGGCTTTCTCAGGGGAGCTGATTTCACAAACTGAGGTATGGAAACTGAGTTTACCCGACTAGATACCAGTCGGAGAACGCCAATTTCATTGTCGTTTATAAACGTAGCCTTGTTTCCAATCAGGTTTCTCAAACTGTGCGTATATAAGTAACAAAAGGCTGCAAGCCCCATGATGGATGCTGAGGTTTTCGAAAGAGAAGCAATTCAGAAAACCCAGCTGCAACTGCAGCCAGACTTGGCTGCTTGTACAATCGTTTTGCCAAACAAAATTAATCATCCAACCAACAATCCAACTGAGACCCACTAAACTCACTTACAAGAGCTTCACTCACTTCATGTCACTGTCATAAGTTGTGCAAAGTCCCGACTGACGTCCTTTCAAGCTGAGACAAAGGTGAATATTGCAAGAAATGGAGACTTTTCTCAAGAACACCTTGAGTATGTTGATTTAATTAGAGAATAATAAACTAATGAGTTAGTTCCACTGTCCTAAAGAGTCAATTCCCACCAATGGCTGTCAGGATGGCCGAGCGGTCTAAGGCGCCAGACTTAAGCAAGGGCTCTTTCCCCAATGGGACGTCTGGTCTCCAATGGAGGCGTAAGTTCAAATCCCACTCCTGATATTTCTTCCCTCTGCATGTTGGTCATGATTTAGACATGTTTGTATTTGACAACTTTAGCAACTCGTGCTTATCTTTTGTTGCACAAAGCATAAGACATGGCGACACTATTGCATAATCTGTCTCTACCAGATACCAATGTGCTGCTGAGATGATGCTGCCGCAACATTCTTACGAGAATGCACCTCGGGCACTCCTGGTAGTAATTTCTGACAACTGACGCTCCACATCAACTCACGTCAAGTCAGGTGGCCATGATGTGCATGCAAACGGTTAGTTCAAAGCAATATATTCCAAGCGTAATACTTACTGTCCGAGGAAGATGCTGAAAACAAACGGCTAAATAGTTGCAGCTGATCTAAAAGTGATTGCTGAAACAGAGTGGGACTTTGCTCAAACACGCCTGGAAATATGTTGCTTTATTGAGGATCAAAAGGTCTTTTCAGGGGTTCAGTTTCTGCATACCCACACTATAACTGCAGAAAAACTTGATCTCTTGTCCAGCTGAAAATGAAAGTCACGTCCGGCAATTACACACAGTAAAGTACCCAAATTACAGTCAGCTTTCTCAGGGGAGCTGATTTCACAAACTGAGGTATGGAAACTGAGTTTACCCGACTAGATACCAGTCGGAGAACGCCAATTTCATTGTCGTTTATAAACGTAACCATGTTTCCAATCAGGTTTCTCAAACTGTGCGTATATAAGTAACAAAAGGCTGCAAGCCCCATGATGGATGCTGAGGTTTTCGAAAGAGAAGCAATTCAGAAAACCCAGCTGCAACTGCAGCCAGACTTGGCTGCTTGTACAATCGTTTTGCCAAACAAAATTAATCATCTAACCAACAATCCAACTGAGACCCACTAAACTCACTTACAAGAGCTTCACTCACTTCATGTCACTGTCATAAGTTGTGCAAAGTCCCGACTGACGTCCTTTCAAGCTGAGACAAAGGTGAATATTGCAAGAAATGGAGACTTTTCCCAAGAACACCTTGAGTATGTTGATTGAATTAGAGAATAATAAACTAATGAGTTAGTTCCACTGTCCTAAAGAGTCAATTCCCACCAATGGCTGTCAGTATGGCCGAGCGGTCTAAGGTGCCAGACTTAAGCAAGGGCTCTTCCCCCAAAGGGACTTCTGGTCTCCAATGGAGGCGTGGGTTCAAATCCCACTCCTGACATTTCTTCCCTCTGCATGTTGGTCATGATTTAGACATGTTTGTATTTGACAACTTTAGCAACTCGTGATTGTCTTTTGATGCACAAAGCAAAAGACATGGCGACACTATTGCATAATCCTTCTCTACCAGATACCAATGTGCTGCTGAGATGATGCTGCCGCAACATTCTTACGAGAATGCACCTCGGGCACTCCTGGCAGTAATTTCTGACAACTGACGCTCCACATCAACTCACGTCAAGTGAGGAGGCCATGATGTGCATGCAAACGGTTAGTTCAAAGCAATATATTCCAAGCGTAAGACTTACTGTCCGAAGAAGATGCTGAAAACAAACGGCTAAATAGTTGCAGTTGATCTAAAAGTGATTGCTGAAACAAAGTGGGACTTTGTGCAAACACAACTGGAAATCAGGTTTCCAATGAGGTTTCACAAACTGTCCGTATATACGTAACAAAAGGCTGCAAGCCCCACGATGGATGCTGAGGTTTTCGAAAGAGAAGCAATTCAGAAAACCCAGCTGCAACTGCAGCCAGACTTGGCTGCTTGTACAAACGTTTTGCCAAACAAAATTGATCATCTAACCAACACTCCAACTGAGACCCACTAAACTCACTTACAAGAGCTTTACTCACTTCACGCACAACTGATGCTCCACTTTAACTCACGTCAAATGAGGTGGCCATGATGTGCACCCAAACGGTTAGTTCAAAGCAATATATTCCAAGCCTAAGACTTACTGCCTGGAGGAAGATGCAGAAAACAAACTGCTAAATAGTTGCAGTTGATCTAAAAGTGATTGCTGAAACAAAGTGGGACTTTGCGCAAACACACCTGGAAATCAGGTTTCCAATGAGGTTTCTCAAACTGTGCGTATATACGTAACAAAAGGCTGCAAGCCCCACGATGGATGCTGAGGTTTTTGAAAGAGAAGCAATTCAGAAAACCAAGCTGCAACTGCAGCCAGACTTGGCTGCTTGTACAAACGTTTTGCCAAACAAAATTAATCATCTAACCAACACTCCAAATGAGACCCACTAAACTCACTTACAAGAGCTTCACTCACTTCATGTCACTGTCATAAGTTGTGCAAAGTCCCGACTGACGTCCTTTCAAGCTGAGACAAAGGTGAATATTGCAAGAAATGGAGACTTTTCTCAAGAACACCTTGAGTAAGTTGATTGAATTAGAGAATAATAAACTAATGAGTTAGTTCCACTGTCCTAAAGAGTCAATTCTCACCAATGGCCGTCAGGATGGCCGAGCGGTCTAAGGCGCCAGACTTAAGCAAGGGCTCTTTCCCCAAAGGGACTTCTGGTCTCCAATGGAGGTGTAAGTTCAAATCCCACTCCTGACATTTTCTTCCCTCTGCATGTTGGTCATGATTTACACATGTTTGTATTTGACAACTTTAGCAACTCGTGATTGTCTTTTGTTGCACAAAGCAAAAGACATGGCGACACTATTGCATAATCCTTCTCTACCAGATACCAATGTGCTGCTGAGATGATGCTGCCGCAACATTCTTACGAGAATGCACCTCGGGCACTCCTGGTAGTAATTTCTGACAACTGACGCTCCACATCAACTCACGTCAAGTGAGGTGGCCATGATGTGCATGCAAACGGTTAGTTCAAAGCAATATATTCCAAGCGTAATACTTACTGTCCGAGGAAGATGCTGAAAACAAACGGCTAAATAGTTGCAGCTGATCTAAAAGTGATTGCTGAAACAGAGTGGGACTTTGCTCAAACACGCCTGGAAATATGTTGCTTTATTGAGGATCAAAAGGTCTTTTCAGGGGTTCAGTTTCTGCATACCCACACTATAACTGCAGAAAAACTTGATCTCTTGTCCAGCTGAAAATGAAAGTCACTTCCGGCAATTACACACAGTAAAGTACCCAAATTACAGTCAGCTTTCTCAGGGGAGCTGATTTCACAAACTGAGGTATGGAAACTGAGTTTACCCGACTAGATACCAGTCGGAGAACGCCAATTTCATTGTCGTTTATAAACGTAACCATGTTTCCAATCAGGTTTCTCAAACTGTGCGTATATAAGTAACAAAAGGCTGCAAGCCCCATGATGGATGCTGAGGTTTTCGAAAGAGAAGCAATTCAGAAAACCCAGCTGCAACTGCAGCCAGACTTGGCTGCTTGTACAATCGTTTTGCCAAACAAAATTAATCATCTAACCAACAATCCAACTGAGACCCACTAAACTCACTTACAAGAGCTTCACTCACTTCATGTCACTGTCATAAGTTGTGCAAAGTCCCGACTGACGTCCTTTCAAGCTGAGACAAAGGTGAATATTGCAAGAAATGGAGACTTTTCTCAAGAACACCTTGAGTATGTTGATTGAATTAGAGAATAATAAACTAATGAGTTAGTTCCACTGTCCTAAAGAGTCAATTCCCACCAATGGCTGTAAGAATGGCTGAGCGGTCTAAGGCACCAAACTTAAGAAAGGGCTCGTTCCCCAAAGGCACTTCTGGTCTCCAATGGAGGCGTGGGTTCAAATCCCACTCCTGACATTTCTTCACTCTGCATGTTGGTCATGATTTAGACATGTTTGTATTTGACAACTTTAGCAACTCGTGATTGTCTTTTGATGCACAAAGCAAAAGACATGGCGACACTATTGCATAATCCTTCTCTACCAGATACCAATGTGCTGCTGAGATGATGCTGCCGCAACATTCTTACAAGAATGCACCTCGGGCACTCCTGCCAGTAATTTCTGACAACTGACACTCCACATCAACTCACGTCAAGTGAGGTGGCCATGATGTGCATGCAAACGGTTAGTTCAAAGCAATATATTCCAAGCGTAAGACTTACTGTCCGAAGAAGATGCTGAAAACAAACGGCTAAATAGTTGCAGTTGATCTAAAAGTGATTGCTGAAACAAAGTGGGACTTTGTGCAAACACAACTGGAAATCAGGTTTCCAATGAGGTTTCTCAAACTGTCCGTATATACGTAACAAAAGGCTGCAAGCCCCACGATGGATGCTGAGGTTTTCGAAAGAGAAGCAATTCAGAAAACCCAGCTGCAACTGCAGCCAGACTTGGCTGCTTGTACAAACGTTTTGCCAAACAAAATTGATCATCTAACCAACACTCCAACTTAGACCCACTAAACTCACTTACAAGAGCTTTACTCAATTCACGCACAACTGACGCTCAAAAACAAAATTAATCATCCAACCAACAATTCAACTGAGACCCACTAAATTCACTTACAAGAGCTTCACTCACTTCATGTCACTGTCATAAGTTGTGCAAAGTCCCGACTGACGTCCTTTCAAGGTGAGACAAAGGTGAATATTGCAAGAAATGGAGACTTTTCTCAAAAACACCTTGAGTATGTTGATTGAATTAGAGAATAATAAACTAATGAGCTAGTTCCACTGTCCTAAAGAGTCAATTCCCACCAATGGCTGTCAGGATGGCCGAGCGGTCTAAGGCGCCAGACTTAAGCAAGGGCTCTTTCCCCAAAGGGACTTCTGGTCTCCAATGGAGGTGTGGGTTCAAATCCCACTCCTGACATTTCTTCCCTCTGCATGTTGGTCATGATTTAGACATAGTTGTATTTAACAACTTTAGCAACTCGTGATTGTCTTTTGTTGCAAAAAAGCAAAAGACATGGCGACACTATTGCATAATCCTTCTCTACCAGATACCAATGTGCTGCTGAGATGATGCTGTCGCAACATTCTAACGAGAATGCACCTCGGGCACTCCTGGCAGTAATTTCTGACAACTGACGCTCCACATCAACTCACGTCAAGTGAGGTGGCCATGATGTGCACCCAAACGGTTAGTTCAAAGCAATATATTCCAAGCCTAAGACTTACTGTCTGGAGGAAGAGGCAGAAAACAAACGGCTAAATAGTTGCAGTTGATCTAAAAGTGATTGCTGAAACAGAGTGGGACTTTGCTCAAACACGCCTGGAAATATGTTGCTTTATTGAGGATCAAAAGGTCTTTTCAGGGGTTCAGTTTCTGCAGACCCACATTATAACTGCAGAAAAACTTGATCTCTTGTCCAGCTGAAAATGAAAGTCACTTCCGGCAATTACACACAGTAAAGCAGCCAAATTACAGTCAGCTTTCTCAGGGGAGCTGATTTCACAAACTGAGGTATGGAAACTGATTTTACCCGACTAGATACCAGTCGGAGAACGCCAATTTCGTTGTCGTTTATAGACGTAACCATGTTTCCAATCAGGTTTCTCAAACTGTGCCTATATAAGTAACAAAAGGCTGCAAGCCCCATGATGGATGCTGAGGTTTTCAAAAGAAAAGCAATTCAGAAAACCCAGCTGCAACTGCAGCCAGACTTGGCTGCTTGTACAATCGTTTTGCCAAACAAAATTAATCATCTAACCAACAATCCAACTGAGACCCACTAAACTCACTTACAAGAGCTTTACTCACTTCACGCACAACTGATGCTCCACTTTAACTCACGCCAAATGAGGTGGCCATGATGTGCACCCAAACGGTTAGTTCAAAGCAATATATTCCAAGCCTAAGACTTACTGTCTGGAGGAAGATGCAGAAAACAAACTGCTAAATAGTTGCAGTTGATCTAAAAGTGATTGCTGAAACAAAGTGGGACTTTGCGCAAACACACCTGGAAATCAGGTTTCCAATGAGGTTTCTCAAACTGTGCGTATATACGTAACAAAACGCTGCAAGCCCCATGATGGATGCTGAGGTTTTCGAAAGAGAAGCAATTCAGAAAACCCAGCTGCAACTGCAGCCAGACTTGGCTGCTTGTACAAACGTTTTGCCAAACAAAATTAAGACTTACTGTCCGAAGAAGATGCTGAAAACAAATGGCTAAATACTTGCAGTTCATCTAAAAGTGATTGCTGAAACAAAGTGGGACTTTGCGCAAACACACCTGGAAATCAGGTTTCCAATGATGTTTCTCAAACTGTCCGTATATACGTAACAAAAGGCTGCAAGCCCCACAATGGATGCTGAGGTTTTCGAAAGAGAAGCAATTCATAAAACCCAGCTGCAACTGCAGCCAGACTTGGCTGCTTGTACAAACGTTTTGCCAAACAAAATTAATCATCTAACCAACACTCCAACTGAGACCCACTAAACGCACTTACAAGAGCTTCACTTACTTCATGTCACTGTCATAAGTTGTGCAAAGTCCCGACTGACGTCCTATCAAGCTGAGACAAAGGTGAATATTGCAAGAAATGGAGACATTTCTCAAAAACACCTTGAGTATGTTGATTGAATTAGAGAATAATAAACTAATGAGTTAGTTCCACTGTCCTAAAGAGTCAATTCCCACCAATGGCTGTCAGGATGGCCGAGCGGTCTAAGGCGCCAGACTTAAGCAAGGGCTTTTTCCCCAATGGGACTTCTGGTCTCCAATGGTGGCGTAAGTTCAAATCCCACTCCTGACATTTCTTCCCTCTGCATGTTGGTCATGATTTAGACATGTTTGTATTTGACAACTTTAGCAACTCGTGATTGTCTTTTGTTGCACAAAGCAAAAGACATGGTGCCACTATTGCATAATCCTTCTCTACCAGATACCAATGTGCTGCTGAGATGATGCTGCCGCAACATTCTTACGAGAATGCACCTCGGGCACTCCTGGTAGTAATTTCTGACAACTGACGCTCCACATCAACTCACGTCAAGTCTGGTGGCCATGATGTGCATGCAAACGGTTAGTTCAAAGCAATATATTCCAAGCGTAATACTTACTGTCCGAGGAAGATGCTGAAAACAAACGGCTAAATAGTTGCAGCTGATCTAAAAGTGATTGCTGAAACAGAGTGGGACTTTGCTCAAACACGCCTGGAAATTTGTTGCTTTATTGAGGATCAAAAGGTCTTTTCAGGGGTTCAGTTTCTGCAGACCCACACTATAACTGCAGAAAAACTTGATCTCTTGTCCAGCTGAAAATGAAAGTCACTTCCGGCAATTACACACAGTAAAGTAGCCAAATTACAGTCAGCTTTCTCAGGGGAGCTGATTTCACAAACTGAGGTATGGAAACTGACTTTACCCGACTAGATACCAGTCGGAGAACGCCAATTTCGTTGTCGTTTATAAACGTAACCATGTTTCCAATCAGGTTTCTCAAACTGTGCGTATATAAGTAACAAAAGGCTGCAAGCCCCATGATGGATGCTGAGGTTTTCGAAAGAGAAGCAATTCAGAAAACCCAGCTGCAACTGCAGCCAGACTTGGCTGCTTGTACAATCGTTTTGCCAAACAAAATTAATCATCTAACCAACAATCCAACTGAGACCCACTAAACTCACTTACAAGAGCTTCACTCACTTCATGTCACTGTCATAAGTTGTGCAAAGTCCCGACTGACGTCCTTTCAAGCTGAGACAAAGGTGAATATTGCAAGAAATGGAGACTTTTCTCAAAAACACCTTGAGTATGTTGATTGAATTAGAGAATAATAAACTAATGAGTTAGTTCCACTGTCCTAAAGAGTCAATTCCCACCAATGGCTATCAGGATGGCTGAGCGGTCTAAGGCACCAGACTTAAGAAGGGGCTCGTTCCCCAAAGGGACTTCTGGTCTCCAATGGAGGCGTGGGTTCAAATCCCAATCCTGACATTTCTTCCCTCTCCATGTTGATTATGATTTAGACATGTTTGTATTTGACAACTTTAGCAACTCGTGATTGTCTTTTGTTGCACGAAGCAAAAGACATGGCGACACTATTGCATAATCCTTCTCTACCAGATACCAATCTGCTGCTGAGATGATGCTGCCGCAACATTCTTACGAGAATGCACCTCGGGCACTCCTGGCAGTAATTTCTAACAACTGACGCTCCACATCAACTCACGTCAAGTGAGGTGGCCATGATGTGCATGCAAACGGTGAGTTCAAAGCAATATATTCCAAGCGTAAGACTTACTGTCCGAAGAAGATGCTGAAAACAAATGGCTAAATACTTGCAGTTCATCTAAAAGTGATTGCTGAAACAAAGTGGGACTTTGCGCAAACACACCTGGAAATCAGGTTTCCAATGATGTTTCTCAAACTGTCCGTATATACGTAACAAAAGGCTGCAAGCCCCACGATGGATGCTGAGGTTTTCGAAAGAGAAGCAATTCAGAAAACCCAGCTGCAACTGCAGCCAGACTTGGCTGCTTGTACAAACGTTTTGCCAAACAAAATTAATCATCTAACCAACACTCCAACTGAGACCCACTAAACTCACTTACAAGAGCTTTACTCACTTCACGCACAACTGATGCTCCACTTTAACTCACGTCAAATGAGGTGGCCATGATGTGCACCCAAACGGTTAGTTCAAAGCAATATATTCCAAGCCTAAGACTTACTGTCTGGAGGAAGATGCTGAAAACAAACGGCTAAACAGTTGCAGTTGATCTAAAAGTGATTGCCGAAACAAAGTGGGACTTTGCGCAAACACACCTGGAAATCAGGTTTCCAATGAGGTTTCTCAAACTGTGCGTATATACGTAACAAAAGGCTGCAAGCCCCATGATGGATGCTGAGGTTTTCGAAAGAGAAGCTATTCAGAAAACCCAGCTGCAACTGCAGCCAGACTTGGCTGCTTGTACAATCGTTTTGCCAAACAAAATTAATCATCTAACCAACAATCCAACTGAGACCCACTAAACTCACTTACAAGAGCTTCACTCACTTCATGTCACTGTCATAAGTTGTGCAAAGTCCTGACTGACGTCCTTTCAAGCTGAGACAAAGGTGAATATTGCAAAAAAATGGAGACTTTTCTCAAGAACACCTCGAGTATGTTGATTGAATTAGAGAATAATAAACTAATGAGTTACTTCCACTGTCCTAAAGAGTCAATTCCCACCAATGGCTGTCAGGATGGCCGAGTGGTCTAAGGCGCCAGACTTAAGCAAGGGCTCTTTCCCCAATGGGACGTCTGGTCTCCAATGGAGGCGTAAGTTCAAATCCCACTCCTGACATTTCTTCCCTCTGCATGTTGGTCATGATTTAGACATGTTTGTATTTGAAAACTTTAGCAACTCGTGCTTGTCTTTTGTTGCACAAAGCATAAGACATGGCGACACTATTGCATAATCTGTCTCTACCAGATACCAATGTGCTGCTGAGATGATGCTGCCGCAACATTCTTACGAGAATGCACCTCGGGCACTCCTGGTAGTAATTTCTGACAACTGACGCTCCACATCAACTCACGTCAAGTCAGGTGGCCATGATGTGCATGCAAACGGTTAGTTCAAAGCAATATATTCCAAGCGTAATACTTACTGTCCGAGGAAGATGCTGAAAACAAACGGCTAAATAGTTGCAGCTGATCTAAAAGTGATTGCTGAAACAGAGTGGGACTTTGCTCAAACACGCCTGCAAATATGTTGCTTTATTGAGGATCAAAAGGTCTTTTCAGGGGTTCAGTTTCTGCAGACCCACACTATAACTGCAGAAAAACTTGATCTCTTGTCCCGCTGAAAATGAAAGTCACTTCCGGCAATTATACACAGTAAAGCAGCCAAATTACAGTCAGCTTTCTCAGGGGAGCTGATTTCACAAACTGAGGTATGGAAACTGACTTTACCCGACTAGATACCAGTCGGAAAACGCCAATTTCGTTGTCGTTTATAAACGTAACCATGTTTCCAATCAGGTTTCTCAAACTGTGCGTATATAATTAACAAAAGGCTGCAAGCCCCATGATGGATGCTGAGGTTTTCGAAAGAGAAGCAATTCAGAAAACCCAGCTGCAACTGCAGCCAGACTTGGCTGCTTGTACAATCGTTTTGCCAAACAAAATTAATCATCTAACCAACAATCCAACTGAGACCCACTAAACTCACTTACAAGAGCTTTACTCACTTCATGTCACTGTCATAAGTTGTGCAAAGTCCCGACTGACGTCCTTTCAAGCTGAGACAAAGGTGAATATTGCAAGAAATGGAGACTTTTCTCAAGAACACCTTGAGTATGTTGATTGAATTAGAGAATAATAAACTAATGAGTTACTTCCACTGTCCTAAAGAGTCAATTCCCACCAATGGCTGCCAGGATGGCTAAGGCGCCAGACTTAAGCAAGGGCTCTTTCCCCAAAGGGACTTCTGGTCTCCAATGGAGGCGTGGGTTCAAATCCCACTCCTGACATTTCTTCCCTCTGCATGTTGGTCATGATTTAGACATGTTTGTATTTGACAACTTTAGCAACTCGTGATTGTCTTTTGATGCACAAAGCAAAAGACATGGCGACACTATTGCATAATTCTTCTCTACCAGATACCAATGTGCTGCTGAGATGATGCTGCCGCAACATTCTTACGAGAATGCACCTCGGGCACTCCTGGCAGTAATTTCTGACAACTGACGCTCCACATCAACTCACGTCAAGTGAGGTGGCCATGATGTGCATGCAAACGGTTAGTTCAAAGCAATATATTCCAAGCGTAAGACTTACTGTCCGAAGAAGATGCTGAAAACAAACGGCTAAATAGTTGCAGTTGATCTAAAAGTGATTGCTGAAACAAAGTGGGACTTTGTGCAAACACAACTGGAAATCAGGTTTCCAATGAGGTTTCACAAACTGTCCGTATATACGTAACAAAAGGCTGCAAGCCCCACGATGGATGCTGAGGTTTTCGAAAGAGAAGCAATTCAGAAAACCCAGCTGCAACTCCAGCCAGACTTGGCTGCTTGTACAAACGTTTTGCCAAACAAAATTAATCATCTAACCAACACTCCAACTGAGACCCACTAAACTCACTTACAAGAGCTTTACTCACTTCACGCACAACTGATGCTCCACTTTAACTCACGTCAAATGAGGTGGCCATGATGTGCACCCAAACGGTTAGTTCAAAGCAATATATTCCAAGCCTAAGACTTACTGCCTGGAGGAAGATGCAGAAAACAAACTGCTAAATAGTTGCAGTTGATCTAAAAGTGATTGCTGAAACAAAGTGGGACTTTGCGCAAACACACCTGGAAATCAGGTTTCCAATGAGGTTTCTCAAACTGTGCGTATAAACGTAACAAAAGGCTGCAAGCCCCACGATGGATGCTGAGGTTTTTGAAAGAGAAGCAATTCAGAAAACCCAGCTGCAACTGCAGCCAGACTTGGCTGCTTGTACAAACGTTTTGCCAAACAAAATTAATCATCTAACCAACACTCCAACTGAGACCCACTAAACTCACTTACAAGAGCTTCACTCACTTCATGTCACTGTCATAAGTTGTGCAAAGTCCCGACTGACGTCCTTTCAAGCTGAGACAAAGGTGAATATTGCAAGAAATGGAGACTTTTCTCAAGAACACCTTGAGTATGTTGATTGAATTAGAGAATAATAAACTAATGAGTTAGTTCCACTGTCCTAAAGAGTCAATTCTCACCAATGGCTGTCAGGATGGCCGAGCGGTCTAAGGCGCCAGACTTAAGCAAGGGTTCTTTCCCCAATGGGACTTCTGGTCTCCAATGGAGGTGTAAGTTCAAATCCCACTCCTGACATTTGTTCCCTCTGCATGTTGGTCATGATTTACACATGTTTGTATTTGACAACTTTAGCAACTCGTGCTTGTCTTTTGTTGCACAAAGCAAAAGACATGGCGACACTATTGCATAATCCTTCTCTACCAGATACCAATGTGCTGCTGAGATGATGCTGCCGCAACATTCTTACGAGAATGCACCTCGGGCACTCTTGGTAGTAATTTCTGACAACTGACGCTCCACATCAACTCACGTCAAGTGAGGTGGCCATGATGTGCATGCAAACGGTTAGTTCAAAGCAATATATTCCAAGCGTAATACTTACTGTCCGAGGAAGATGCTGAAAACAAACGGCTAAATAGTTGCAGCTGATCTAAAAGTGATTGCTGAAACAGAGTGGGACTTTGCTCAAACACGCCTGGAAATATGTTGCTTTATTGAGGATCAAAAGGTCTTTTCAGGGGTTCAGTTTCTGCATACCCACACTATAACTGCAGAAAAACTTGATCTCTTGTCCAGCTGAAAATGAAAGTCACTTCCGGCAATTACACACAGTAAAGTACCCAAATTACAGTCAGCTTTCTCAGGGGAGCTGATTTCACAAACTGAGGTATGGAAACTGAGTTTACCCGACTAGATACCAGTCGGAGAACGCCAATTTCATTGTCGTTTATAAACGTAACCATGTTTCCAATCAGGTTTCTCAAACTGTGCGTATATAAGTAACAAAAGGCTGCAAGCCCCATGATGGATGCTGAGGTTTTCGAAAGAGAAGCAATTCAGAAAACCCAGCTGCAACTGCAGCCAGACTTGGCTGCTTGTACAATCGTTTTGCCAAACAAAATTAATCATCTAACCAACAATCCAACTGAGACCCACTAAACTCACTTACAAGAGCTTCACTCACTTCATGTCACTGTCATAAGTTGTGTAAAGTCTTGACTGACGTCCTTTCAAGCTGAGACAAAGGTGAATATTGCAAGAAATGGAGACTTTTCTCAAGAACACCTTGAGTATGTTGATTGAATTAGAGAATAATAAACTAATGAGTTAGTTCCACTGTCCTAAAGAGTCAATTCCCACCAATGGCTGTCAGGATGGCTGAGCGGTCTAAGTCACCAGACTTAAGAAAGGGCTTGTTCCCCAAAGGGACTTCTGGTCTCCAATGGAGGCGTAGGTTCAAATCCCACTCCTGACATTTCTTCACTCTGCATGTTGGTCATGATTTAGACATGTTTGTATTTGACAACTTTAGCAACTCGTGATTGTCTTTTGATGCACAAAGCAAAAGACATGGCGACACTATTGCATAATCCTTCTCTACCAGATACCAATGTGCTGCTGAGATGATGCTGCCGCAACATTCTTACAAGAATGCACCTCGGGCACTCCTGCCAGTAATTTCTGACAACTGACACTCCACATCAACTCACGTCAAGTGAGGTGGCCATGATGTGCATGCAAACGGTTAGTTCAAAGCAATATATTCCAAGCGTAAGACTTACTGTCCGAAGAAGATGCTGAAAACAAACGGCTAAATAGTTGCAGTTGATCTAAAAGTGATTGCTGAAACAAAGTGGGACTTTGTGCAAACACAACTGGAAATCAGGTTTCCAATGAGGTTTCTCAAACTGTCCGTATATACGTAACAAAAGGCTGCAAGCCCCACGATGGATGCTGAGGTTTTCGAAAGAGAAGCAATTCAGAAAACCCAGCTGCATCTCCAGCCAGACTTGGCTGCTTGTACAAACGTTTTGCCAAACAAAATTGATCATCTAACCAACACTCCAACTTAGACCCACTAAACTCACTTACAAGAGCTTTACTCAATTCAAGCACAACTGACGCTCCACTTTAACTCACGTCAAATGAGGTGGCCATGATGTGCACCCAAACGGTTAGTTCAAAGCAATATATTCCAAGCCTAAGACTGACTGTCTGGAGGAAGATGCAGAAAACAAACTGCTAAATAGTTGCAGTTGATCTAAAAGTGATTGCTGAAACAAAGTGGGACTTTGCGCAAACACACCTGGAAATCAGGTTTCCAATGAGGTTTCTCAAACTGTGCGTATATACGTAACAAAAGGCTGCAAGCCCCACGATGGATGCTGAGGTTTTTGAAAGAGAAGCAATTCAGAAAACCCAGCTGCAACTGCAGCCAGACTTGGCTGCTTGTACAAACGTTTTGCCAAACAAAATTAATCATCTAACCAACACTCCAACTGAGACCCACTAAACTCACTTACAAGAGCTTCACTCACTTCATGTCACTGTCATAAGTTGTGCAAAGTCCCGACTGACGTCCTTTCAAGCTAAGACAAAGGTGAATATTGCAAGAAATTGAGACTTTTCTCAAGAACACCTTGAGTATGTTGAATGAATTAGAGAATAATAAACTAATGAGTTAGTTCCACTGTCCTAAAGAGTCAATTCTCACCAATGGCTGTCAGGATGGCCGAGCGGTCTAAGGCGCCAGACTTAAGCAAGGGCTCTTTCCCCAAAGGGACTTCTGGTCTCCAATGGAGGCGTAAGTTCAAATCCCACTCCTGACATTTCTTCCCTCTGCATGTTGGTCATGATTTAGACATGTTTGTATTTGACAACTTTAGCAACTCGTGATTGTCTTTTGTTGCACAAAGCAAAAGACATGGCGACAATATTGCATAATCCTTCTCTACCAGATACCAATGTGCTGCTGAGATGATGCTGCCGCAACATTCTTACGAGGATGCACCTCGTGCACTCCTGGTAGTAATTTCTGACAACTGACGCTCCACATCAACTCACGTCAAGTCAGGTGGCCATGATGTGCATGCAAACGGTTAGTTCAAAGCAATATATTCCAAGCGTAATACTTACTGTCCGAGGAAGATGCTGAAAACAAACGGCTAAATAGTTGCAGCTGATCTAAAAGTGATTGCTGAAACAGAGTGGGACTTTGCTCAAACACGCCTGGAAATATGTTGCTTTATTGAGGATCAAAAGGTCTTTTCAGGGGTTCAGTTTCTGCAGACCCACACTATAACTGCAGAAAAACTTGATCTCTTGTCCAGCTGAAAATGAAAGTCACTTCCGGCAATTACACACAGTAAAGTAGCCAAATTACAGTCAGCTTTCTCAGGGGAGCTGATTTCACAAACTGAGGTATGGAAACTGACTTTACCCGACTAGATACCAGTCGGAGAACGCCAATTTCGTTGTCGTTTATAAACGTAACCATGTTTCCAATCAGGTTTCTCAAACTGTGCGTATATAAGTAACAAAAGGCTGCAAGCCCCATGATGGATGCTGAGGTTTTCGAAAGAGAAGCAATTCAGAAAACCCAGCTGCAACTGCAGCCAGACTTGGCTGCTTGTACAATCGTTTTGCCAAACAAAATTAATCATCTAACCAACAATCCAACTGAGACCCACTAAACTCACTTACAAGAGCTTCACTCACTTCATGTCACTGTCATAAGTTGTGCAAAGTCCCGAATGACGTCCTTTCAAGCTGAGACAAAGGTGAATATTGCAAGAAATGGAGACATTTCTCAAGAACACCTTGAGTATGTTGATTGAATTAGAGAATAATAAACTAATGAGTTAGTTCCACTATCCTAAAGAGTCAATCCCCACCAATGGCTGTCAGGATGGCCGAGCGGTCTAAGGCGCCAGACTTAAGCAAGGGCTCTTTCCCCAAAGGGACTTCTGGTCTCCAATGGAGGCGTGGGTTCAAATCTCACTCCTGACATTTCTTCCCACTGCAT
The DNA here is from genome assembly GCF_033026475.1 of Channa argus. Taxonomy (NCBI): domain Eukaryota; kingdom Metazoa; phylum Chordata; class Actinopteri; order Anabantiformes; family Channidae; genus Channa; species Channa argus. The sequence continues at coordinate 203,203 of NW_027125258.1, read as the reverse complement.
GTTGGTCATGATTTAGACATGTTTGTATTTGACAAAATTAGCAACTCGTGATTGTCTTTTGTTGCAAAAGACATGGCAACACTATTGCATAATCCTTCTCTACCAGATAGCAATTTTCTGCTGAGATGATGCTGCCGCAACATTCTTACGAGAATGCACCTCGGGCACTCCTGGCAGTAATTTCTGACAACTGACCCTCCACATCAACTCACGTCAAATGAGGTGGCCATGATGTGCATGCAAACGGTTAGTTCAAAGCAATATATTCCAAGCGTAAGACTTACTGTCCGAGGAAGATGCTGAAAACAAACGGCTAAATAGTTGCAGTTGATCTAAAAGTGATTGCTGAAACAAAGTGCGACATTGCGCAAACACACCTGGAAATCAGGTTTCCAATGAGGTTTCTCAAACTGTCCGTATATACGTAACAAAAGGCTGCAAGCCCCACGATGGATGCTGAGGTTTTCGAAGGAGAAGCAAATCAGAAAACCCAGCTGCAACTGCAGCCAGACTTGGCTGCTTGTACAAACGTTTTGCCAAACAAAATTAATCATCTAACTAACACTCCAACTGAGACCCACTAAACTCACTTACAAGAGCTTTACTCTCTTCACGCACAACTGACGCTCCACATTAACTCACGTCAAGTGAGGTGGCCATGATGTGCACCCAAACGGTTAGTTCAAAGCAATATATTCCAAGCCTAAGACTTACTGTCTGGAGGAAGATGCAGAAAACAAACTGCTAAATAGTTGCAGTTGATCTAAAAGTGATTGCTGAAACAAAGTGGGACTTTGCTCAAACACGCCTGGAAATATGTTGCTTTATTGAGGATCAAAAGGTCTTTTCAGGGGTTCAGTTTCTGCAGACCCACACTATAACTGCAGAAAAACTTGATCTCTTGTCCAGCTGAAAATGGAAGTCACTTCCGGCAATTACACACAGTAAAGTAGCCAAATTACAGTCAGCTTTCTCAGGGGAGCTGATTTCACAAACTGAGGTATGGAAACTGACTTTACCCGACTAGATACCAGTCGGAAAACGCCAATTTCGTTGTCGTTTATAAACGTAACCATGTTTCCAATCAGGTTTCTCAAACTGTGCTTATATAAGTAACAAAAGGCTGCAAGCCCCATGATGGATGCTGAGGTTTTCGAAAGAGAAGCAATTCAGAAAACCCAGCTGCAACTGCAGCCAGACTTGGCTGCTTGTGCAATCGTTTTGCCAAACAAAATTAATCATCTAACCAACACTCCAACTGAGACCCACTAAACTCACTTACAAGAGCTTCACTCACTTCATGTCACTGTCATAAGTTGTGCAAAGTCCCGACTGACGTCCTTTCAAGCTGAGACAAAGGTGAATATTGCAAGAAATGGAGACTTTTCTCAAGAACACCTTGAGTATGTTGATTGAATTAGAGAATAATAAACTAATGAGTTAGTTCCACTGTCCTAAAGAGTCAATTCCCACCAATGGCTGTCAGGATGGCCGAGCGGTCTAAGGCGCCAGACGTAAGCAAGGGCTCTTTCCCCAAAGGGACTTCTAGTCTCCAATGGAGGTGCGAGTTCAAATCCCACTCCTGACATGTCTTCCCTCTGCATGTTGGTCATGATATAGACATGTTTGTATTTGACAAAATTAGCAACTCGTGATTGTCTTTTGTTGCAAAAGACATGGCGACACTATTGCATAATCCTTCTCTACCAGATACCAATGTGCTGCTGAGATGATGCTGCCGCAACATTCTTACGAGAATGCACCTCGGGGACTCCTGGCAGTAATTTCTGACAACTGACCCTCCACATCAACTCACGTCAAATGAGGTGGCCATGATGTGCATGCAAACGGTTAGTTCAAATCAATATATTCCAAGCGTAAGACTTACTGTCCGAAGAAGATGCTGAAAACAAACGGCTAAATAGTTGCAGTTGATCTAAAAGTGATTGCTGAAACAAAGTGGGACTTTGCGCAAACACACCTGGAAATCAGGTTTCCAATGAGGTTTCTCAAACTGTCCGTATATACGCAACAAAAGGCTGCAAGCCCCACGATGGATGCTGAGGTTTTCGAAAGAGAAGCAATTCAGAAAACCCAGCTGCAACTGCAGCCAGACTTGGCTGCTTGTACAAACGTTTTGCCAAACAAAATTAATCATCTAACCAACAATCCAACTGAGACCCACTAAACTCACTTACAAGAGCTTCACTCACTTCATGTCACTGTCATAAGTTTTGCAAAGTCCCGACTGACGTCCTTTCAAGCTGAGACAAAGGTGAATATTGCAAGAAATGGAGACTTTTCTCAAGAACACCTTGAGTATGTTGATTGAATTAGAGAATAATAAACTAATGAGTTAGTTCCACTGTCCTAAAGAGTCAATTCTCACCAATGGCTGTCAGGATGGCCGAGCGGTCTAAGGCGCCAGACTTAAGCAAGGGCTCTTTCCCCAATGGGACTTCTGGTCTCCAATGGAGGCGTAAGTTCAAATCCCACTCCTGACATTTCTTCCCTCTGCATGTTGGTCATGATTTAGACATGTTTGTATTTGACAACTTTAGCAACTCGTGATTGTCTTTTGTTGCACAAAGCAAAAGACATGGCGACACTATTGCATAATCCTTCTCTACCAGATACCAATGTGCTGCTGAGATGATGCTGCCGCAACATTCTTACGAGAATGCACCTCGTGCACTCCTGGTAGTAATTTCTGACAACTGACGCTCCACATCAACTCACGTCAAGTCAGGTGGCCATGATGTGCATGCAAACGGTTAGTTCAAAGCAATATATTCCAAGCGTAATACTTACTGTCCGAGGAAGATGCTGAAAACAAACGGCTAAATAGTTGCAGCTGATTTTAAAAGTGATTGCTGAAACAGAGTGGGACTTTGCTCAAACACGCCTGGAAATATGTTGCTTTATTGAGGATCAAAAGGTCTTTTCAGGGGTTCAGTTTCTGCATACCCACACTATAACTGCAGAAAAACTTGATCTCTTGTCCAGCTGAAAATGAAAGTCACTTCCGGCAATTACACACAGTAAAGTACCCAAATTACAGTCGGCTTTCTCAGGGGAGCCGATTTCACAAACTGAGGTATGGAAACTGAGTTTACCCGACTAGATACCAGTCGGAGAACGCCAATTTCATTGTCGTTTATAAACGTAACCATGTTTCCAATCAGGTTTCTCAAACTGTGCGTATATAAGTAAGAAAAGGCTGCAAGCCCCATGATGGATGCTGAGGTTTTCGAAAGAGAAGCAATTCAGAAAACCCAGCTGCAACTGCAGCCAGACTTGGCTGCTTGTACAATCGTTTTGCCAAACAAAATTAATCATCTAACCAACAATCCAACTGAGACCCACTAAACTCACTTACAAGAGCTTCACTCACTTCATGTCACTGTCATAAGTTGTGCAAAGTCCCGACTGACGTCCTTTCAAGCTGAGACAAAGGTGAATATTGCAAGAAATGGAGACTTTTCTCAAGAACACCTTGAGTATGTTGATTGAATTAGAGAATAATAAACTAATGAGTTAGTTCCACTGTCCTAAAGAGTCAATTCCCACCAATGGCTGTCAGGATGGCTGAGCGGTCTAAGACACCAAACTTAAGAAAGGGCTCGTTCCCCAAAGGGACTTCTGGTCTCCAATGGAGGCGTGGGTTCAAATCCCACTCCTGACATTTCTTCACTCTGCATGTTGGTCATGATTTAGACATGTTTGTATTTGACAACTTTAGCAACTCGTGATTGTCTTTTGATGCACAAAGCAAAAGACATGGCGACACTATTGCATAATCCTTCTCTACCAGATACCAATGTGCTGCTGAGATGATGCTGCCGCAACATTCTTACAAGAATGCACCTCGGGCACTCCTGGCAGTAATTTCTGACAACTGACACTCCACATCAACTCACGTCAAGTGAGGTGGCCATGATGTGCATGCAAACGGTTAGTTCAAAGCAATATATTCCAAGCGTAAGACTTACTGTCCGAAGAAGATGCTGAAAACAAACGGCTAAATAGTTGCAGTTGATCTAAAAGTGATTGCTGAAACAAAGTGGGACTTTGTGCAAACACAACTGGAAATCAGGTTTCCAATGAGGTTTCTCAAACTGTCCGTATATACGTAACAAAAGGCTGCAAGCCCCACGATGGATGCTGAGGTTTTCGAAAGAGAAGCAATTCAGAAAACCCAGCTGCAACTGCAGCCAGACTTGGCTGCTTGTACAAACGTTTTGCCAAACAAAATTGATCATCTAACCAACACTCCAACTTAGACCCACTAAACTCACTTACAAGAGCTTTAGTCAATTCACGCACAACTGACGCTCCACTTTAACTCACGTCAAATGAGGTGGCCATGATGTGCACCCAAACGGTTAGTTCAAAGCAATATATTCCAAGCCTAAGACTTACTGTCTGGAGGAAGATGCAGAAAACAAACTGCTAAATAGTTGCAGTTGATCTAAAAGTGATTGCTGAAACAAAGTGGGACTTTGCGCAAACACACCTGGAAATCAGGTTTCCAATGAGGTTTCTCAAACTGTGCGTATATACGTAACAAAAGGCTGCAAGCCCCACGATGGATGCTGAGGTTTTTGAAAGAGAAGCAATTCAGAAAATCCAGCTGCAACTGCAGCCAGACTTGGCTGCTTGTACAAACGTTTTGCCAAACAAAATTAATCATCTAACCAACACTCCAACTGAGACCCACTAAACTCACTTACAAGAGCTTCACTCACTTCATGTCACTGTCATAAGTTGTGCAAAGTCCCGACTGACGTCCTTTCAAGCTGAGACAAAGGTGAATATTGCAAGAAATGGAGACTTTTCTCAAGAACACCTTGAGTATGTTGATTGAATTAGAGAATAATAAACTAATGAGTTACTTCCACTGTCCTAAAGAGTCAATTCCCACCAATGGCTGTCAGGATGGCCGAGCGGTCTAAGGCGCCAGACTTAAGCAAGGGCTCTTTCCCCAATGGGACGTCTGGTCTACAATGGAGGCGTAAGTTCAAATCCCACTCCTGATATTTCTTCCCTCTGCATGTTGGTCATGATTTAGACATGTTTGTATTTGACAACTTTAGCAACTCGTGATTGTCTTTTGTTGCAAAAAAGCAAAAGACATGGCGACACTATTACATAATCCTTCTCTACCAGATACCAATGTGCTGCTGAGATGATGCTGCCGCAACATTCTTACGAGAATGCACCTCGGGCACTCCTGGCAGTAATTTCTGACAACTGACGCTCCACATCAACTCACGTCAAGTGAGGTGGCCATGATGTGCATGCAAACGGTTAGTTCAAAGCAATATATTCCAAGCGTAATACTTACTGTCCGAGGAAGATGCTGAAAACAAACGGCTAAATACTTGCAGCTGATCTAAAAGTGATTGCTGAAACAAAGTGGGACTTTGCTCAAACACGCCTGGAAATATGTTGCTTTATTGTGGATCAAAAGGTCTTTTCAGGAGTTCAGTTTCTGCAGACCCACACTATAACTGCAGAAAAACTTGATCTCTTGTCCAGCTGAAAATGAAAGTCACTTCCGGCAATTACACACAGTAAAGTAGCCAAATTACAGTCGGCTTTCTCAGGGGAGCTGATTTCACAAACTGAGGTATGGAAACTGACTTTACCCGACTAGATACCAGTCGGAGAACGCCAATTTCATTGTCGTTTATAAACGTAACCATGTTTCCAATCAGCTTTCTCAAACTGTGCGTATATAAGTAACAAAAGGCTGCAAGCCCCATGATGGATGCTGAGGTTTTCGAAAGAGAAGCAATTCAGAAAACCCAGCTGCAACTGCAGCCAGACTTGGCTGCTTGTACAATCGTTTTGCCAAACAAAATTAATCATCCAACCAACAATCCAACTGAGACCCACTAAACTCACTTACAAGAGCTTCACTCACTTCATGTCACTGTCATAAGTTGTGCAAAGTCCCGACTGACGTCCTTTCAAGCTGAGACAAAGGTGAATATTGCAAGAAATGGAGACTTTTCTCAAGAACACCTTGAGTATGTTGATTGAATTAGAGAATAATAAACTAATGAGTTAGTTCCACTGTCATAAAGAGTCAATTCCCACCAATGGCTGTCAGGATGGCCGAGCGGTCTAAGGCGCCAGACTTAAGCAAGGGCTCTTTCCCCAAAGGGACTTCTGGTCTCCAATGGAGGCGTGGGTTCAAATCCCACTCCTGACATTTCTTCCCTCTGCATGTTGGTCATGATTTAGACATAGTTGTATGTGACAACTTTAGCAACTCGTGATTGTCTTTTGTTGCACAAAGCAAAAGACATGGCGACACTATTGCATAATCCTTCTCTACCAGATACCAATGTGCTGCTGAGATGATGCCGCCGCAACATTCTTACGAGAATGCACCTCGGGCACTCCTGGCAGTAATTTCTGACAACTGACGCTCCACATCAACTCACGTCAAGTGAGGTGGCCATGATGTGCACCCAAACGGTTAGTTCAAGCAATATATTCCAAGCCTAAGACTTACTGTCTGGAGGAAGATGCAGAAAACAAACGGCTAAATAGTTGCAGTTGATCTAAAAGTGATTGCTGAAACAGAGTGGGACTTTGCTAAAACACGCCTGGAAATATGTTGCTTTATTGAGGATTAAAAGGTCTTTTCAGGAGTTCAGTTTCAGGAGACCCACACTAAAACTGCAGAAAAACTTGATCTCTTGTCCAGCTGAAAATGAAAGTCACTTCCGGCAATTACACACAGTAAAGTAGCCAAATTACAGTCGGCTTTCTCAGGGGAGCTGATTTCACAAACTGAGGTATGGAAACTGACTTTACCCGACTAGATACCAGTCGGAGAACGCCAATTTCATTGTCGTTTATAAACGTAACCATGTTTCCAATCAGGTTTCTCAAACTGTGCGTATATAAGTAACAAAAGGCTGCAAGCCCCATGATGGATGCTGAGGTTTTCGAAAGAGAAGCAATTCAGAAAACCCAGCTGCAACTGCAGCCAGACTTGGCTGCTTGTACAATCGTTTTGCCAAACAAAATTAATCATCCAACCAACAATCCAACTGAGACCCACTAAACTCACTTACAAGAGCTTCACTCACTTCATGTCACTGTCATAAGTTGTGCAAAGTCCCGACTGACGTCCTTTCAAGCTGAGACAAAGGTGAATATTGCAAGAAATGGAGACTTTTCTCAAGAACACCTTGAGTATGTTGATTGAATTAGAGAATAATAAACTAATGAGTTAGTTCCACTGTCATAAAGAGTCAATTCCCACCAATGGCTGTCAGGATGGCCGAGCGGTCTAAGGCGCCAGACTTAAGCAAGGGCTCTTTCCCCAAAGGGACTTCTGGTCTCCAATGGAGGCGTGGGTTCAAATCCCACTCCTGACATTTCTTCCCTCTGCATGTTGGTCATGATTTAGACATAGTTGTATTTGACAACTTTAGCAACTCGTGATTGTCTTTTGTTGCACAAAGCAAAAGACATGGCGACACTATTGCATAATCCTTCTCTACCAGATACCAATGTGCTGCTGAGATGATGCCGCCGCAACATTCTTACGAGAATGCACCTCGGGCACTCCTGGCAGTAAATTCTGACAACTGACGCTCCACATCAACTCACGTCAAGTGAGGTGGCCATGATGTGCATGCAAACGGTTAGTTCAAAGCAATATATTCCAAGCCTAAGACTTACTGTCCGTAGAAAATGCTGAAAACAAACGGCTAAATAGTTGCAGTTGATCTAAAAGTGATTGCTGAAACAAAGTGAGACTTTGCGCAAACACACCTGGAAATCAGGTTTCCAATGAGGTTTCTCAAACTGTCCGTATATACGTAACAAAAGGCTGCAAGCCCCAAGATGGATGCTGAGGTTTTCGAAAGAGAAGCAATTCAGAAAACCCAGCTGCAAATGCAGCCAGACTTGGCTGCTTGTACAAACGTTTTGCCAAACAAAATTAATCATCTAACCAACACTCCAACTGAGACCCACTAAACTCACAAGAGCTTTACTCACTTCAAGCACAACTGACGCTCCACATTAACTCACGTCAAGTGAGGTGGCAATGATGTGCACCCAAACGGTTAGTTCAAAGCAATATATTCCAAGCCTAAGACTTACTGTCTGGAGCAAGATGCAGAAAACAAACGGCTAAATAGTTGCAGTTGATCTAAAAGTGATTGCTGAAACAAAGTGGGACTTAGCGCAAACACACCTGGAAATCAGGTTTCCAATGAGGTTTCTCAAACTGTGCGTATATACGTAACAAAAGGCTGCTAGCCCCACGATGGATGCTGAGGTTTTTGAAAGAGAAGCAATTCAGAAAACCCATCTGCAACTGCAGCCAGACTTGGCTGCTTGTACAAACGTTTTGCCAAACTAAATTAATCATCTAACCAACACTCCAACTGAGACCCACTAAACTCACTTACAAGAGCTTTACTCACTTCACGCACAACTGACGCTCCACATTAACTCACGTCAAGTGAGTTGGCCATGATGTGCACCCAAACGGTTAGTTCAAAGCAATATATTCCAAGCCTAAGACTTACTGTCTAGAGGAAGATGCAGTAAACAAACTGCTAAATAGTTGCAGTTGATCTAAAAGTGATTGCTGAAAGAAAGTGGGACTTTGCGCAAACACACCTGGAAATCAGGTTTCCAATGAGGTTTCTCAAACTGTCCGTATATACGTAACAAAAGGCTGCAAGCCCCAAGAAGGATGCTGAGGTTTTCGAAAGAGAAGCAATTCAGAAAACCCAGCTGCAACTGCAGCCAGACTTGGCTGCTTGTACAAACGTTTTGCCAAACAAAATTAATCATCTAACCAACACTCCAACTGAGACCCACTAAACTCACTTACAAGAGCTTCACTCACTTCATGTCACTGTCATAAGTTGTGCAAAGTCCCGACTGACGTCCTTTCAAGCTGAGACAAAGGTGAATATTGCAAGAAATGGAGACTTTTCTCAAGAAAACCTTGAGTATGTTGATTGAATTAGAGAATAATAAACTAATGAGTTAGTTCCACTGTCATAAAGAGTCAATTCCCACCAATGGCTGTCAGGATGGCCGAGCGGTCTAAGGCGCCAGACTTAAGCAAGGGCTCTTTCCCCAAAGGGACTTCTGGTCTCCAATGGAGGCGTGGGTTCAAATCCCACTCCTGACAATTCTTCCCTCTGCATGTTGGTCATGATTTAGACACGTTTATATTTGACAACTTTAGCAACTCGTGATTGTCTTTTGTTGCACAAAGCAAAAGACATGGCGACACTATTGCATAATCCTTCTCTACCAGATACCAATGTGCTGCTGAGATGATGCTGCCGCAACATTCTTACGAGAATGCACCTCGGGCACTCCTGGCAGTAATTTCTGACAACTGACGCTCCACATCAACTCACGTCAAGTAAGGTGGCCATGATGTGCACCCAAACGGTTAGTTCAAGCAATATATTCCAAGCCTAAGACTTACTGTCTGGAGGAAGATGCAGAAAACCAACGGCTAAATAGTTGCAGTTGATCTAAAAGTGATTGCTGAAACAGAGTGGGACTTTGCTAAAACACGCCTGGAAATATGTTGCTTTATTGAGGATTAAAAGGTCTTTTCAGGAGTTCAGTTTCAGGAGACCCACACTAAAACTGCAGAAAAATTTTATCTCTTGTCCAGCTGAAAATGAAAGTCACTTCCGGCAATTACACACAGTAAAGTAGCCAAATTACAGTCGGCTTTCTCGGGGGAGCTGATTTCACAAACTGAGGTATGGAAACTGACTTTACCCGACTAGATACCAGTCGGAGAACGCCAATTTCGTTGTCGTTTATAAACGTAACCATGTTTCCAATCAGGTTTCTCAAACTGTGCGTATATAAGTAACAAAAGGCTGCAAGCCCCATGATGGATGCTGAGGTTTTCGAAAGAGAAGCAATTCAGAAAACCCAGCTGCAACTGCAGCCAGACTTGGCTGCTTGTACAATCGTTTTGCCAAACAAAATTAATCATCTAACCAACAATCCAACTGAGACCCACTAAACTCACTTACAAGAGCTTCACTCACTTCATGTCACTGTCATAAGTTGTGCAAAGTCCCGACTGACGTCCTTTCAAGCTGAGACAAAGGTGAATAATGCAAGAAATGGAGACTTTTCTCAAGAACACCTTGAGTATGTTGATTGAATTAGAGAATAATAAACTAATGAGTTAATTCCACTGTCCTAAAGAGTCAATTCCCACCAATGGCTGGCAGGATGGCCGAGCGGTTTAAGGCGCAAGATTTAAGCAAGGGCTCTTTCCCCAAAGGGACTTCTGGTCTCCAATGGAGGTGTGAGTTCAAATCCCACTCCTGACATTTCTTCCCTCTGCATGTTGGTCATGATTTAGACATGTTTGTATTTGACAACTTTAGCAACTCGTGATTGTCTATTGTTGCGCAAAGCAAAAGACATGGCGACACTATTGCATAATCCTTCTCTACCAGATACCAATGTGCTGCTGAGATAAGGCTGCCGCGACATTCTTACGAGAATGCACCTCGCGCACTCCTGGCAGTAATTTCTGACAACTGACGCTCCACATCAACTCACGTCAAGTGAGGTGGCCATGATGTGCATGCAAACGGTTAGTTCAAAGCAATATATTCCAAGCGTAAGACTTACTGTCCGAAGAAGATGCTGAAAACAAACGGCTAAATAGTTGCAGTTGATCTAAAAGTGATTGCTGAAACAAAGTGGGACTTTGCGCAAACACACCTGGAAATCAGGTTTCCAATGAGGTTTCTCAAATTGTCCGTATATACGTAACAAAAGGCTGCAAGCCCCAAGATGGATGCTGAGGTTTTCGAAAGAGAAGCAAATCAGAAAACCCAGCTGCAACTGCAGCCAGACTTGGCTGCTTGTACAAACGTTTTGCCAAACTAAATTAATCATCTAACCAACACTCCAACTGAGACCCACTAAACTCACTTACAAGAGCTTTACTCACTTCACGCACAACTGACGCTCCACATTAACTCACGTCAAGTGAGGTGGCCATGATGTGCACCCAAACGGTTAGTTCAAAGCAATATATTCCAAGCCTAAGACTTACTGTCTGGAGGAAGATGCAGAAAACAAACGGCTAAATAGTTACAGTGGATCTAAAAGTGATTGCTGAAACAAAGTGGGACTTTGCGCAAAAACACCTGGAAATCAGGTTTCCAATGAGGTTTTTCAAACTGTGCGTATATACGTAACAAAAGGCTGCAAGCCCCACAATGGATGCTGAGGTTTTCGAAAGAGAAGCAATTCAGAAAACCCAGCTGCAACTGCAGCCAGACTTGGCTGCTTGTACAAACGTTTTGCCAAACAAAATTAATCATCTAACCAACACTCCAACTGAGACCCACTAAACTCACTTACAAGAGCTTCACTGACTTCATGTCACTGTCATAAGTTGTGCAAAGTCCCGACTGACGTCCTTTCAAGCTGAGACAAAGGTGAATATTGCAAGAAATGGAGACTTTTCTCAAGAACACCTTGAGTATGTTGATTGAATTAGAGAATAATAAACTAATGAGTTAGTTCCACTGTCATAAAGAGTCAATTCCAACCAATGGCTGTCAGGATGGCCGAGCGGTCTAAGGCGCCAGACTTAAGCAAGGGCTCTTTCCCCAAAGGGACTTCTGGTCTCCAATGGAGGCGTAAGTTCAAATCCCACTCCTGACATTTCTTCCCTCTGCATGTTGGTCATGATTTAGACATGTTTGTATTTGACAACTTTAGCAACTCGTGATTGTCTTTTGTTGCACAAAGCAAAAGACATGGCGACACTATTGCATAATCCTTCTCTACCAGATACCAATGTGCTGCTGAGATGATGCTGCCGCAACATTCTTACGAGAATGCACCTCGGGCACTCCTGGTAGTAATTTCTGACAACTGACGCTCCACATCAACTCACGTTAAGTGAGGTGGCCATGATGTGCACCCAAACGGTTAGTTCAAGCAATATATTCCAAGCCTAAGACTTACTGTCCGAGGAAGATGCTGAAAACAAACGGCTAAATAGTTGCAGCTGATCTAAAAGTGATTGGTGAAACAGAGTGGGACTTTGCTCAAACACGCCTGGAAATATGTTGCTTTATTGAGGATCAAAAGGTCTTTTCAGGAGTTCAGTTTCTGCAGACCCACACTATAACTGCAGAAAAACTTGATCTCTTGTCCAGCTGAAAATGAAAGTCACTTCCTGCAATTACACACAGTAAAGTAGCCAAATTACAGTCAGCTTTCTCAGGGGAGCTGATTTCACAAACTGAGGTATGGAAACTGACTTTACCCGACTAGATAACAGTCGGAGAACGCCAATTTCGTTGTCGTTTATAAACGTAACCATGTTTCCAATCAGGTTTCTCAAACTGTGCGTATATAAGTAACAAAAGGCTGCAAGCCCCATGATGGATGCTGAGGTTTTTGAAAGAGAAGCAATTCAGAAAACCCAGCTGCAACTGCAGCCAGACTTGGCTGCTTGTACAATCGTTTTGCCAAACAAAATTAATCATCTAACCAACAATCCAACTGAGACCCACTAAACTCACTTACAAGAGCTTCATTCACTTCATGTCACTGTCATAAGTTGTGCAAAGTCCCGACTGACGTCCTTTCAAGCTGAGACAAAGGTGAATAATGCAAGAAATTGAGACTTTTCTCAAGAAAACCTTGAGTATGTTGATTGAATTAGAGAATAACAACCTAATGAGTTAGTTCCACTGTCCTAAAGAGTCAATTCCCACCAATGGCTGTCAGGATGGCCGAGCGGTCTAAGGCGCCAGACTTAAGCAAGGGCTCTTTCCCCAAAGGGACTTCTAGTCTCCAATGGAGGCGTGGGTTCAAATCCCACTCTTGACATTTCTTCCCTCTGCATGTTAGTCATGATTTAGACATGTTTGTATTTGACAACTTTAGCAACTCGTGATTGTCTTTTGTTGCACCAAGCAAAAGACATGGCGACACTATTGCATAATCCTTCTCTACCAGATACCAATGTGCTGCTGAGATGATGCTGCCGCAACATTCTTACGAGAATGCACCTCGGGCACTCCTGGTAGTAATTTCTGACAACTGACGCTCCACATCAACTCACGTCAAGTGAAGTGGCCATGATGTGCATGCAAACGGTTAGTTCAAAGCAATATATTCCAAGCGTAATACTTACTGTCTGAGGAAGATGCTGAAAACAAACGGCTAAATAGTTGCAGCTGATCTAAAAGTGATTGGTGAAACAGAGTGGGACTTTGCTCAAACACGCCTGGAAATATGTTGCTTTATTGTGGATCAAAAAGTCTTTTCAGGAGTTCAGTTTCTGCAGACCCACACTATAACTGCAGAAAAACTTGATCTCTTGTCCAGCTGAAAATGAAAGTCACTTCCGGCAATTACACACAGTAAAGTAGCCAAATTACAGTCGGCTTTCTCAGGGGAGCTGATTTCACAAACTGAGGTATGGAAACTGACTTTACCCGACTAGATACCAGTCGGAGAACGCCAATTTCATTGTCGTTTATAAACGTAACCATGTTTCCAATCAGGTTTCTCAAACTGTGCGTATATAAGTAACAAAAGGCTGCAAGCCCCATGATGGATGTTGAGGTTTTCGAAAGAGAAGCAATTCAGAAAACCCAGCTGCAACTGCAGCCAGACTTGGCTGCTTGTACAATCGTTTTGCCAAACAAAATTAATCATCCAACCAACAATCCAACTGAGACCCACTAAATTCACTTACAAGAGCTTCACTCACTTCATGTCACTGTCATAAGTTGTGCAAAGTCCCGACTGACGTCCTTTCAAGCTGAGACAAAGGTGAATATTGCAAGAAATGGAGACTTTTCTCAAGAACACCTTGAGTATGTTTATTGAATTAGAGAATAATAAACTAATGAGTTAGTTCCACTGTCCTAAAGATTCAATTCCCACCAATGGCTGTCAGGATGGCCGAGCGGTCTAAGGCGCCAGACTTAAGCAAGGGCTCTTTCCCCAAAGGGACTTCTGGTCTCCAATGGAGGAGTGGGTTCAAATCCCACTCCTGACATTTCTTTCCTCTGCATGTTGGTCATGATTTAGACATGTTTGTATTTGACAACTTTAGCAACTCGTGATTGTATGTTGTTGCACAAAGCAAAAGACATGGCAACACTATTGCATAATCCTTCTCTACCAGATACCAATGTGCTGCTGAGATGATGCTGCTGCAACATTCTTACGAGAATGCACCTCGGGCACTCCTGGCAGTAATTTCTGACAACTGACGCTCCACATCAACTCACGTCAAGTGAGGTGGCCATGATGTGCATGCAAACGGTTAGTTCAAAGCAATATATTCCAAGCGTAAGACTTACTGTCCGAAGAAGATGCTGAAAACAAACGGCTAAATAGTTGCAGTTGATCTAAAAGTGATTGCTTAAACAAAGTGGGACTTTGCGCAAACACACCTGGAAATCAGGGTTCCAATGAGGTTTCTCAAACTGTCCGTATTTACGTAACAAAAGGCTACAAGCCCCAAGATGGATGCTGAGGTTTTTCGAAAGAGAAGCAATTCAGAAAACCCAGCTGCAACTGCAGCCTGACTTGGCTGCTTGTACAAACATTTTGCCAAACAAAATTAATCATCTAACCAACACTCCAACTGAGACCCACTAAACTCACTTACAAGCGCTTTACTCACTTCATGCACAACTGACGCTCCACATTAACTCACGTCAAGTGAGGTGGCAATGATCTGCACCCAAACGGTTAGTTCAAAGCAATATATTCCAAGCCTAAGACTTACTGTCTGGAGGAAGATGCAGAAAACAAACGGCTAAATAGTTGCAGTTGATCTAACAGTGATTGCTGAAACAAAGTGGGACTTTGCGCAAACATTCCTGGAATTCAGGTTTCCAATGAGGTTTTTCAAACTGTGCGTATATACGTAACAAAAGGCTGCAAGCCCCACGATGGATGCTGAGGTTTTTGAAAGAGAAGCAATTCAAAAAACCCAGCTGCAACTGCAGCCAGACTTGGCTGCTTGTACGAACGTTTTGCCAAACTAAATTAATCATCTAACCAACACTCCAACTGAGACCCACTAAACTCACTTTCAAGAGCTTTACTCACTTCACGCACAACTGACGCTCCACATTAACTCACGTCAAGTGAGGTGGCCATGATGTGCACCCAAACGGTTAGTTCAAAGCAATATATTCCAAGCCTAAGACTTACTGTCTGGAGGAAGATGCAGAAAACAAACTGCTAAATAGTTGCAGTTGATCTAAAAGTGATTGCTGAAACAAAGTGGGACTTTGCGCAAACACACCTGGAAATCAGGTTTCCAATGAGGTTTCTCAAATTGTGCGTATATACGTAACAAAAGGCTGCAAGCCCCACGATGGATGCTGAGGTTTTTGAAAGAGAAGCAATTCAGAAAACCCAGCTGCAACTGCAGCCAGACTTGGCTGCTTGTACAAACGTTTTGCCAAACTAAATTAATCATCTAACCAACACTCCAACTGAGACCCACTAAACTCACTTACAAGAGCTTCACTCACTTCATGTCACTGTCATAAGTTGTGCAAAGTCCCGACTGACGTCCTTTCAAGCTGAGACAAAGGTGAATATTGCAAGAAATGGAGACTTTTCTTAAGAACACCTTGAGTATGTTGATTGAATTAGAGAATAATAAACTAATGAGTTAATTCCACTGTCCTAAAGAGTCAAGTCCCACCAATGGCTGTCAGGATGGCCGAGCGGTCTAAGGCGCCAGCCTTAAGCAAGGGCTCTTTCCCCAAAGGGACTTCTGGTCTCCAATGGAGGCGTGGGTTCAAATCCCACTCCTGACATTTCTTCCCATGATTTAGACAGGTTTGTATTTGACAACTTTAGCAACTCGTGATTGTCTTTTGTTGCACAAAGCAAAAGACATGGCGACACTATTGCATAATCCTTCTCTACCAGATACCAATGTGCTGCTGAGATGATGCTGCCGCAACATTCTTACGAGAATGCACCTCGGGCACTCCTGGCAGTAATTTCTGACAACTGACGCTCCACATCAACTCACGTCAAGTGAGGTTGCCATGATGTGCATGCAAACGGTTAGTTCAAAGCAATATATTCCAAGCGTAAGACTTACTGTCCGAGGAAGATGCTGAAAACAAACGGCTAAATAGTTGCAGCTGATCTAAAAGTGATTGCTGAAACAGAGTGGGACTTCACTCAAATACGCCTGGAAATATGTTGCTTTATTGAGGATCGAAAGGTCTTTTCAGGAGTGCATTTTCAGGAGACCCACACTAAAACTGCAGAAAAACTTGATCTCTTGTCCAGCTGAAAATGAAAGTCACTTCCTGCAATTACACACAGTAAAGTAGCCAAATTACAGTCTGCTTTCTCAGGGGAGCTAATTTCACAAACTGAGGTATGGAAACTGCCTTTACCCGACTAGATACCAGTCGGAGAACGCCAATTTCGTTGTCGTTTATAAACGTAACCATGTTTCAAATCAGGTTTCTCAAACTGTGCGTATATAAGTAACAAAAGGCTGCAAGCCCCATGATGGATGCTGAGGTTTTCGAAAGAGAAACAATTCAGAAAACCCAGCTGCAACTGCAGCCAGACTTGGCTGCTTGTACAAACATTTTGCCAAACAAAATTAATCATCTAACCAACACTCCAACTGAGACCCACTAAACTAACTTACAAGAGCTTTACTCACTTCACGCACAACTGACGCTCCACATCAACTCACGTCAAGTGAGGTGGCCATGATGTGCATGCAAACGGTTAGTTCAAAGCAATATATTCCAAGCGTAAGACTTACTGTCCGAGGAAGATGCTGAAAACAAACGGCTAAATAGTTGCAGCTGATCTAAAAGTGATTGCTGAAACAGAGTGGGACTTTGCTCAAACACGCCTGGAAATATGTTGCTTTATTGAGGATCAAAAGGTCTTTTCAGGAGTTCAGTTTCAGGAGACCCACACTAAAACTGCAGAAAAACTTGATCTCTTGTCCAGCTGAAAATGAAAGTCACTTCCTGCAATTACACACAGTAAAGTAGCCAAATTACAGTCGGCTTTCTCGGGGGAGCTGATTTCACAAACTGAGGTATGGAAACTGACTTTACCCGACTACATACCAGTCGGAGAACGCCAATTTCGTTGTCGTTTATAAACGTAACCATGTTTCCAATCAGGTTTCTCAAACTGTGCGTATATCAGTAACAAAAGGCTGCAAGCCCCATGATGGATGCTGAGGTTTTCGGAAGAGAAGCAATTCAGAAAACCCAGCTGCAACTGCAGCCAGACTTTGCCCTAAATTGCGATACATTGAGCAAAACAAGAATGAAGCTGTACTTAAAGATATTTTTCTGTCCATTGCACACAACCATGTACATACTGCGACCGTGGTGCAGGAAGGTAGACCGTTTGTTTGTTCAATCCCCGGCTCATCCGGGCACGTCGAAGTGTAAAGCGCTATGTAAGTGCAGACCATTTACCATTTACTGTCAGTGCTGACCTGGCAATGTCACTATGTGCATATGCAACTCCACATAGTACGCAGTACACAACATGCTCACAATAAAAGAATCCAACAAACCAACCAAAGCTGTTCATTGTTCAAATTGGTGTTGTTTTTGCAGCACTCTCACCAGAAAATTGTGAACAGCAACAATCAGAAGTGAAAGTATTAGTACCTTTGTCCCATTTCCTCTGTCCTTAAGTGATTCATTTACTCTCCTAATTAGTCTTCATTGTTTTCACCTGGTCCCCTATTTATTTAAACTCAGTTCTCCCCACACTTGGTTGTCAGTATTTCTGTTATGTCACGGAACTTATCTGCCATTTGTTTGGACTCATATCACTTGTTCCTATTTAAAGCTCCCAGTTCTAGCCAAGGAGTGCCAAATAGCGGCACAGTATGTAAAGACTTAGGGAGAAGAGTTATTTATGTATTTGGCTTTTGATGTAATTCCACCTAATTGCTAGGTACCCTATGCTTAAACTGAACATTGCCATCAGCTGTGTGCTCATCATAGCACTTATTGTTAGAAGTTTCACGCAAATTGACAATAATCTGACAGTATGTGCTAAAAAGTAAAAGGCGGGAACTTAATTCTGATGTATTTTATCCCTGCTCCCAGGATGGACAAATACAATTGTTTGTTTTTTTTATTACACATGCAGCATTTCTTAGACAAAGATCTCCTTTTTTTCAACTTGGTAGGTGCCACTGCACCTCCTCCTCCTCTGAGTGTCTTCATTCATCTGGCAGAAATAAAGCCCCTGGAGAGCTCTGCATTGAGATCGAGATCGATGGGCAAGAAGAGAGTGCCTTTGAGCTCCAGTGTGCTTTCCTGTTTATTTACCTTCCATAGACTTGCAATAGACTCACACACACACATTTCATCCATGGACCCTCACAATTTTTGCTGCTGTTATTCTGTCCTCTAATATACATTATACAAATGCAATGCACACTATCAACCAAACTAAACAGCAGTTCTTTTTGGGGGGCCTCAGTAACTAATAAATATAACAGTGCATCGTTCAGTAAATCTGTAAAAGTGATATTTACCTATCACCATTACTGGTGCTGCTATTAATAAAATAATAATATATGCAAGGTCTATAAACGCCTTGTTTTAAAAACAAGGCAACATCACACCTCGCAAAGTTTTAATAAATATGACACAAGGACTAAAGCTGACAGAATTTGGCATCTGATAAGTCACTTTCCATTTTTTTTCCAATTCAGACAGTTCACACTTTGGAAAGTAGGTCTGTTGGGCTTGTTGATGCCTTAATGTCTCTCAGTTCTCATACTGTTGCTACACACACAGCAAAAAAATATACTGTAACTATACATTTGAAATCTGAGTCATGGTTTCAAAATAGTTCAAAAGTTGAGAAGAAAACATATTACTCTTATGCAGATGAATGAATAAATAAATGAAGAATGCATTTGTAATGACTTTTCTATGTTTCTGAGGTCCTAAGTAGTTTTAAGGAATGGTGAATCTAATGACTTAGTAAAAGAAATGTTTGGAGGTGTAAAGGCTAACACAAAAATTTGTGCTGGGGCAGAAGGCATTGTAAGGAGGAACAGCAAAAGACGGGTAAAGACTCAGGATGGGTAGCAGTGCATTTTCTAAGTTACTGCTTGTACTCCAGTACTATTATGTAGTCTGTATATACAGCTTCTGGCAGCTGTGGAACAACAGTAGAATATTGTCCTGTTGTTGATTTGTTTTCCCTTCAACCTGCCATTATATCACTGCTTAAAGGTCTGATTTAACTACCACCAAATAAAGGACAAGCAATCCTACTAACCACAGAGGTGTCCATTATTGGTTCAAATTTAGTTGCCATATTCTTTGGGTGTAGATGACGGACCACGAGTGGTTGCAAGAGTGGTTATCTTTTCAGCTTATCCCATGAGTGCAGGCTTGCCACAGTGGATCATTGTCCGCATGTTGGTTTGGCACCTGATGCAACCCTCCCCTATTTCTACCAGGCTGGGACCAGCACTGCAGAGCTTGGGAGGGTAATGGTCTGTTGGAGGTTCAGTGTCTTGCCAAGAGAAATTCCATTTATTCCATTTATTTCCATTCATTGATTTAGAATAGAATAGCAACAAAAAAATTTGATGCAGCTCACCGCGAGTCTCTGGAATTGCGTCATGTAAACTCTATAATTTATGCCACAGACAGTAGTGCATAGAAGATAGGTCACATAACAGACAAAGACTGGGCAAATGGGTAGGGCCAACCGCAAGTTGGAAACCCACAATTCTGGGTTTACCTGCAGGAAAGTACAGAAAGGAATAGGTGCAACTATTGGGGAAAGGAAACACATAGTTAATGGCATTCAAGCGTAAGAAAGAAATACATGAAGAAGCAATCTAAGTCTATATGAGCATATCTAAAATTCACTAAGCCAGTTCTAATTATAAGCTTTAATAAAAGGAATGTTTCTCGTAAGAATGTTGCGGCAGCATTATTTCAGCAGCACACTGGTTTGTAGAGAAGGATTATGCAATAGTGTCATGTGCCATGTGTTTTGCTTTGTGCAACAAAAGACAATCACGAGTTGTTAAATACAAATATGTCTAAATCATTACCAACATGCAGAGAATAGTAATGTCAGGAGTGGGATTTGAACCCACACCTCCATTGGAGACCAGAAGTCCCTTTGGGGAAAGAGCCCTTGCTTAAGTCTGGCGCCTTAGACCGCTCAGCCATCCTGACAGCCATTGGTGGGAATTGACTCTTTAGGACAGTGGAACTAACTCATTAGTTTATTATTCTCTAATTCAATCAACATACTCAAGGTGTTCTTGAGAAAAGTCTCCATTTCTTGCAATATTCACCTTTGTCTCAGCTTGAAAGGACGTCAGTCGGGACTTTGCACAACTTATGACAGTGACATGAATTGAGTGAAGCTCTTGTAAGTGAGTTTAGTTGGTCTCAGTTGGAGTGTTGGTTAGATGATTAATTTTGTTTGGCAAAACGTTTGTACAAGCAGCCAAGTCTGGCTGCAGTTGCAGCTGGGTTTTCTGAATTGCTTCTCTTTCGAAAACCTCAGCATCCATTGTGGGGCTTGCAGCCTTTTGTTACGTATATACGGACAGTTTGAGAAACCTCATTGGAAACCTGATTTCCAGGTGTGTTTGCGCAAAGTCCCACTTTGTTTCAGCAATCACTTTTAGATCAACTGCAACTATTTAGCCGTTTGTTTTCAGCATCTTCCTCGGACAGTAAGTCTTACGCTTGGAATATATTGCTTTGAACTAACCGTTTGCATGCACATCATGGCCACCTCACTTGACGTGAGTTGATGTGGAACGTCAGTTGTCAGAAATTACTGCCAGGAGTGCCCGAGTTGCATTCTCGTAAGAATGTTGCGGCAGCATCATCTCAGCAGCACATTGGTATCTGGTAGAGAAGGATTATGCAATAGTGTCGCCATGTCTTTTGCTTTGTGTAACAAAAGACAATCACGAGTTGCTAAAGTTGTCAAATACAAACATGTCTAACATGCAGAGGGAAGAAATGTCAGGAGTGGGATTTGAACCCACGCCTCCATTGGAGACCAGAAGTCCCTTTGGGGAAAGAGCCCTTGCTTAGGTCTGGCGCCTTAGACCGCTCGGCCATCCTGACAGCCATTGGTGGGAATTGACTCTTTAGGACAGTGGAACTAACTCCTAAGTTTATTATTCTCTAATTCAATCAACATACTCAAGGTGTTCTTGAGAAAAGTCTCCATTTCTTGCAATATTGACCTTTGTCTCAGCTTGAAAGGACGTCAGTCGGGACTTTGCACAACTTATGACAGTGACATGAAGTGAGTGAAGCTCTTGTAAGTGAGTTTAGTGGGTTTCAGTTGGAGTGTTGGTTAGATGATTAATTTTGTTTAGCAAAAGTGAAGGAGACTGAACTAACAAACACGTTTATTGGTAAAAAAACAATAATAACAGAAGTCGCTCCTAACAGGAGGGTACAAAGAAAAACATGACATGACAGTCAACAGAAGTATGCTGAGCAACAAGAATTCCAGGGAAACAACTTGGAAAACAAAACCGAATGAATACTAGAAAAGTTATAAGGAAACCAAAATAGGAAATAATAGGCAAAGAGTAGGCAATCAACCCCACCACATGTGAACCAAACACTGGACCCAAGGGATGTTGGCTGACCTAGGAACCGCGACTGGGTGGGAAATTGCTGCTGCTGGAGAACAGGAACAGGTGATGTGTGTGGGTGAATAACGTAAATTTAGTCATATGGTTAGATAATTGGCAAACAGTCAACCAAGATGGGCTTATTTAAGAGGTCACAAAGAGGACAAGAACTTACAGGTTGGGTCATGTTTAGAAGACTGGTTAAGATCACAGTAGGCACTTTGTTGTTACAAGGCCCAAAGTAACATAGTAGATAGTGGGTCCTGGGGTCACAAGATCTACAAGAAGGTGCAATAAAAGGGTTTTATTGCTTCTTAACTGATATCTTCAGATAACCTAGAAAGGGACAAGAGGGATGACTGTCAACTGCGTGCACGTGGTTTCTTCATTCATGTTTTGTGAGGGTGGTTCCTTTCTTGGGTTTGAGTATAAATAGAAGGGGTTTGAGAGACACAAGTCAGAAGAAGACACCAACACATGTGTTCTTCCATGTATTAAACTGAGATGGTTCATCATGCTGAGTTTTGTCTACAAATTTCTTTCACATATGATGGCCACCCCTGGGGGAGGGATGGCAACCAGCTCGGGACCAGCAAGAGGTGAGATGTCATCCGGCCTGGGGTCAGGAGCAGGAACAGGATCAGAACCAGGCCGGACCTTTGCCGACCCAGAGACAGGAACTGAACCTGTGGCGGCGCCCGCCACCACAGAGACAGGAACCAGAACAAAACCAGGCCGAGTCTCGGCTGACCCCGAGCCGTGAACAGGAACAGGATCAGAACCAGGCCGGTGCTCGGCAGACCTCGGCACCAGGACAGGAACTGGACGACCAGGGACAGGAATTGGGCGAACTGGAACTGCGAACCCTTCAGGACCACTGGCGGCGTCCTGAGTAAGGATGAATGTCGACCGGACACGAAGGTAGCCCAGACATTTCAAGCATCTGTGGAGTGGGTTCTACATGAGCCAAAATGGGAACAGTTGGGCAGCTGGCTGGCTTCAAGACAGGCGGTACTGTAGTAGACTCAGGGGTAGTGTCAGGGGCAAAACCAGTCTCAGCCTGACCCAGGAACAGGGGCAGACTGAGGTGGATGAGAGACAAGCGATTTGTTCTGAGGTTTGAGACTCCTTGTCCATCTGAGGCCCTTAAAGTAATACGGGTCTATTTGTTAGATAGCTAAACCATGATCAGGGTTGTCAACAGAATACAACAGATTATCTAATACCCATACTGATACCAGAAATCAATTTCCTTGGCCGGTTTTATGGTGTCCCCCTCCCACAGTTCTCAGGGTCCGATAGTGAACAGATTGTAACATATAATATACTATAACATAATATAACAATTTAGTGCAAAGGTGGACCCAAGTGAGGAGACTGTGAGAGGGACTGAACTAACAAACACGTTTATAGGTAAAAAGAAAAACAATAATAAACAGAAATTGCTCACAGTAGGGTACAAAGAAAAACAGGCAACAAAAATATGCTGATCAACAAGGATTCC
This sequence comes from Channa argus, assembly GCF_033026475.1. NCBI lineage: Eukaryota > Metazoa > Chordata > Actinopteri > Anabantiformes > Channidae > Channa > Channa argus. Next base: position 179,999 of record NW_027125258.1, on the reverse strand, counting down.
AGGGAAATAACTTGGAAAACAAAACCGAATGAATACTAGACAAGTTATAAGGAAACCAAAATGCAACCCACTAAACCTAAACTACCAACCGGGAAACCCAACTAACACTTGGAAAAAACTAAGGGGATAAATGAACAGAAAACACACCAAAACTCAGACCAAAAGTTGCTGGGAAAACAGAGTCAGATTCTCAGGAGTCAGGATTGCTAGGGTCATGGTAAGTCATGTGCACAGTATATAGGCTGGGGGAGAGAGATGAAGATCTTGCAGGGACCTGTTGAGAAAGCTGGACCTAAATAGTGAGGGGAACAGGTGCAAACAATAAAGAGGGATAATGAACGGTAAAGCTAATGGACAGCGCTCCGGACAGGAAGCAGGGGCTACAAAATAAAGGTCTAAAGGGAGGAAGTGTAACTGAGGACCAGATGGTGACATAATGCTCAAAATGCTGAATTTTTGGTTTCGGCCATATAGATGAGGGCTTATTTTTTAGGCTTGCCAATGTACTGGCATGTATGCCATGTTTTAATGTAAGCTGATAAGTCTTTTTTAAGCCTATGCCAGTAGATAGTTAACTTTAAAAATGGCCTCTTCCACAAAATTGTCACCTTGAGGAACCCACTCTCTTACCAACAGGTCTTGGAGGTAATTTCCATGGTACTCATCAATTTGTCAGCTGGAAGCATCTGCTGGAACAGTTCTAGCTGAGAGGGGCCCTCTTTATGCTCTTTTACCAACTCGCTGTGTGTGACGGACAATGAGAAATCAGGTAAAGGAAAGCACATTTTTTTGTGTTTACCTTTTCATGCTTGACCATTTCCAAATTTAAATCCATACTACTTTGAGCCTGTGTGACTACACGTGCTGGAAGAACTTGGGCCTGCCTCTCATTGCAAATCTAAACATTGAGGTACAGCATCAGAAAAAGGGGGCGTGCCTTCACACATTGAATCAGGCAAATCATGAGCTGAATCCATCTGAAAACATATTAGAAAGGATCTGTCAACACATTTAAACTCATACCTCAATTCTTAACACAACGTCCAGTCTTAAGAGTCAGAAAAAGAGAGATGACACCATCAAAATTAAAGGCTCTAAAGCACCTGACTCCTTGAGGTGTTAACAGGGACCCTATTTGTACCCCCAACCACGGACACAAAACCTCTAAAGACATATGGATTTATTATAACCTGGATCACCTGAAATGAACTCTGTAAAATGACAGAACAGGGGGAAATTCTCTCAGGCTTAGCGTGAAATTGCACCGCAGCTATAGCCTTAGCTCTTTCTTCTAGGTGGGCCAAAACAGCAAGAGCAACTGGTTTCACTAAAAGGTTTGTTTTTTAAAATTTAATGTAGGAAATATTAAACACCCTGATTTTTAAAACAAAGATCCATCCATCCATCCATCGTTATCCTGTTCAGGGTCACAGGGGGCTGGAGCCTATCCAAGCTGTCATTGAGTGAGAGGCAGGGTACACCCTAGACAGCTCTTTAGTCTATAGAAAGATTGATGAATAAAATGTTTGGGAATATATGTCCCTTAGACCAATGAAAAGTAAATGTGATTATTATAAACATTTTAATCCCTTTGACTAAATTATTACTCAGGGATTTCTTCCTCATGCACTTCCACTATTTCATAACATAAACAAGTGCCATGGCAACACTTGAAGACATACATTTTTCATGGCAGAGAAGATGGCAATAGATAACTGCATGTAGATACAAGCAGTTGTAGACAGGCTCAATGAGTTTTATCCTGCAGCTTTTCACTATTTTTTTGAAGACTTGAAGCTGTTGCTGAGATTGTTTGATACTGCTCCATTTGGAATACACAGGATTGCATCTTCCATATGTAGCATTAATTTCTGTCAATGTGCACAACTGAGGTTGTAAATCAATGTCGCCTATGGGAGGACAAACTACTAGTGGTAGTAGTCACAATAGTCATACTTATTATGTTACAGCAAGGTGTAGTCATTTTAGATGATTCATTCATTTTATATGGATTCAGCCTTTTCTCTTTGTACATTCTCAGTCGGGTTGATGTTCTGTTTACATTTCTTGATTTAGTATTGGAGGTAGAGGGGTCTGATTGCTCATTGGTAGAGGATTAGTTTGGGTTACAACAGGCCTTGGGCTCAAATTCTACCCCACCAGGTGTGACCTTGCCCAGCCATCAAGGGCCACCTTGGTGCTGGTCCTGATCCCAGATAAAATGGAAGAGTTTCAGCAGGTGGGGCATCCAGTGAATAAAACTTATGCCAAATCAATGTGTGGAACAAGTGCCGCTGTGGCAGCCTCTAAAGGGTTGATCTTTTAATTTAGTATTGGAGGCTAGAAATTATAGGCAAGGTCAAGTCACTATAACAATAGATGATTATTTTCAGTAGTTCTATACTGTTAGTGAATGTAAATATGATTCTACCAGGTAAAGTTACAAGTTTTTTTTCACTTCACTGCTGCCCACACATATTGATCTGTGGTGTTACCAATAAGGCTGTCAGTCAGCTTATTAGCCGTTAAATCTTAACATGCTGCTAGCAGACATAAGTCCTTATCCACATGACCACAAAAATCAATTCAACAAATGGGATGTTGATGGATTTCCTACTATAAAACTCTCCAGCCTCTGGCTCTCAGTGAAGAATTGGTCCTTTAATGCTTTTCTAGAAGCTCTCTGGAAACACACTGTAGGTTGAAAATAATCTTACTATCACATAGGAAAAACTATATGTTCATAACAATTATGAAAAGTAATTAGATGTTTATGCATGTACAATTAGTGACTCTTTCCCATGTAATACTACTCAATACTCGTGCTTTTTTATAATGTTTTATTAGGGTTAAAAAGCACAACATAGATATAGATTAATTCAGTGATTTCCAGCCCTTCCCAATTTAGTTTGTGACCTTGAATCTAATCACCATGCAGTTGTTGCTCATTGTGATGTTTTTCATGTTTCTGTGTTGTGCACAAGTCAATATTTTACTAAAACAAAAAATGAGAGACAATGCCAAAAAATAAAAACACATGAGTTTATCAGAGTTGTGCTTTTTTTCTTACTTATTCTTTCTTTAATCATCTAACAGCACCTCAGATTTATTTGGGCGACCTTTACATGGTGCTCTACAAATGTTAATGAACGAACATAGTAATGGGCCACCTGACCTGCTCAATTGAAATTAGTGCCCCACATGGCTGTTGGCAGCAGCTGACCTAAATAATAATTAGTTTCAGTTTCTGTCTAATAATTTCACATCTGTAACAAACTGAAGTTTTTACATGGTCAATTAATGAGGCCAAAAAGGTTAATGACAGCCATTTTGTTTGTGAGATTTCTCTGACATAATTAAATCCCTGTGCCATAAACAGCAGCAGGACAATGTGCAGATTTGTACACATAACAGAACAGTGGAGAGCTATTTATTAGTCATCCCTAATATGGACATGGGTTTGATTGGCATCTAACAGCAAATTACATATATGATCACTGACCAAAAGACCAGATGACCTTCCTAGAGGCAATCAATGCTGGTTGTATGGCAATAACTGCATAGAATTGCCATGCAAGGTTTTTCCATCAGTGCATTGCTTGGAAAAACATCTACTGTGATATTGATCAGTCTGTGCTGTAACTGGCAGGAGAGAATGAGCTAAATGTGAAGGTCTGAGTTGAGCTTTTCATTTCAGGTATACTATAGGTTTACTTTGGTTTATTTTATTTCTGAGCCTTATTGAATGTATGAAAGTTTATCAGTAGTAGAGCCTTGGGTTGGGATGCAGAAGGCCATGGACTCAGATCCCACCCCTCTACCCTGGTGGGCCACCTTGCCGTCAGCTTAAAGCCTGGATAAAATGGGAGGGTTGGACATCCAGCGTAAAAACTTATGCCAAATCAGTTTTTGGACCATGTTTTTCTGTGGTGACCCCAGAAGGGACAGGTTAAAAGCTGTTGGAGGTTTATTGTATGTCTTGAATGTCAACTACAATTCATGGGCACGCAAGCTGCATGTTTTCCAACACTTTCAGCTGTATTTGGCCCATAATTACTCAATAAAAGGATGTGATTGTCACGTACTGTCACTGAGTCAGTGTTACCTCAGATATTCTTTATCTATTGTGTTGTTATTGTGCTTCTCTTCAGGCACAAGATTGTCTATAGGCACTTGATTTACGTTCTGTGTCATTCAGTTACATAGCTTGGCAGACACTGGTGTTAGAGTTACATTTAAATTTTACTGAATAGGAGCTGTGTGTATCTTTCAGTGGATGGAAATGGTGAAAATTTAGTTGTTTATTTTTTTTGTGCAAAATGCCTTACAGAGTAAAAAGTACAGGGAGCTGCACTAACACAGCATGACAAGAAACTCATTGTGACCCTCTAAATGTAATTATCTTAAACTTTGTGTGTGTGTGTGCGTGTGTGTGACATGCACGATGACAGACAGACAATGAAAATGCTCTGCAGTTTCATTAATGGATGAACCAAAACAGAATAGAATAATATACCAGCAACACTTTTGTTTGCTGATGGGTGCAGACTGACAGATACCACATGCTGTGTCAGAAACTCACACATGCCCAGCAGTGTACTTTGATTGAATAAGGGAAGCGCTGCTGAGAACACTGTGACTTCCACTACTGTCCATACATAATATAGGCTTTCTGACAGGAATTACCTTTAGGGTAACCATGGCAGACCTGTAGATGTAATCATATTTTAGATCATGGGACAAGTTTGTGAGGACAAAACTCATGAGTAAAAGGTAATTTCAATAGAATTTCAATTGTTTTGCTGAAAGGTAAAAAAACTAAACATGATGTTCATACATTAAATGTTATTGGTTAGTATTTATTTATTACATTATTATTTAACTAGACAAACATTGGAAAATAAAATTAAAATGTTTTCTTTAGCCTCTACTATAAATCTCCTGAAGGTGGGTTTACTGCAGCGTTTTGCCACCCCACTGTTTTGTGTAAAAAGTACTATACTGCTTTAAGACTGAAGACTCTCCCCGGCTCTTACTCCCAAACCCATTGTGTCGCCACCAAATTTATTCATTTATCCTGACTCATCTTCTTTATAAAAGGGGACAGGCTTGGGGGTGAAAAAGTTTTGATAGAGTTTTATTTTTGACACCAGTTTTACTTGGAGTGTCTCTAATGTACATTGCACAATGTACAATGATTCTCACGTAAACAAAAGTCTATGAACATGTTAATCATTACTTTCTCATCTGGATTTGTGCAATTAGGGGTACAGTATGTTGAAGGAGGAGTGGGCAGACTCACAGAAAAGCACTATGAAATGCAAGCATTTAGATGAAAGCAGCAAAAGAAGGTAGACAATTAAATTTGGATTGTCTAGCCCTTTAAAATGGTGAACAACTGGGCAGTTTAGAACCTCACAATTTTGTAGGTCTAAGTCAGATTTAACTCTGTGAGGCTGCATCTTTGCTTTTAATCTCATTGTCTTTGTGTCTTTTTGGGATTGATAAAGTATATCTATATTTAAAACTCTAATTGGCAACGAGCAATGTGGAACAGACATACTACAGGATCCACTCTTTTCCCATGGTATTGCTAAAACTTTACTTTTTTAATATAGTTTCTACTGGACAAGTATGAGTGATCAAACCTGTCTCCTAAAAATTACATTCCTATACAACTAAACTGCAAACGTGAATAGTTTTTCCTGGAAAACATAATTTAAACCGTATTACCTTTCCTGTGAACGTTGTTATGTGTATCATATAACCTTGATGGTGAGTTGCAAATATGTTAATACTGTATATATCAATGAAATGTTACCAGACAACGTAGCTTTATCCGGCAAAATATCCAAGCTTGCAGCGAAATATCCGGTTTTGTTTTCTGCTGTAATACGTGATCCTGCAGTACACTGTCCAGTTTGTTTGACTAGAGCACTATATGGATATGATTAGGCAGGTACAGGAGCTGGTTAGGGTTAGAAGTGTCACACTTTTTAGTGTATATTTAATTGGAGGAGGACCCGAAAAGAGGAGACGACAAGGAAAGGTGTTATGGTTAATGAAGGTTTATTTAAAAAAACAAAGGCAACAGAAACAACAGAAAATCACTCCATGAGGAGGGCGGGAAAACGTAGTGCAAACAACATAAATTATGTAAAACAGGAGAGGGGGGATAAACTAAATCATAACCATACCAGGATAGCAAGGGAACTAAGAAACTAGGGAGAGCAAAAAAGGGAAAAAACAGACAAACACAAAACCTGGACCTAACAAGCGGAGAAAACAAAACCTAAACACTGAAACAAGTAGAAAACCAAACCTCAGACCAAAATGTAAGGGAAGAGAGTCCAAACATAGCACTGGGGAAACACAATGGGGAGAACAATGTCCAAACATATTGGCAGTCTATGGAAGGGTTTAGGGATGAGGAGAAACAATCTAGGAGCAAACAGTGGGGAGAGCTGGGTAGAAATACAAGGGGCCCCAGGTGAAAACAATCAGGGTTAACAAGAAACAAGAAGCTAAAGAAACTAACTGGGAAGTGGAGCAGAGGGATTAAAAAAAATAAAAGCCAGGAGCAGGAAGTTAAGCTAAAGAAAACTAGAGTCAAGAAGAAGTGCTGGTGTAATAGAGGTGAATCTAAAATAATGTTTACACAAATGTGTTTTATTGCTTCCAAATCCAAAATCTTATTCTAACAATAAAGTCAGTGGTTTTCTTGCCTGAACCTGACCAGGCATAGTATTTCCCTTTCCTGAGTTTTGATTGCGGGCATACATTTGTTCCTAGTGTGCATTGGTTTAATTTACGTGAGTGTTTAGCCTTTCCAGTGTTTTTGTTATTTCCCGGTGTCGTTTTAACCCCCGTTTAGATCACTTTCTCCCTTATTGGTTTGTTGCTTCCCCCTTTTTGGTTTTTATGCTTTTGATCTTCTATTGTAATTCTAGTTTGTCTACTCATCCATCGTTAAATTCCTAGTCGGAGTTTATACCTTGGTTACTAGTTTTTGTTGTATTCCTTACGAGTTTGTGCGATTTTTGTCCTCCATTATAAGAGCGAGTCTTTGTTAGCAGTTTTTCCCTGTCTTGTTTACATTTACCTTACATTTACATTCAGTCATTTAGCAGACGCTTTTATCCAAAGCGACTCACAAGTGAGGTACAGGGCAAGCAAAAATCTAAGTCATCTAAGTCTTGTTAATCTTAAAGCTTATTCTTTTCACAGAACCCCTCTTGCCTTGGTGCTCTTGGGTCCTCCTTAAAAACTAATCCTGATAGTATATAGCTTATGTTTCAGCCCTTTTTCTTTAAAAAGAAAAACGAAACCATATTTTCTTCTTTAAATGCATCTATAAATATTTAAACTCTTGTCTGTTAGCTGTTAGCTAGGGCTCCACTAAAGAACATTACACTAGCAGAAGTCTAAAAATTATTTTAAAAATAAAATTATTTTTACCTTTTTTTCTTCCCGCTCAACTCTGGTCTTTTCTTTTGCTCATCTGCTGTAAACTTACCTCAAAGGCTTAACTTATTGTCCATAGCTCTTTTAGGGTTACTGCCATGATTTTCACAGCCTTTAACTGCAGATTTTCTTCTCTGCTTCAGCCAGAAAAGAATTTGTTCACTTGATTAATTAGATTAATTCACAGGAAATCCTAGTTTAGAAATCCTACTCCAGAAAATGAAAAAATAAAAATGTATACATCTAAATTTTTACATTTCCATGGTGCGTGAATCAGGACTTTGTTTGTTTCACAACTAAAGTGACCCAAACAAAAGATTCAAACTTTATTAGCTCTAGAGGGAAACTGCTTGACTCATTACAGCAACTCTCTGCTATAAAGAGAGATAAATAACCACACAAACAAAATGGCTTCAACATCTGTCAATAAGACCAAAGAAAATCTAAAATAAATGAAATGATTTACAATGACCAGCTGTGTTTTTTGCAGTGCAACGAGAATGAGAAAACAGTGACGTTAGAATGAAGCAAATTTTTTTTTGAACAAAATTTTTTAACTTTTCAAAGTTAGATTTGTAGGTAGATTAAACAATTACCTGCAAATGTTACTCCTAGAAATATCATTTATTTCATTATAACTTCACTGTTCTCTTATTCTCTCATTCAATCGTGACAGAAAAACACAACTGTCCAGTTTTGGTCCCATTCCAGTTGCAGTCCCCTTCACCCACTTTGTGGAGCACTTGGTACCGATGAGGCTTTGGCTGAATGTGCACCTCTGACCAGAAGCTCCACAGGGAAAATAACCATCTGTAGGCTTTCTCATAAATTGCTGATTCCAAGGTATTTGTAGTCTGTTACAACCCCAACCCTGCAGATGAGTAAGCCCACATCATTCTGCAAAGCTGTCCACCACTTCAGAGAACTACTGAAGGTGGCAGGACTCTAGCCTGTGGCAGTCCTTATTGCCCCTCAAAACCTCCCTGGTGATGTTTTTCCTTTTTCTCCTCTTTGATCCTTGTCACCTGACCTGAGCTCTTCTTTGTTTCCATTCAAGATGGACTTGATCTCCTAGGTGACACAGGACCTGCTGTTGGGGAAGCTGTGAATAGTTTTTAAACGGGCACGAGTGTCCACACAGAAAGTGATGTATTCTGTGACCCAGCCTGTCAGCCCATCAATGTCCCTACCATGTGGCTCACAGGGTCTGTAGACTCAAAGCATCCCCCAAGGGCAGAAATTTCTATGTAAGAGACTGCCTCTGTAGCAAGGGGTTTGTACAGTGGACAATTGAGGTGAAAGCCACTTTAATATTTGCATACATCAAATTCGTCTAAACACTGTTTGACGTTACAGTGTTAGAGGAAGGAGGAATGTAGACAAAGATCAATATAGTGTATGAAAGCTCTCTGAGCATGTAGTATGGCCCTGCATTAGCATAAGCAGAAGGTATTCGACTTTCGGGTAAAACTTCAGAATACGCCTAAAATGCACTATTACCTTTACAAGTTAACTTAATTTGATGTTCTCTTGACTTTTGAATGCACATGTACAATGTTTCAGTACTTATTGCATAACATCCTGTTGTATAACAAGGTGATTAACCGCAAAAATCAAAAAGTGTCTGATCCATGAATCGACCACTAAATATTCTGGTTCAATGACAGTTTTTATTTAAACAGTCCTCTTCATCATGCTATTCACATTTTTGCATCATGAGACCAAGATGACACCTAACAGTTGATCAACAGTACCTGGCCATTGTGAGGTTTCAAACGGGATGTTCTCAGAGGGAAGTTGCCACTAGGCTTAGTGTCATGGAGTGTAATCAGCAAGTTGCAACAGAGACTGAAAAAGTCACAGAAATGCATTGAAGTGGACGTCCTTTGGCCACACCCCATGCTAATGGCCACATTCTGTTAATGACCACTTCATTTCAAACAGTACCCTGGGGAACCGGATGACAAATGCCACTTAACTCCAAGCAGTGAGGTCAGAGGCACCTCCCTTAAAAGAGTGTCATGTCAGACCATTTAAAGCCCCTTACATCTTCATGGTCTGCGTGCTAGATGACCTGCAAGGGTACCTGACCATACCGCCACTCACGGGCCTTATTGTCTTGCATGGGCCAGGGAGCATTAGCACTGGACAAGGAAGCAGTGGACCTCAGTGTTGTTCTCTGATGAAAGTCAACTCACATTGAGCAAAATTATGGCTGTTATAGGAGACATCAAGAAGAACACTATGCATAAGCCACTGTTGTCACCAGATAACACTGGTGTTAAAGTCTGGGCAGTTGCCTCTAGTCAATACCTACACCTTTAGAATGGTACTGTGACAAGCCGATACTACCTGAATACCACCATTATTCCAGTCATTGTGCCTCTGCATGAGCAACACAGGCCTGATTTCATCTTCATGGACAACAATGCCCTAGCTCATCGAAGTCGAATCATCAGGGAACAACTGCTGGAGGCTGGGGTACATCAAATTTAGTGGCCTGCACTTTCTCCAGAAACTGAATTCCATAGAAAACCTATGGGATCAGCTGAGTTGTTGTTTAGAGGGTCATAACACTTCCCCCCAGAACCTCAATGACCTGAGTGGAATGTCACGCTTCAACAGACAATAAGTCGACTTGTGAACAGACTGAGACATTGTTGTCAAGCTGTAATTGATGCTCAAGGACACATCACAAGTTATTGAGACACTGTCTTTTTGTTGTGGTATACCCACCACTGTTGTTAGTTTTTGTTTTAATAAAGTGTTTGAGATGAAAATTATCATTGCATGCCTAAATGCTATACTTTCATGAAATAATCACTCTATCATAGCTTTTTTACATTTTACATCCATTTCCCCCAAAAGTTAAAATGTCCCAAACCTTTTGTGAGTAGTTTATATTTTGCTGTTTTTTTTATTTGAAAATAAAAACAAAAAGATGCAGCTCTGTGTTTTTTAGTTAGCACTGGTTTGAGTCTCTGTGGTCTTTGTGATTGTCATCATAAACAATGACAACCTATATTTCAATACAATCACATGATTACTCATAAAATAGTTATAATCAGCACCACCTTTAACAGCTGCTGTTTTTGTTCCACGCCATGTCTCTATGGTAACAGAGCATTGTCCTTAAAGCGTATTAATAACTAGAAGTGTTTCTTGTCATATGTCACCTTGGAAAGTTTGCTCCGCTGCCTGTTTACATTACAAATGTCAGATGAATTCACATCACATAATTTTTCATTTTGAAAAGTTGACTTTCTCGTGTGTGTATATCCCCCAATATTTGGTTTTTTGATGCTTTAGTTTTTTACTTGTACATATAGGTTCTTATCAGCCTCGAGTTTAAATTGTTTAAAATAGTTATGTAAAGTCACATGATCTGTTTTTCACACATTTGCATGTAGGATGTATTGAATATTTATAGCCATTATATAGCAGTAAGAATAACAAAAGCCTGTAAGAGTGTACTGTAGTTACTGTAGATGACTCTCACAGTGAACAACTGCAAGACAACTGAATGAAAAAGGCCTTGGATTCCACTAAGAACTTGACTTGGTTCTGAAAATCATTTACATTTCTATAGCATGTATGTTCTGCATCTTCATATCAGCAGCTGGCAATAGTCTGTAATTCCTTCAAAAGAGACAGCAGAAGACTGTGAATCCACAGCATAAACAAAACATTTGCTTACCTTACTTATGTTTCTCTTCTCAAGCACTGATTTGCTAAGATGATCAGCCAATCAGAGTGGTCCAACTAGTTCCAACAGCACATGACACATCGTAACTACTCAGCGAGGATGCTACATTGATACCAATAGCCCACTGCTGTTTTGGTCACAGCCCTATGAAAAAAAAAGCTATGTGAAACCAAAATGACATTCTAACACACAAGCATAAGATTTAAAAGTAAGCTATGTTACATGCATGTAAATTGTATTTACATGTACGGTCTTTATTAACTGACCACAGTGCAAAATATGACTTTGGTCATTCACCTGGGAGAGATAACTGGGGCCCTCATCAGCATAGGATGTCTGAAAAGAGTAGACTGTAGAAAAGCCGAGTGAGTAATAAATATTCAGTGGAGACTTGTCACATAGGTGGCCAACTTTGACATGATGTTACTCTTTGAATCAATAAATAATGAATGTGTCATTTTTATTAGTCTAGAATTTAAACATAAGGATCATCATATTCTATTTGTTGTACATGTGGCATAGACTTCAGCGGATCTCAGAAAGCTACATTGCCTCTCGGCTCTGAAGCCTAAGCAGCATCTCCTCGTTGGCTCTGGCATCTCAATTATATCTCAGCCATAATGCAATCAGCCCAGCTGTAATGGGCAATATTGCTTTGCATAACTCACTCATAACTCATTTAAAGGAATTAATTGGTGCATTAGATGCTGGGTGTCCCCAGTGGTGAGTGAGCTGCACCAATAAGAGATTTAATTTAGTTCACTTGTTTCCAACACGTTCAAACAGGGACAGTGCTGTATTCAGGGGAGATGTGAAGATATAAGATTCATTTGGGTTTAGTTTATATAAGTATTTAACACAAAATAAATATTTATCTTGACCAATGAACTATGGAACATTATACAGCTCTATTTAAATGGTAAATGGCACTTTTGTCCAACGCTTTACAATGTTGAATCCCATTTACCAATTCACACACACAAAAACACATATGGCAGTGGCTGCACTGCAGGGTACTCACCTGACCCACCGGGAGCAACTTGGGGTTCAGTGTCTTGCCCAAGGATACTTTAACATGTAGCTGGGACTGGAGATCGAACCACTGACCCTGTGGACGACTGCCATAAAAACTGAGCTACAGCCACCCCAATATATTTATAATAACAGGTAGGTAATAACTATACATTATATATTAAACTAAAATCGCAAAAACTTTCAAGATTTACAGCAAAACACAAAATGTGTTGGTCAAATTCAAATAAATAAAAGGAAATCTAAACATTAAAATCTTAAATCTAAAAATAAAATCTTATAACTTTCAGGAATTACGGGATAACAGAAACAAAATTGTTGGTCAGTTCTATCGAGTTGTTGAAAGTTCTATCGACCCTGTAATTTTATTGGCTAAATGTTACTATTTTAATTTGGGACCAAGATCACAAGTAGTGATTCTGTGCAGAAGGAGTTTCTCCTAAGGCTTAGTTGTTGTACACATACATGCTATACTGCAATATATCCTCTGTATTTAACCTATTCCCCTGTGAGGAGCAATGGGCAGCCAGAGATGGCGCCCAGGGAGGTAATACTGAGTGTCTTGCTCAAGGACACACCCGATGTGTGACCTGGCAATTGAACCCAGCATCCTAGTTTGATGTTCTACCCATTGATCCAAAATACCATGACCATACCAGGCCATGTTCTGCATACTCTGTGCCAATTAGGTGGTTGTGGTTTTATATCAGGTTCATTTTGATTTCTTGTGTGCCTGTTTGGAACGACAGTAGGGATGTGCAGGTTAATACTGTACAACATTCTGGATCACTTTCAGCAATGTTTCGCATCTGTAAAGATATTGGCGATTCTTTCTAAACCTGTAATACTGACCATGATTAGAACCATGTCACTATGTTGTACTACTGTAAACATCTTTGTTTTTGAGTGGGCTGCTGTTCTGTACCTGTGCAAAAGAGGAACAGAGCTTCCCTTTAGGGAACATTCACACACATGGTTAGAGAGACTAAAGCTGTGATCTTCCTGAAATACAAAGCCTGCTTCTCAGGTGCAAAAAGCACAAACCTTGTTGTTTTCTTTAACTGCCTTCTAGTTTCTGCTGTGGGAATGTAACAGCAAGAGAAGTGTCTACAATCCAACACAGTTTTGATGTTTCTTGCTCCAAATATATATCCAGAATGTTATTTATCTCCACTGCTTGTAAAAGGCAGTAACTGCAAGAACTTGAATAATTTAATGTAAAACGACTTAGATCACTGTCACATGAAAGTGATGTAATGTATTCAAATTGTCTGTCTCAACATTTTCCTCATCACTCCCAGAGGCCTCTGTCACAGAGAAGAGTGAGATGTAAACATAAGTGTGACACTTCTTTTTTATATCAGCAACATTATTTGTCACTTGTGCTCATCAGCGAAGTTCAGCAGTTATTCCAAATCAAAAATACAAAAAGCAACCTTGTTTAAGTGAAAGTTACAAAGCCAGTCAGTTGGACGTAATTTTTCTCTCTGTTTGAGAGTCTTACCACCATATCTTACTATGGTTGCACCATCTGTTGATTTCTGCTAACAACAGCCTCTGATAGGCTAAGAAGCTGTTTTACCTGGAGCACAATAATAGTTTAACAATTTGGATCGCAACAAACTCTAAAAATCTACACTTATTGTTTTAAGATATTGCAGCATGTTGGGAATTGCAGGTCACTCAGGGTCCTGTTCCAATAAAGGATTATTCTGATTTACTCTTTCATTCTGATACCTTTGGTACATTTGGAATAAACCACTATGCATCAAGGCAAACCACCAGTGGCCTCCCAATGCTTTCCAAATAAAACACATTCTTACACGAATCACTTCAAACAATTGTCTCCAAGTCAGATAATCAGGAAACAATCCAAGTATCAGCAAAGTACATTTAGAACAGTAGATAACAGAAACTTTTAAGTGTTACTTGCCAAATGACCTACTGACACTGCATAACCTGACTCTGAGATGTTAACATTCTCCTACGCTGTTGGGTCTAAGAACAGCCTTACAAAGCTAAGATCCAATATCCTTCCTCTTTTGCAGTCCATACCATGAATAATACAAATACAAAGAAAATTCTTCTCTACCCTGATATTGCTTACACTGCTGTAGTTTTCATCTGCATGGGTGTGACATCCTCCCTCAATACATTCGTATGTAACATGTGAAACAAAGTGGCAGCATTTTAGTTCACATGACATTTGGACAAGTATTTGCCATTTGAAAGGTTGATTATATATTCCTTTTTTACTGTGGCCTCTTTGGAGATGAGATCCCAAACAAAAGAAACAGTAATTAAAGCCAGAGACATGAAGAATATTGACAGTATAACACTTTTTCAACTCCCAGAACAAGAGATTGTTAAACAATAACGACTAAATAAGTAGTCACCTGAATTAACTAAGAGGTAACCTAGAATCTCCCACACATCACTTTTATATCATCCATAGTAAGAGCACAAAGACCGCTCTCTGATACGACTACAGCCAACTCTTAGACCTACTCCCTACTGCCTACTTTAAGAACGTTGTAGCTAAACACATAATATTGTAACCTTGAGTCTGTGCCTTCCACATACTTTACTTCTTCTCATTCTGTGATAGTCCTCCATAGTGCATTTTATTAGCATTTTTATGTAAAGGTCCTGTAATGCAACATGTTACCTTTTCAATTGGAATGTCTGTTTTAACCCCCTCTAAATCTGGCCTCTCATTTTCTGCCTGCACTCATTGATGGTTCAATCTTAGACTAATTATCCCCCTGAGCTGACCCTTCGAACGCTGCCTCCCTCATACTCTGATTAGTAGGCGGTCTGATACAGTGATTGGGTAATGAATTGGAGTTATAAAGTGGACATTATTTTCATGCAAACTAATTGTAGCTCTTTATCAGTGTGGAGGCCCTGAACACTTTAAGTGGTTTGGGAAGATGTCTGTGTCCCAGACACGGTTGGTACCCATGCTTTTATAACAGCTAAGAAAGTTCACTGCTTAGACCTTTTGACATAAATAGCTTTCTGGGTCTCTCTTCAACCAGAACAGCTTCTAGCCAAAGAAAAGCAGGGGCTTATTGATATTTAGTCCAAAATATTGTCTTGACTACAATTTGACACTAAGCTTCTACAGGAAGGTCTGAGTAGATGTCTTTCTTTACACATATGGATTTATACTCTCTCTCTCTCACTGAGCTTATTTCACAAATTAAATCCAATAACAGAAACACATCTGTTTACACAGTCCCCTCATATCTTATGTTTTATCTCATATGGTGAACAGCTTTTGGATGTTTCCTGTTTTTGGGCTGTTAAAAATTCTGTAGATAATTTGTAATCTTTTGAATTTCATCATTCAGCCAATACCCTACTAAACAATGTAATAGTTGGTGCCACATAATCTGCTTTAGCTATCCCTACAGCTGTCTTTTGTAAAATAAAAATCTATTTAGTATTTGATTTAAAGGCATATGCATTGCCCAAAATCCCGGACAGTATGTAATGTATGGAAGTACCAGTGAACAATACAACGTATATAACTGAGTCTGATCTAACAAATTCTTAATATTATACAATTGCAATTTTATTTTTTTAACTTGAGGAGTATTAGATTTCCAAGTCAATTTATGATCAATTTTGTTTTGCTCTTTCGGCTTATCCCGGAAGTTCAAGTTCGCCACAGCGGATCATTGTCGGCATGTTGATGTGGCACAGTTTTTACACTGGATGCCCTTCCTGATGCAACCCTCCCCAATTTCTACCGGGCTTGGACTGGCACTGTCAGTCCCTTCCCTGGTGAAAGGGAATGGGCTGTTGGGGTTATTCTGCAAACATTTAATGTATGTAAAAAATAGAGGAAGAAGAAAAATATTTTACTGTCATCATTGAGCATTAATATGCTTTACAATGAAAATCATCCTCTGCATTTAACCCCCTGTTGGTGGGGCTGTGATCAGTCAGTGGTAATTTTTTTTTTTAGGTGATTTAATGAGCTATTGTTCCTGTTGAGCTGAGCAAGTTTCTGGGTAGATGGAAGTTCTTTGAGGCCAGGTGAGCACATACACCCATAGCTCATCAGTGGAAAACACTGTGGGATATAATATAATAATAATATAATTTACTTTTGAAGGTTAAAATAAATCAAACACCACAAACACCATTCATCAGGTAGTACTTTGTCTACCAAATGCATAAACCTATAGAACTCCATGCAGGGCATCTGCTTTGGCCATTTTATTTTATGTTTTCTTTCTCCTTAGTTTCTTATTTCTCAGTTGGTAATAATTTCTGGCTTCTTTCCTCCTCATTACTCTCTACCCCAAAGGTAATCAGTGAAACTCCTTAAAGAAGCTATTTAAGAAAGCTTATGAAACTGAAAACACAATATTTTGTTATGTTTTAAGTTTCAAAAGTGAGCAAATAAAAGTGTGAGTCACACTGAAGAATATCTTCATGTATTCTGCTTCCATCTGCTGGTGGATTTGTCAGTCTTTGGTAGTTGGGCGATTAAGGCTTAGCTTTGTCTGCACCAACATTCATCACTGTCTTACATTCTGATTATTTACATTTTTCCTTATTTGATTCCAGATGTATCTTAAAAATCATTGCAGTCACTTTCTAAATTCCTCAAAAGCACTGACTCACCATTTGTTTAAAATTTCTATACCATGTACTTTAAAATGAAGAAGCATATGATAGAGTGATGCAGTGTGTCTTGCTGGTATGTTGACAGCACAGATGAACAAGCTAATCCACATTTCCATCACTTCACCTGAGTAGGAAGTAATCTGAGACAAAGTTGGGAATTTGAAACGTCTTTTTTCTTTTCAACATTTCTTATTGTAAAGGTATATTTGGTACCTGATGTGTTTTTAGCATAGGTGTAGAGTGGGCAAACTAAGGAACAAGCTACAACTATTTAAAAAAAAAAAAAGTTCAGTTCATAACAGTGATTGCCTTACTTAAATCAAAGGTAATGGGAGCTGTTTTAAAAAACAAATCATAGGAAGCAAAAAGTGAACACAATCACAACATATTATACTACTCCAGGTTTTAATCTCAATTGTTGTTATTATTTAATAATGAGGGGAAATTGTAAAGAAACTATTTTTACAGTAGGTTATTGGATGAGACTGATCCCACACGGAGAGAGAGAGAGAGAGAGAGAGAGAGAGAGAGAGAGAGAGAGAGAGAGAGAGAGAGAGAGAGAGAGAGAGAGACTTGATGACCTGAATGCTGTGCAGGGTTGCAGCTGTTGCATGCTAAATGTTCTCTAAAGCAATCAGGCATCCTATCCAGTGGTGAGGCAGCAGAATACTGATGAGCCATGGGGAGAAGAGAAGCCACTCCTAAATGTGTCTGTGATGAGGATGTAAGTATGTTTGCAGTCATTATATATTTACCTGCCTTGAGATGTCTAGTAACTGTGGGGCAGGAGGTAGAGTGGTTGTTCAACAATCCTACAGTTGGTTTGGTCCTCGGCTCCTCTGGTCACGTTACTGTCCTTGAGCAAGACACTGAACCTCAACTTTTTCTCTCTGTGAATGTTGGCCTGCTGCATAGCAGCTACCCTATTGTGATTGTGTGTGCAAATGGGTGAATAAAAAGCAGTGTAAAGCGCTTTGAGTGCCAATAGGTAGAAAAGTGCTATATAAGTGCAGAGCATTTACCATTTTACTAAATAACATCCACACACAGATTTTGGCAGAGGCTGTGTTTCCTTTCAGAGTAAAGTAAATTTTATGCTACATTTTCTAAATATAAAAAAAAAAAAAATCACACTTAAGTGTTTCATGTGTACCAGCAACAGAAATAGAGCTGTTCCAAATCTTTATTTAATAGCTTTGGCCATTATTTTTTCTTTTTTGGAATGTGTTGCAATCTGAAGATAATGTGACAAAATATTTGAAGGGCACTGATTTATTTTTAAATTGCACTTTCATAAAGTTAAAAAAACAGCCAGAGACAGAATGTACAAATTTGTTATATCAACAGTACAAAAAGAACATAGGCCCATCTTCAGTACATTAGGAATTTAAACACGTTTTCCACACTTCAAAACACTTCAGTTGCACCCCTATCCACACTTCCAACTAAATCATTAAATTTGCAGACCAGACCACAATAGTCAGCCTGATTACAGATGTTGAGGAATGACAAAAATGGTCATTGGACACACACACACACAAGCACACACACAATGCCAATAAATTGACTTAACTTAAAAGAAGCCACCAGTATAAACAGAATTTTCATCATGTTACACAGTAAACAAACTAACCTTGCCAAAACACAGCATTCTGCCCCTCCAATATGGCAAAAATGGTTGACACATACAAAGAGTATTAGAACTAAGCTATCCTTGTAGATTTATGTCCGAGTTGGCAAAACCATGATTTTGCTAAATTTGTTGCATAGCACTAAGATGTATTAATACTGTCTTCACTGATGATTTCATTTATTTATGAAATTGCCAGTTTAGGGTTGGAGCTGCTGTAGCTCAGTTGGTAAGGCAGTTGATCCCTGCTCCTGGCTACATGTCAAAGTGTCCTTGGGCAAGACACTGAACCCCCAGTTGCTCCCGGTGGGTTAAGTGAGCACCTTCCATGGCAGCCAGCAGCATCGGTGAGTGAATGGGAATTGTAAAGCGCTTTGGATAAAAGCGCTATATAAGCGACTATTTACCATTTACCTATTGTTTTATTTGAAAACAGCTCACATTTTTTTCCACCTTTAACTGACACTTTTAAAGACAAACTAATGCAAATAGAATTGTCAAAAATGCTTTTTTTATGAATATCTACTTTTTGATGTCCTAGTAATGGATAACTCTACAGGTATTCATGAAAATTAAATACCCTAGTTTTAGGGTTTGCATTCTTTGATTATGGCTCTACAAAAATAAAGGAACATGTGGCCAGAAGCAGTCCCACATTACAAACGTTGAAAAACTGACAGAAGCACAAACAGACTCCAATGGTGCCCTTTTGTTGCGATAAATACTGTCAAGCTACCAGCAAAGGCCAATCAGTACAGGAGACGCCAGGAGCTCAGGTGTTCAACATGAACTCATCAACAGCCTGACAACACAAGCTGCATGAAGGGCATGTAATTACCACCGACTTGAATCTAGCCTTGACTTAATTCTGTGCATTTATAGCTTCTGACTGACTGAATACCAGATACTGTACAGGTGATCAGCAGTATGTGAATGGTATATCTGCAAATATTAAGTGCTTTTCTACCTTGTTGGACAAAGCAATTTACAATGTTGCTTTACCCATGAAGCTTACTGCTTCATGTACTTACAAGCTCCAATTGATTGAGAGTTTTTCTGTGGCAACCTGGCTCTGATTGACTGCACAGGAAATCAGTCATGTTTGTGTGTTAGTCTTGGTCTGTAGTTCATGGCAACATTCATGGCATCCTTTTGTGGGTTTGGGCTTAAGTAAAATGATAATGTGCAAGGTATAAATATTTTAATCCAGAATGTTTCTCCAGCAGATGATTATAATTCATATACTCAAACCTACTTGTTCACAAAACATAATTTTATGAACCATTAACCTGGGTAAATAAACAAAAATATTCCTTTCGTATAAGCCCAGCATCAAAAATGTAAGAGCATAAGCAAATTCTTTACAAAGGACCCATTAACCGCTGTTTCCCATCAGTGTGAATCACTTTCTGGTGTCATTTGAGGTTTTTAAGCATTTTTAAGCTAATATAAGATGTGTCACAACTACAGATTAAGTGTCAAATGTTTAATATCACACAGTGTCACAAGGTTATTACAACATTTCTGAGACAAACAGTAAAGTATGTGTTTTGCATTTGAAATGGTGACTACATTTGTAATACACAATACCACATACTCGTTACACCTCATGAGTTATGATACTTGGTTGTAAGTTTTACTTTAAAGGCGCAGTCAGTCACAGGCACAGGACAGCACCAGCACAGCAAAAGACCAGTGGCTGAGACACAGCTAGTGCATTTATGCTAGGGTCCTTTAAGGTCAAGGATTGTACATCCCTCTTACAAAGACAGCTCGTTTACAGTGAATAATTGGTCCAAACTGTTTAAGTTGTGGTTACACCACAGCTATTTATTAGCTTTTAAAACTAAACTTCTGTCCAAATAACGTCTTCTGTCCCATAAATGTTACATTTCTTGCATGCATTGAGGACATGTTGAAATGTAATGGAAACACGTTGTAAATACACTGATAGTTTTTAAAAATGGGAGGGGTTGGGGCAGTGTGATGGCCACACCCTAAGTTTGTTTGATAATTTTTTCACTTACCTTTTACCTTAAGTTTAGTTTCTTGCTATTAAGTTTAAGTTGTATTAATTTAATTTCTCTTTTTCTTGAGTTACCATTCTGCTGGTCCGGGGGTGTTTGCCATCCAAATAAATGATTGGATTGAGGCCCCACCTTTAAATACTTTTTACTGTGCCTGGACTGTACCAAGTACCCCGTTTGATGCAGGGAGGGGAAAATATGATCTTTATTAACCTTTAAAAAAACCTCACCGACCCAGAGAGACTTTTTGGGATGACAGTCCTGCACATTATATGCCCACCACTTTCCTTTGTTTTCTATTACTACAAGTAACACTTTTCTTAGGCTGTTCAGGTTTGTCTTTCATCTGATATCAGCCCAATCACTTTGCATTTTAGCCTACTAAACAGACTTTGGAGGAGTGACCCTAATGTAATGCTGAATGTGAATTAATCCAAATGATATGTAAACGCAAAGGAATTGTTTAAATTCTGCAACAGGTTCCTAAATAAAACCGATCTCTGGGGAAATTAAATTAGAAATTAGAAATTAAATTGTTGTGTGTCACATTTTCAGTATTTCCTTTTTGTTTTTAATGTGAAAAGAGTTGTATGAAAGTACTTCAAACTGCTACTTATATACAGGACTTTGTGGTAGGAGTGCAAAAATGATTGGTGTCCCTGTCCAGTCCACTATAATTAAGGGTAAATCACCTCTGTATTTACTTATCAGCATAGGCAGCTCCGACAATGGATGGGTGTTGTGTTTTATATTTGTTTTTAGATATAAATAGATTTAAGGTGTTGTCTGTGGTGCCACAAAGCATCCCTGTGTTTTCTGGACCATTAGAGATCAAACTCCATTAAATTACTACGGGAAACGTAAATGTTAGTATCTATCTAAAATTTATTTATTTTGTTACATCGCCAAATTTGCTTGTTTATATCCAGCTAGAAAACAGCTCTAAACAGTTTGCATTAAAATAATTGTGGTATTGGAACAGACTAAATATTATATGTTTTCTATTATTTCGAATTATTTCTTGTTTGTTTGCTGTGTACACACCCACTATTTCTCTTGTCTTTGAATGTTAAGTGCAAGTGTGTGTGTGTGTGTGTGTGTGTGTGTGTGTGCGAACTCTTCTTACAATATAAACTTTTCCCTAGGATGTAATTAATTAGTAGCGGGTGTTGCAATAATGTCAACATCCAAGTGCTTTATTCTGCTCATTATAATCAACTTTATTATCCCAGGCCTATTCCCAATTCAATTTTACTTTCCCCCATCAACAGCTCAGGGCCACACACAACAGCAGGAAAAACGATTCTGGTTTTTACACCACCACTTCCTCATCAGGCGATAAGATTGGCCTGATTAAAGAGATTACTTCTGCCTGACGTGTCAATAAATCAGCTTTATGCTTTGCGTCAAGCCTGCACTGCAGCAAAGAGATCCTCTGAGTGATGGTGTTGTTTCAGTGTGGCTGTTTTTTGCTTCCTACTGCAGACTTTATGAAGCATCAACTAGAACCACGTGAGGATTACTGTATTGTTGTCAGGCCTAAGGAGCATTGTTTACTGTCCTCCTCTGCCTCCACTTATCTTCACTCTTTCTTCTCTCTGTCACAGTATTTGTGCTTTTAATGTTGTCTGTGTGTTCGGGGGACTGGGATTTAAAAATTAGGTATTCAGTGGTGTTCACCATCATAAAAAAACCCAAATGGCACATTGTGGAACAGTCACCAGCAGTATAAATGGACAAACTAAGACACCAGTTTACTGATGGCGACAACATTAGATAATGTGTTTGTCCCTTCTGCTTATCTGTAATAACAGCACCATGATTTATTAATTCATTTACAGGTGAGTATATCCTCCCAGTCAGTTTACATCTGAGCAATCATGGTTCTTTATGAACACTGTTATAGCTAATCAGTCTCATGCAGACACTCCATCTGTGATCCCACACTAATCACAGATGAATTCCTGAGTAAGAGCACAGTCCTGTGAGGTTTCTTGTTTATTTTCAGAGCTTAGTGCGTGGAGACTCTATGCCAAATGCAGTAAGACTGACAATCTTGGAATGGACTTAAGCACAAACAACCAAAACAGGTATATAAGATAAGTAAAAGTGAAACAGTTCTAGCACACTCCATTGAACAATTTCTCCAGATACAGACTGTTTGTCTTTCTCTTAATGAACAGAACTTAAAGCAAACATGCAACCAGGCAGAGAGTTTTAAGCTAAGTGAGGTGATAATACAGGCAAACACATAACAAATCCTCAGGTTTCTGGACAAAAATGAACCACAAAACAAAGACAATCTGGCATTGTGTTAGGTAGGTGTGTCAAAAACAGGAAGGCATGCAAATGGGGATGTGCAAGATCTAAAATAGACAGAGAGACAACATTTTGTGAATACCAGTTTATTTAACTGATGTTTTCTTAATTCTCAATCATTGGTCACCAAAAATTAGTTTTGTCCCAGAAACTTTTTTTTTTTTACTCTGAGGATGGGGGATCAAGGAACAATGTTAGAGGAGAGATAACCGAGGCTGCATGAGAGCATCCACCACGGAAGTCATTTACAGGACCAACACACCCCTTTGTTGTAAACTTGTTGGTGATTGGATCCTGTAGCAGAGTGATCTGATACTGCACCACAGTATCAGCACAGTTTTACACCAAAATACACAAAAAGGTAATAAACAGAAATATAATTTTTCGGATCTGTCACCTGAATAAAGTCATGGATCTTTGTTAAATGTAGGTCCCAGTGATAAAGAGCCATAAACATATACAGTATATTTATACACTACAAATATTTTTCTGTGTTAAAGATGTGTTGTTTCCTACTATTATTAACGTCTTGAGATAAGGAGATTCTGATGTATTTCAGCAATAATCTATTTTTGGTTGTTTACCATTGTTTCCATGAGGCTGTACATTCCTGTGTGTTGAGTATAAATATAGACTATATCTAATATAATCTGGATTCCTGAATATTTATCTACAAACAGAATAGTATAAATGTGCATGAAATTAATCAGTTTATTGTTTAAATTAATCATTGCTGGCCTTAAGCAGAGTAAAAATACTGAATACAGGTTTTAAAAAATTAGCAGCTGTTAAAGACCAGAAAAATATGCTGTGCCCATAATGATAACTGTGCATCCTAATTATTGCTTGGAGAGTGTGTTTTTGGACAAATACAGACTCCAGTGAAACACATCTCACTGCAGTAACTCCAAGGTCTGACTAACAGGTGATTTACTGAGCCGTGTCATCATTAACAGATGTTGAGCCGATGACAGTTCTGTGCCCTTGTGTCTTTACTTAAATCTCCTTGTATCTTTATTGGGAGGGACAAAGAAGCAAGGAAAAGAAACAACTGAGGGAAACTTGGATGCAATGAAGGAAATTGGTGTATCTTTGGTGCAAGCAAGAAGGTTCATGTGTTTTGCGAATATGAATATCAGGATGCTAAAAGCATGCTGTGTCTTAGCCTCACAACCATAAAAAAGTTTAATAAGGCTGTATTCAGACAAAACTGGTGTCATATTGCAAACTGTTTGCATTTGCAGTTTAAATAGTTTTTGTAGACCGGGTTGCTCTTTGTTACAAGGTTGTCTCAGCTGGATTTAGGGTCCGGATTGTAAATATGCCTTGCTTCTTCAGTACTGCAGTTTCAGAGGATTTACCCCAGTGTCATCAATTTACAGTAGTCTGCCAAAACCCGTGGTTGCCTTCCCAATGCCTCCCTTGACAGGTACCACCAGGAGAGTCTGTCAGCTACTTGTAGTACATGATCTTCAATATCCATTTTTGGTGATGTGTATGGTTTCCCTAGTCCTAGCTGAAACAGGCCAAAATTGACCACAGTCCTAACTAAAGCAGTACTAAATTATCTGCTTGTCACCCTTAGCCCACTGCTCTCAAAAAGATACTAATGAGTGACAAAGAAAATACAGTCCTGTCAGCACCCTGTTCACCCTCCTCTAGTGCTCTGGCTCTTATGCCATCACGGAACATTCTGACCATCCGTATATATATTTACAGCTCTAGAGCCTTTCACATGTACTCAGTTTAGAAATGTTGAAGACTTTACATACTTTAAAGTACCAGACATACAAGTTTTATTTTTGCTGTGAGATGACACATAAGGAACTGTATCAATTCCAAGCTATTTAATAGAAAAGAACAAACATCGGGTCACTTGCGAGCACAGTCAAGTAGGTCAATAAGCAGGTTTTTATAGCTAATTTATTTTTTGTTTTTGCAGTTCACTGAGAATCTTTACTCATTTTAAAATATAAATTCAGATTTAGCATGTCTTCATTATGTTGTTATTCCATTGGTGTTATACATCCGGTTTAGTTTAAATTTATTTACAATTTAACACTAATATTTAAACCAGATTTTTATTTACTTTGATCACATTTATTATTAATTAAAATTTCAACATTTGTTGATTCATGGGACCAATATTAATTAACATCACCCTGGCTACACCTACATGTGTCACAGCATCCGCCCTTCTATCCTCCCCTTCCCTCCTGCTCTCTCTCTCTCTCTCTCTCTCTCTCTCTCTCTCTCCCTGTTTGTTTTCTTTCTCCCAGAGCACCTGGACTGCAGCGGCGGCCACACCTGCAAGCAATCACTCATCCTGATGACAGCAGTTCATATACCGGTCTCCTCCACGCCACAAGTTGCCAAATCGTCGCAGTAACCTCCTTGGTACTCGTGTACATTAGGCTCTTGGTAAAACCCGTTAGTTTGCAACAGCTAACCTGCTCTTTGTCTCCCTGCCCTCAGATCCTCCGGCCGCCCTGCTGTGTTCAGCGACCCCCTCGGCTCTCCGTCTCCACGGCGCCCAATCACTCCCCCCCGCACAAGGCATCGAGCTCCTCGGACCAGCCTCTCCGTTCTCCGGATATCGCCTCCCGGCAGCGCTCCCCTTTTCCCCCGACCCAATCCACTGTACCTTCCCCTAAATAAACATTCACGCCCTCCTAATCGCCTGGTTCCGTCTCTCTTTCTGGGTCCGCAAAACATTAAATACACATCAGAGTGTGACAGAACGATTTGGCCAGCTAAATGGACCCAGCAGACGCGAGCCACCTGCAGCACACGGTCTCCAGCCAGGGGCCTCTCCTGGCCCAGCATGACCATCGGATGCGGCGGATCGAGGAGGCCTTGGACCGGAATTCCCAGCAGCTCTCACAGGTGACGGACACACTTAGGGTTCAGTGCTCCATGTCGGCCTCTTCCGCCGAGCCTGCTCCACCGCCGCCGCCGCCTACCGCTCCCGCGGTCCGCGAGTCATACGTGCCTCCCCCCGAGCCCTTCTCCGGCGACCTGGATAAGTGTCGGGGCTTCCTCCTCCAGTGTCGTCTGGTCTTCGCCCAGCAGCCCCAAACCTACGCCTCAGATGCCGCGAAGGTCGCCTATGTTGTCGGGCTGCTCCGAGGACGAGCTCTCGAGTGGGCGGAGGCAAAGCTGGGTAACTCGTTTCTGATTCCTTTCCACACATTTGTCGAGGAATTAAGAAAAATTTTTGATCACCCGGCGCGTTCGAAGAACGCAGCCGACAGGCTTCTCTCTCTCCGCCAGGGCTTTCGTAGTGTGGCGGATTTCTCGGTGGAGTTCCGGGTGCTCGCTACGGAGGCCCAATGGGACGACGCCGCTCTGCGGACTGTTTTTCGCCACGGACTGTCCGACCCGGTGAAGGATGAGCTGACACACCGGGATCCTCCCGACTCCCTGGACGAGCTTATTGAACTAGCTATCCGTCTGGACAACCGCATCCGTGAGCGGCGGAGAGAGAGAGGAGAGATACCAGCATCTGTTCCCCAGGGCCTGCGCACTCCCCCCCTTAAGAGTCTCGTTTCTCCGGTATCCAGTGCTTCAGCCTCTTCTGAGCTCCCCTGCGGAACCCATGGAACTGGCTCGTGCACGTCTTTCCCCCACGGAGCGACAACGCCGGCTTCAGGCTGGTGAGTGCATTTACTGTGGTTCCACCAGACATTTCATTGCACAGTGTCCCTCACGGCCAAAAGGGGGAGCTCGTCAGGGAGACTGGGGGCCCTGATGAGCGGAGCCGTTTTCCCCGACAACCCCCAAACCCGGCTAACAGTGTCCACAACCCTCTCTTACCAGTCAGTCTCCCTCCCCCTATTGGCACTGGTAGACTCTGGGGCAGAGTATAGTCTACTAGATGCCTCCCTAGCCAAACAGTGGTCTCTTCCCCTTATTCCCCTGGACAGCCTTTGAAGGTCAGAACCCTTGATGGATCAGTGGTAACGGAGATTTCACACAAAACAGCCCCTCTATACCTGTTAGTTTCTGGCAACCATCAAGAAGACATGTCCTTTTTTCTTATGCATTCGCCTGACAATCCCCTGGTTCTGGGCTACTCCTGGCTAAGGAAACATAATCCCCACATTGATTGGTTCTCCAATAAAATAATTGGCTGGGGAATCCCTTGCCACAACTCTTGTCTCCTTTCAGCACCATTCCCTGGTCGCCACTCTCCTCCCGTGGACACTTCCCCCACACCGGATATGTCCCTCATTCCCCCAGCCTATCATGACCTCGCCCCAGTCTTCAATAAAGAGCAAGCCCTGTCACTCCCTCCCCACCGCCCATTTGACTGTGCTATTGATCTCCAGCCTGGGGCACCGTTACCCACTGGTCGCCTGTACAACCTCTCTCGCCCCAAAAGGGAGGACATGGAGAAATACATCAGGGAGTCCCTACAAGCCGGTCTCATCCGTCCATCTTCCTCCCCTGTCGCTGCAGGCTTTTTCTTTGTCAGTAAGAAGGATAAGACTCTCCGCCCATGTATAGATTACCGGGGGTTAAACAACATTACGGTTAAGAACAAATACCCTCTCCCCCTGCTTAACTCTGCTTTTGAGTCCTTACAGGGTGCAACCATCTTCACCAAGCTGGATCTCCGTAACGCCTACCATCTGGTCCGCATCCGCGAGGGGGATGAGTGGAAGACAGCGTTCAACACACCACTGGGCCAGTTCGAGTATTTGGTAATGCCTTTTGGTTTAACTAATGCTCCAGCGGTTTTTCAGTCTCTGATCAACAGTGTGCTCCGTGACTTCATCAACCGGTTTGTTTTTGTTTACCTGGACGACATATTAATTTTTTCACGCAATCTTCACGATCACCAACAACATGTTAGACTGGTATTACAGAGGCTACTGGAGAACAGACTCTTTGTTAAGGCGGAGAAGTGTGAATTTCATGTTTCCACTGTGTCGTTCCTAGGATTCCTTATTGGTGAGGGAGAGGTGAAGCCTGACCCCGAGAAGACACGCGCAGTCACGGAATGGCCCAGACCTGCGACCAGGAAGCAGTTGCAACGCTTTCTAGGCTTCGCCAATTTCTTCGCAGATTCATCAAGAACTACAGCACAATCGCCGCTCCCCTGACAAAACTAACATCTCCCATTGCCCCATTCCGCTGGACAGAGAAAGCCGAGGGAGCGTTCACCCAACTTAAGGAGCAGTTCACCTCTCCTCCCATCCTGTCTCAGCCCGACACCTCTCGCCAGTTTGTAGTTGAGGTGGATGCCTCAGAGGTTGGCGTGGGTGCTGTCCTTTCCCAACGCAGTGAGGGCGACCAGAAGCTGCGGCCCTGCGCCTTCTTCTCACGCCAGTTGTCCCCTGCCGAGAGGAACTATTCTGTGGATGATCGTGAGCTCCTGGCAATTAAGCTGGCACTGGAGGAGTGGCGCCATTGGCTAGAGGGGGCGCCACAACCATTTATCATCTGGACTGACCATAAAAACCTCGCTCATCTCAGGACCGCCAAGCGACTCAATTCCCGCCAAGCCCGATGGTCCCTTTTCTTTGACCGCTTCAATTTTTCCCTCACCTACCGCCCCGGGTCTAAGAACATCAAACCCGACGCTTTGTCCCGCATCCACGCCCCTGAGACATCCCCCCATGATCCCGAACCCATTCTCCACCCGTCATGTGTACTGGGGGCCCTCACCTGGGAAATCGAACGAACTGTGCGCACGGCCCAGCAGCAGGAGCCCGATCCCGGCACCGGACCTCCTGGTCTCCTTTTCGTTCCTTCTCGGGTTCGTTCCCAGGTCCTCCAGTGGGCCCACTGCTCCAAGTTCTCCTGTCACCCTGGGGCAGACCGTTCCATACACCTCCTCCGGAGACACTTCTGGTGCCCGTCTCTGGTTAAGGACACCCGGGAGTTCGTGGCGGCCTGCGCCACCTGTGCCCGGGGAAAAACTCCCAAGAAACCACCAGATGGCCTCCTTCAACCCCTTCCCATACCTACCCAGTCGCCCATGGTCACATATTGCCCTGGACTTCGTCACAGGACTTCCACCATCTCATGGAAATACCACTATCCTCACCATCATCGACCGCTTCTCCAAAGCTGTCCACTTTGTCCCCCTGCCAAAATTACCTACAGCCACTGAAACAGCTGAGCTTCTCACCCAGCATGTTCTCCGTCTCCATGGAATCCCTCGCGATATTGTTTCGGACCGTGGCCCACAGTTTGTCTCCCAGGTTTGGAAGGCCTTCTGTAAGGCTCTGGGGGCAACCGTCAGTTTGTCTCCCGGGTTCCACCCCCAATCCAATGGCCAGACTGAGCGTGCAAACCAGAGTCTGGAAACCGCCCTCAGATGCGTCACTTCATCTAACCCCGCCACCTGGAGTTCATTCATTCCATGGATTGAATATGCTCATAACTCTCTCACTTCCTCTGCCACAGGTCTCTCGCCCTTTATGTGCTCTTTAGGGTACCAACCGGCAATGTTCCCAAATCAGGAGACGGAGATCGCAGTTCCTTCGGTCAACGCACACATCCGCCGTTGCCTTAGGCTATGGAAAGAGGCCCGGGCAGCCCTCCTCCGGACGACACAAAGGAACAAGCGCCTCGCCGACCGTCGGAGAACCCCGGCCCCCACCTATACACCAGGTCAGACTGTCTATCTGTCCACTCAAAATATTCCTCTGCATATCGAATCTCGTAA
This sequence comes from Channa argus, assembly GCF_033026475.1. Lineage (NCBI taxonomy): Eukaryota > Metazoa > Chordata > Actinopteri > Anabantiformes > Channidae > Channa > Channa argus. The sequence continues at coordinate 150,498 of NW_027125258.1, read as the reverse complement.
ATTAGCCCCCAGATATATTGGCCCCTTCCCTGTTGTAAGAATAATTAACCCATCCCCTGTACAGCTCAAACTCCCCAGAAGTATGAGAGTGCATCCCGTGTTCCACGTCTCTCAGTTAAAACCAGTCTCTTCCAGTCCTTTGTGCCCACCGACCGACCCCCCGCCTCCCACCCGGCTCATCGACAATCACCCCGCCTACACTGTGCGTCGCATCTTGGACGTTCGCCGCCGGGGCCGGGGTCTCCAATATTTGGTGGACTGGGAAGGTTACGGTCCGGAGGAACGCTCCTGGGTTCCCCGGGCTTGGATCTTGGATCCTAAGGTTGTCAGGTCCTTCCACCAGGCTCACCCTGACAAGCCTGGCCGGTCGCCCAGAGGCGACCCTTGAGGGGGGGGTACTGTCACAGCATCCGCCCTTCTATCCTCCCCTTCCCTCCTGCTCTCTCTCGCTCTCTCTCTCTCTCTCTCTCTCTCTCTCTCTCTCTCTCTCTCTCTCTCTCCCTGTTTGTTTTCTTTCTCCCAGAGCACCTGGACTGCAGCGGCGGCCACACCTGCAAGCAATCACTCATCCTGATGACAGCAGTTCATATACCGGTCTCCTCCACGCCACAAGTTGCCAAATCGTCACAGTAACCTCCTTGGTACTCGTGTACATTAGGCTCTTGGTAAAACCCGTTAGTTTGCAACAGCTAACCTGCTCTTTGTCTCCCTGCCCTCAGATCCTCCGGCCGCCCTGCTGTGTTCAGCGACCCCCTCGGCTCTCCGTCTCCACGGCTCCTTCTCGCGGTCACCATTCATCCTCCACCTGTGACTCGCCGCCCAATCACTCCCCCCCGCACAAGGCATCGAGCTCCTCGGACCAGCCTCTCCGTTCTCCGGATATCACCTCCCGGCAGCGCTCCCCTTTTCCCCCGACCCAATCCACTGTACCTTCCCGTAAATAAACATTCACGCCCTCCTAATCGCCTGGTTCCGTCTCTCTTTCTGGGTCCGCAAAACATTAAATACACATCAGAGTGTGATAACATGTAGTTTATGTGAAAGCACCTGCACACAGTGATTTGTAGCTATACCCATCTTTCTGTAAACAATGACCAATAAAGTTTGTTTGTTTTTTACTTATAGAACTATATAGATATAAATTGTTTTTGTGTCTGTATACCCTTCCAAAATGTTTATTTCAGTTCCACATATGAACAAATGTATTCTATAAAAGCACCTTCATTTTGGCCTGCCCTCTCTTATATTATATCCATGGGTCATCATTCTGCTCAGTTAACTGAGAGGCTTCCAGAAGCTGGCCGATCAGAACAGTGTACTCCAGTGAAGGGGAAATAAAAGCTGTGACACACTAAGCAACCATTTTCGGGCTATCAGTCTCATACTGGAGAGAGATCATTGTGATACACTCTTCACCTTAGTGAATCAGTGAAGAAGAAGACACCATGCTGTTAACAACTCCAAAGCAGTTAGTAATTTCATATTAGATACATTGTTAATTGGAAGTATAAACTGTCTGCAGTCAGACACTTCTTATTGTATGTTATTATTACTTTTGAACTTAAGATTTCAATCAATGAATAAATTCTAACTGAACAGATAAAGGAGCATACTAAAACACTTTTCAATATGAAACACTACAACCATGAGGACATAACTGCTATGATTTATCTTAGGATGAACCCTCACACAGATAAGTTTATTTGTCAAACACATCGGTCTCCTTGTGTAATCACATACACACAATACAGAACAATTTGTCTCAGAAATTACCTCTATAAACAGACTCTGCTGCTGTATTGCCAAGGCTTCTAACCATGTTATCGTTTCTATTATGTGCACACGTCAGTGCCATGAGGAGATGGCTGAAGATGGGAAGAACAGTACATTAATGAGAACTGAACACAGACTCAATATTAGATATGACACCTGAATGCTTGTGAGGATGAATGAGGATATCAAGTAGTACAGCTGCTGGGAAATGCAATCAATCAGCATGAGACAGTGTGACTGTATGTGTGTGTGAACTAACCTTTCATGTGTGAACTGTATCGCTTGTTAATAAATACTGTCATTTTGTTATGTCATAGGCACGAGCAATAAAACATGATAAAAAGAAAACACTATGACACCTTTACGGTCTTGTAATGACTATTTTGTGGCTGGTATACACTTGATTACATATCTGTGTTCAGCTTTCTTTTGAATTAAAGACAGATTTTATAATTGATATTCAATAAAACATGGAATAAGCAAGTAAAAAATGCTAATGCTAATGCAACATGACATAAGGTTTCTAGACATTGCTTAAGCCAATCATGCCTATGCAAGTGTAAATTCCTAGTGGATTCATTTAGGTTATTTTTAGATTAATTTTCAAATATGAACTATGGACAAGATCCATAGAATCTGACTGTTAGTTCACACATGTATCAGCAGGAGGAGCTCCACTTGACACCTGTTCAAAATGTGCAGGAGGAAGGACATGCCACCAGAAGTATGTTGCAGAGATGCTTTGTTCACAGCAGATTGAATGAGGATTGAAAAACAAAAAGATTGCTTGCTTTGCATTTTTCAGACACTTCACTGTTCTATCCCCACATCGGCTCACTTTAGCCAGACTTTGTACCAGGGGTTCAAAAACTGAGTTTACATGCAGCTCCTCTGGGTAGTATATGGAGAATTTCAAGTTTGCAGCTTTTGTAATATGAACACTATATTTCTGTTGAACAACCAGAAACATCCTGTGAGTATTGACAACCACTGCATCTGATAAGATTTAAACACAAACTCCAATTCCTATATCTGGAAAGACTGAGCAAATTTAGCCAACCCAAAGCAATGTGACTTCAGCAATATAACTCATAATCAATTGCTTTAAACTTTTGGATGCTCATCAAACTCAGAGTATTGAGAATAAAAGCACAATCATTCCTACCTATATAATTATCAGTTTATTCAGGACTGGCCACAAAGGTTTTGATTTCATTCTGAAATTCTGTAGGACTTCAGTATGACTGACACTGTACAGATTCAGGCTACTTATAGCCCCAGTCTCGCACCCCACTGATTTTAGAATTACTGTGAATTTTGGCCTGACCAGTTGTTGTTTGAGAGTGAGTGCAACCATGGTCCCTTCACCTAATTGATCCCCTGAAAGATCAAAGTGTGGTTGATTTAATATAAGTGGATTAATACATATGTTCTATGGCTAATTTACCAGGCAGTTTGAGTTTTGTGGCTGATCAGTGTACAGAAGTTTGTGCATCATCCAGCCAGCTGCAACTCCATATTACTGATTTCCCTTTGTTGTTCTCTTTTCTCTGTAGAATGACAAAAGTTACATTACTCTCTTTTTATCAACATTGAAAGCACAGACATCATTCTGAATTGTCATGGGACACAAACAACTAAGAGTTATGTGCTGCTGTGTGAACTCCTCAGTGTAAAGTGTGAACAGAAAGGTTGTAGGTGAGCTGGAAGGCTGATTCAAACGTGTATCATCTATAAAAATATATGAAACTCAACAAGACATATTAAATGTGTATAGCACTCAAAAACAAAACTTAAGCAAAAAGTTATCCAAATTACCTGGCTGTGCTACTGACTTTTAAGCAATGCTCAAAACCCATCTTCAATGTAATAATGTCCTGTCGCTGTAAGTTATTTATGATACGTTCCCAAACAATCCAGTTCATGAATATAACATCAGTATGAGACTGTACGATTTTTCCATCCCTGCCCATAAATTTACTTACTCTATCCTAACTTAAGTGAAAGTGAGAATAGGCAGTGCAAACAAAGTGGTAAATCAAAGGAATAAAACTTTACTTCCTGTTATGTTAAGTAAACACAATTCCACAGCTGCAGGTAGGATTTAGTGTGAATGCAACCGAAGCACATGTTTCTTTCTACTTATGGCCTTACTGATCTGCAGTGGTAGCCAGCAGTCAGACAAACACACACGCATATAATGTTTACTATGCAGTGAACTGACTTTAGGTGTGGGAATATGAGTAATGTAATGCTGCTACACCTAGCCCGTGTGAAAAAATAAATTAAATTACTGAGATGTTTAAATTTAAATTGGTTAGAAAACTTTACCTTTATGTGTTTTTATTTCTTAGAGAAACCCAGGAATACTTGCCCCCTACTAAAAAATAGGTAAAATTATAAATTATGAGATTTTTTTTTTTTAATGGCTTCTGGAAAGAAACAGAGAAAAGAGCCGGCTCCCCTCAAATACCTACAATGTGATGCTAATCGATAACTGTATACCACTGCCTTTAACAATAGGCTTAATATGACTTTAAAGCTAATGTAAGGTTGTTTAGCAAAGGTATGTTGACATTACGATACTGGGGAGTAGAGGAGACACCTCATGGTGCTTCAGGTATAAGTCTATTTTATCATCAAGTATTTACTAACTACCTTTTGTGTAGGTTAGGTCGATATTTGTGAATAGTGTTTGTGTGTGAGCCTTTTTTGTTTGTGTGTGTGTATTTAGCGTATATCAGCGAATACACGCTAAATACAAAATGCAACTCAACAGGAAACATGGGTGGGTTCAATCTATACAAAGTGTTTTACAGGGAAATTGATTCATCCCTATTCCAGTAGCTACCTCTGCCTACCACTGCTAATACAGCGCAATTCTCACAAACATGCAGCAGTAGCAGGAGACAGCTAAATAACATTAGCACATATTAGGATACATTTTACACAGACAGAGGTTTAATCTACAAAATGAAAATATCAGCAGCTTTCACTGGTAAGACGTTAAGTCTTTACAGGATACATACAAACAGATTTAAGTGTCACAGATATCTTTAAAGGATGTCTAATGCTGATTTAATTTAGAACTGCTTGCAGGTATAAGCTCATGATTGATAAGAAGTGCAGGAAATGTTGGTGTGAAGACTGAAAAATACCTCCAGTACAGGTTGTAATACATGGATCTCCCTGCTTACTTAAAAAAAGTTCCAACAAGTGCTCTGAAAGACCCAGGTAAGACTTGGATTAGCAGGAAGAAGCACTATAAACACTGTTTGATGTAGTTTGGTCTGACAGCAGGCGGTTTTTTGCAGGAGACCCCACAGGACTCTGTGGCAACAACACTTGCTGAGTGGCTGGTGTTTAACCTCTGTATAGTCATTAAGTAGTCCAAAACTTTACGGAATGGTCCTGGGGGACCAGTGGGTAGTCACAGGAAGCTACTGTAGTGCTGACCATCTTGCTCAAGCACACACGTGGTGTATGGCCTGAGGATTTGATCTTGCAGATTTCCACACACCAGTCTGATGTGCTACCCATTAAGCCACCAGACTGCATCTTATCTTATTCATGCTAAAGTCAAATGTCTTTAGTGTACAGGAAAAACAGATAATTTGGCCTTCCTGATCCAATACTTTTGGATGGAACTACTAAATAACATACGTTTACTATGCAGTGTGTGTGTGGTTTTGTGAACCTTAATGTATACCCATTTGTTTGAAGTGTGATCATGAGCTTTCAATAAACAGAGTATACTGTAGAGCATTTTTTATATATATAATGCAATAGACTTACAGAGTTAGATCTAAATGGGAGAAGAGCATTATGTTTCTCCTCTTTAAATTATAAGGTGCATTACTCATCAAACTCCTATCCACCTCCTGAGTCTTTGCACTTATGGTTCATGAATAATAATTTACCCCAATTCTTTCCTTCATCTAACCTAAATTAAAATCTGAAGAGTGAGTGAGGAGCAAACAAAACATCCTCACAATGCCAAAACTTACACACAATGATAATTTGTCCACACAATACAATAAAGACATACGTATACACATGCTAATCTTACTATACAGTGAACATATTGACATTAGCTATCCCCTACCACATCAAGTCATGCACACACACACACACACACACACACTTTTAGTGTCTCACTTTAAAATGATTAATGTACAGGTTGTCTTTGTCTGGCATGTTGGCTTCATTCAGACGCCTCCTGCATGTGTTTATCTTTATAGCTATTCTTTAAGGATTTTGTTTATGGTTAAGGGTTAGAGTCAATATATTTAGCTTTAATTTGTTTTAGGGAGACAATGGTAATCACCTGGGAAGGAATTCACACCAACTCAGTGACCTTACTGACTGCCTGTCTGTCCTTTCTCGATTTCCAACGTAACTCCATTTTTGGATCAGGCTTTAAAATGATGACGATAACGACTGTCAACATAAAATCATAACATAAAATCATAAAAATCTAATACAAGTTAAGACTACTGCTCATACTTAACCAAAACCCCAAACTTTCAAATGTGGATTATTAAATATCAGATTTCTCTCTTCTAAATCTCTGTTAGTAAATTATTTGATAAATGATCATCAAATTGATTTACTTTGTCTCACTGAAACCTGGTTGCAGCAGGAAGAATATGTCAGTTTAAATGAGTCAACCCCCCCAAGTCATATTAATTATCATGTTCCTAGATGCACACGCCGAGTTGGAGGAGTAGCAGCGATATTTCACTCTAGCTTATCAATAATTCCTAGACCTAAACATAGTTATAACTCATTTGAGAGTCTTACTCTTAGCCTTTCCCACGCAAACTGGAAAAGTCAAAAACCACTATTATTTGTTATTGTGTACCGTCCTCCAGTCCCTTATTCAGAGTTTTTGATTTGAATTTTCTGATTTTCTATCTGATTTAGTGCTTAGTACAGATAAAGTCATTATAGTGGGTGACTTTAACATTCATGTAGATGCTGACAGTAACTGTCTGAGCACTGCGTTTAATTCATTACTAGATTCAATTCCACTACAGCAGATGTTTATCTGAAAATGCTGTGAATAAATTTAAAGAAATTATTTCTTCATCTTTTTCACCACCATGTGTCAATACTATGGTGAGTAGCCATCTTACTCCTGTACAAATTGATTACTTAGTTGACGATTCTGCAGCCTCATTGCATATGATACTAGATGCAGTTGCCCCTCTGAAAAAGAAGGCAGTGAATCAGAGGAGCCGACCTCCATGGTACAATTCACAAATGCACAGCTTAAAGCAGGCGTCCCGAAAGTTAGAGAGAAAGTGGCGTTCCACTAATTTAGAAGAATCCTGGTTAGCCTGGAAAAACAGTTTAAAAATGTACAAAAAAGCTCTCCATGATGCCAGAACAGCATATTATTCCGCACTAATAGAGGAAAACAAGAACAACCCCCGGTTTCTGTTCAGCACTGTAGCCAGACTGACTAAGAGCCATAGTTCTGTTGAGCCTAGTATACCCTTAACTTTGAGCAGCAATGACTTTATGACTTTCTTTACTGATAAAATTGTAGCCATTAGGGAAAAGATTCACCAGATCCTCCCTACAAATATTACAGATAGATGTTCATGTACAACAGCTCTAGAATCCTAAATAAGGCCCCAATCCATCTTAGACTGTTTTTCACCCATAGATCTCACTGAGCTAAGTTCAACTATCGCCTCCTCAAAACTAACATGTCTTTTAGACCCTGTTCCAACCAAATTGCTTAAAGATGTTCTACCTTTAATAGACACGTTCATATTAGATTTGATTAACCTATCTTTAGAAACTGGCTATGTACCAAAGGCTTATAAAGTTGCTGTAATCAAACCATTACTTAAAAAACCCTGTCTTGATCCGGGTGATTTAGCCAACAATAGACCAATATCAAATCTCCCATTTATTTCTAAAATCCTTGAAAAAGTAGTTGCAAAACAATCATGTGATCACCTTTACAGGAATAATTTGTATGAAGACTTTCAGTCAGGATTTAGAGCTCATCACAGTACAGAAACAGCACTGGTAAAAGTCTCCAATGATCTTCTCCTCGCTTCAGATAATGGACTTGTGTCCATACTCGTCTTACTAGACCTTAGTGCCGCATTTGACACCATTGACCACAACATTTTATTACAGAGACTAGAACATGGATTTGGGATTAAAGGAACCGCATTACATTGGTTTAAATCTTATCTGTCAGACAGATTCCAACTTGTTCATGTTAATGATGACTCTTCTTCATGCACCAAAGTTAGCTATGGAGTTCCACAGGGCTCTGTGTGTCTTGGCAAAAACTGTAAGGCAAGTTAGGAGGCAAAAAGGCAACTTACAAGTGAATGATAACGGTGAATTTAATCAGCAAAATAGAGAAACATGCAGAGCAGAACAGAGCTACACTCTAGAGCGGGCCAATCTGATTGACCAAGATGTGTAGGTTGTTCAGCCTTTTATACATACAACTCAACAGCTGGGTTCACACAAAGAACAAAGGGATGAGTCAATGCAAATCAACCTTCATACAATGTGGTCAGGAGTCTTAATTAACAAGTTCATGTTACTTTGTCCTTTTGTCTTCATTGTCTTTTAAGTTCTTGAGATCGATGATTTGTGCTGGTTCCCGTGGGCTCCCTTCTGGGAAGCAAATGTTCAGGTGTAGGTAGTTTTATAGTTGATATCTACCTAATCACTTCTTTGTGTGGCCAGAGACATGATGTCTTGCTGGGGAGCAAAAGGTGAGGAGGCACTGGTGTAAGCAGGTTTGATAGTGGGTCTGTGAGAAGTGTGAAAACAGTGAAACAGTGTTACCTAGATCTTGAAATCTCCCTCACACTGTGTTAGGACCAATACTTTTTAATCTGTATATGTCACCTTTAGGCAAAATTATTAGGAAACATTCCATAAACTTCCACTGCTATGCAGATGATACCCAGCTCTATTTATCTGTGAAACCAGAAGATACTAACCAATTAGTCAAACTTGAAGCATGTCTAAAAGACATAAAGACCTGGATGTCCTACAATTTCCTACTTCTAAATTCAGACAAAACTGAAATCATCCTCTTTGGGCCTAAAAACATGAGAAATATGCTGTCTAACAATATAGTTACTTTAGATGACATAACTTTGGCCTCCAGTACTGCGGTGAGGAACCTTGGAATTATTTTTGACCAGGATTTGGCATTTACGTCACATTTAAGACAAATCTCTAGAACAGCCTTCTTCCACCTACGGAACATTGCTAAAATTAGAAGCATCCTGTCTCAAAGTGATGCCGAAAAACTGGTCCATGCATTTGTTACTTCTAGGTTAGACTAATGTAATTCCCTACTTCTGGGGTGTCCTAATAACTCCCTAAAAAGCCTTCAATTAATCCAAAATGCTGCAGCAAGAGTGCTGACTGGATTAGGAAAGAGAGATCATATTTCACCTTCACTAGCTTCTCTTCATTGGCTTCCCATAAAATCTAGAATAGAGTTCAAAACCCTCCTCCTTACATACAAAGCTCTTAATGGTCAAGCTCGATCATATTAAAAGATCTCATAGTTCTGTATCGCCCGATTAGACCACTTCGATCCCAAAATACAGGCCTACTTGTGGTTCCCAGAGTTTGCAAAAGTAGAATGGGAGGCAGAGCCTTTAGCTATCAAGCTCCTCTCCTGTGGAACCAGCTTCCAATCCAAATTCGGGGAGCAGACACCCTCTCTACTTTTAAGACTAGGCTTAAAACTTTCCTTTTTGATAAAGCTTATAGTTAAAACTACTCACTCAACCTGAACTAGCTTTTCTCTATACATTTACTTTCACCACTGTATACCATTAATTCTATGTCCTACAACCTGTACGATGCTTTGTTGTTGCTTTTCTTGGTGTTTTGTTGTTGCTTTTTGTTGTTGTTTTGTTGTTGCTTTTCGTTGCTCTTTTCTTTTCTTTCTCCACTTTCCACTCACCCCAACCGGTCAAGGCAGATGGCCGCCCACCCTGAGCCTGGTTCTGCTGGAGGTTTCTCCCATTAAAGGGAGTTTTTCCTCTCCACTGTTGCCTAGGGCTTGCTCAAGGGGGATTTGTTGGGTTGCTTCTACATACTTGTGTAGTCTGGACTTTATTCTGTAAAGTGCCTTGAGATGACTTTGTTGTAAACTGGCGCTATATAAATAAAGTTGAATTGAATTGAAAATTGAATTGAACAACAATAAAAAACAGCCAATGATGTTAAATACTCAAGAAAAAAATTGGAAGCCCCACTTCCCACATTTAAAAAGAGAGAAGGTTTGCTGTAAACAAAGCAACCTTTTTCCTTTTTTAAAATGTTTCTGGAGCTTACCACCTTGAGCAGTGGTGCACCCTAAGCTTGACTACTCAACTTGCCTCTTAATGCCAAGGTCCATTTTCTGCAGCAATGTCATCAAGTACACTACACACAGAAAAAAAAATGGTTCTGAAATGGTTCTTCAGAGGCCTGCATGGTTCTTTTAAAATCCATGCAGGCTTAAAGAACCATTTTTGTTGGTCAGTGGTTCTTTGGCTCCTACAAATGGTTCTTTGAAGAAGTAAAGGTTCTTCATTCTTAGCTATTTGAGTTATTTGATGGTGGACAATGGTATAAACATTCACTGAACGTTTAATACTCTAGCCAGCTACTTAAAAGTGGAATTTAACACTAAAATAAAAACAAAACTCATAAAAATTCATAGGCCATCCAGCAGTAATTAAAATAATTAAGCAGCTTATCTCTATCATTACCAGGTGACATATTAATGAATCAATAACGTTATTCCAATAAAATAACATTAATTTATGTGATGTCTAATGTCACAAAAGTCTTCTTCTTTTCCTTTCGGCTGTTCCCTTTCAGGGGTCTTACTTCATGTCCTCCCTCACTACATCCATAAATCTCCTCTTTGGTCTTCCTGTAGACCTCCTGCCTGGCAGCTCCAACCTCAGCATCCTTCTACCGATATATTCACAATGTCTTCTCTGAACATGTCCAAACCACCTCAATCTGGCCTCTCTGACTTTATCTCCAAAGCATAACATGAGCTGTCCCTCTGATGTACTCATTCCTGATCCTGTCCATCCTCATCACGCCCAAAGAGAACCTCAACATCTTAAGCTCTGCTACCTCCAGCTCTGTCTCCTTTCTTTTCTTCAGTGCCACTGTCTCTAAGCCGAACAACATCGCTGGTTTCACCACTGTCTTGAACACCTTTCCTTTCATTCTTGCCGATACTTTTTTATCACACAACACACCTGACACTATTGTCCACCCGTTCCAACCTGCCTGCAGTCGCCTCTTCACCTCTTTTCCAAACTCTCCGTTGCTCTGAACCGTGTACCCTAAGTACTTAAAGTCCTGCACTTTCTTCACCTCTGCTCCCTGTAACCTCACCGTTCCACCTGGGTCCCTCTCATTGACACACATGTATTCTGTCTTGCTACGGCTAAGCTTCATTCCTCTGTTTTCCAGAGCAGACCTCCACCTCTCTAGATTTTCGTCCACCTGCTCTCTGCTCTCACTACAAATTACAATGTCATCTGCAAACATCATAGTCCATGGAGATTCTTGTCTAACCTCATCTGTCAGCCTGTCCATCACCAGAGCAAACAAGAAGGGACTCAGAGCCGATCCTTGATGCAGACCCACCTCGACCTTGAACTCCTCTGTCACACCTAAAGCACACCTCACCACTGTCTTACAGCTCTCATACATGTCCTGCACCAGGACTAACATACTTCTCTGCCGCTCCAGACTTACTCATACAATACCACAGTTCCTCTCTCGGCACCCTGTCATACGCTTTCTCTAAATCTACGAAGACACAATGCAACTCCCCATGACCTTCTCTGTATTTCTCCATCAGCATCCTCAAAGCAAATACTGCATCTGTACTCTTTCTAGGCATGAAACCATATTGCTTTAGTATGAGCTAATAATATTGTACTTTTACTTTAGTAGCATTTTGAATGCAGGATTTTCCTTATAGTATTTATATACTGTGGTATTGCTAGTTTTACTAAAGTAAATGATCTGAGCGCCTCTCCAGCCACTAATTCATTATTAAGTGTACTGCCAGAGAGAGAGTGAGGAATATACGTCATACCCAGGCTGCCACAGCTACCCGGGGTGCGCACGCGAAAAAAAAAAAAAGAAGGGGTGCGCACACAGAATGTCAGTGAGCTACGAGAACTTTCTTCCAAATTAAACTTCTTGGTTAGAGCAGTTACTGTCAGCGGTATTTGTACTGCGTTTTTTCCACTGGTTGTCTTCATCTCTGGATTCCGAGATAGATAAGGTAAAGTATTTTCACACAAACATTTTTACGTGTTGGTGTTTGTTAACGTTCAATGTAATACGTTTGCTAAGCTTCCTGTAGTGTTAGCTGCTATATGCTGCCTTTAGTGTTAGCGAGACTGATACAAGTAACTTTAACGTTACATATTTGGAAAGTAACGTTAATGTCAACATATCAAATGGCACCTGAAGCTCTTTTTGCAATAACTATATTTCAAAAACTGTCGCTGTGTTGTTTGCTTATAGGTGACCTGTTGTCAATATTGGAAAAAATCGCACCGGGACGCTTTTTTTCATCAGTAACGCTACTACAGAGAACGCGGCCGCGTTGTTTTTATTCAGGTGCCTTGTAGGAAAATTCAGTAGAGCAGGTTTATATACTGGATACTGGAATAGAGCAATGCATTGACTACAGCAGATTATGTGTGCTTTTTAAAACAATACTGTATTACAAGTATTACAAAAAAAGTATTTCAAGTATTTTGAATAGCTAAGATTCATTGGTTCTTATCCCTGGTCCTATCTTCTAGTTTCTGATTGACATAAAACACCAAATTCAATAAAATTAATAGCACAATTGTTTTAATCACCTAATTTTTTACCCCGGATGCCCTCCCCAATTTCTTCCGAGCTTGGACCGGCTCTGTACAGCTGGGGAGGGGAATGGGCTGTTAGGAGTTTAGTGTCTTGCCCAGAGACACTTAGACATGTAGCTGGGACCGGGGATCGAACCAGTGACCCTGTGCTCAGACAGTACTAGGGTCAACAAACACAAAGGCATTACATGATTGAGTTTTTGTATAAATAATAATTGATGTTTGAAATTATGTATTTTTTAATTTTTGGTACTATTTTGCTACTGCATGATATTATAGTAGAATCCTAATATATTATTTTTATTTTAGGTTCTTGAAGAGGCATCAATTTTGCCTAAAATGGCTGTGGACAAAAGAGTCATCAGAGGATTCAGTAAGCTGGCAAACAAGTTTGTGTCCATATCACCAGTGAAGTCAAACGTCTCTGCCTATAGTCAGTTGACAACAGCCAAACAGACACAGAAAGAAATGGTAAGCACATATGTCAATGACATCCTAGAATGATTTTTCAGCTTCATCCCAAATGCCACTTTTTACGGCTCTGACATGAACATCTGATAGGAAATGTTTTTTAATTTGCCATCCCCAAGGCCTCTTAATCATGATCTGTAAAAGGAAGTTGACAGGCTAACGTTAAGCTTTTGGATTGGCTTTTCCAAATTCTCGACTTTAAACTTATTGAAATAATGTTGACCATGCTTAAGAATCAGGTCTGTGCCACAAAAGCAACACATTTTATTTAGCTCTACAAAAAGAAGAGTTATCAAATATCCAACCAGAGTTCTACCACAAGCTTGGTTATGGCTACATATTAAACATGTTTGTTGTATAACTCATCTTCAATGCAACCGCAAGGGGGCACAAGCCAGTGTCTTCTTGTGCCAGTCCCAAGTCTGGATAAATGCAGAGGGTTGTGGCAGGAAGGGCATCCGACGTAAAACACATGCCAAATCAAACATGCGAATCGTGACAAAGACTTTCATACCGGATCGGTCGGGGCCCGGGTTAACAACGACCGCCACCGGTGCTGTTGACCTACAGGGTACCGGTGGAAATTGGACTACTGTTGGTCGAAGACGAAGAAGAAGAGGAGGAAGGTGTGTTCGTAGGCAGAGAGAGAAGAGGAAAGCTAAGAATGTAGGACTGACAGTAGGGACTTTGAATGTTGGTACTATGACAGGGAAGGCTAGGGAGTTGATCGACATGATGCAGAGAAGGAAGGTGGACATACTGTGTGTCCAGGAGACCAGGTGGAAAGGCAGCAAGGCTAGAAGCTTAGGAGCAGGGTTTAAGTTGTTTTACCATGGGTCAGATAGGAAGAGAAATGGAGTAGGAGTTATATTGAAAGAGGATTTTGTGAGGAATGTTCTAGAGGTGTAGAGTATCAGACAGGTTGATGAGTCTGAAGCTGGAAGTTGAAGGGGTGATGTTCAATGTTGTGAGTGGTTATGCCCCACAGGTAGGATGTGAGTTAGAAGAGAAGGAGAAATTCTGGAGTGAGTTAGATGAAGTGATGCAGAGCATCCCCAGAGGTGAGAGAGTTGTCATTGGTGCAGATTTCAATGGGCATGTAGGTGAAGGGAACAGAGGTGATGAGACTGTTATGGGCAGGTTTGGTGTTCAGGACAGGAACGCAGAAGGTCAGATGGTGGTTGACTTTGCAAAGAGGATGGAAATGGCTGTAGTAAACACTTTCTTTCAGAAGAGGCAGGAACATAGGGTGACGTACAAGAGCGGAGGGAGAAGCACTCAGGTAGACTACATCTTGTGTAGTCGTTGTAATCTGAAAGAGATCAGTGACTGTAAAGCATTGGTAGGGGAGAGTGTAGCCAGACAACACAGGATGGTGGTGTGTAAAATGATGCTGGTGGTGAGGAAGATAAGGAGGACTAAGGCAGAGCAGAGGACGAAGTGGTGGAAGTTGAAAAAGGAAGAATGTCGTTTAGTTTTCAGGGATTTGCTGAGACAGACTCTGGGTGGTTTGGAGGTGCTTCCAGATGACTGGACTACTACAGCTAATTTGATCAGGGAGACAGGTAGGAGGGTACTCGGTGTGTCATCTGGAAAGAGGAAAGCGGACAAGGAGACTTGGTGGTGGAACGAGGAAGTTCAGGAGTGTATACAGAGAAAGAGGTTAGCTAAGAAGAAGTGGGACACTGAGAGGACTGAAGAGAGTAGACAGGAGTACAGGGAGATACAGCGTAAGGTGAAGATAGAGGTGGCAAAGGCCAAACAAAGAGCATATGAGGACTTGTATGCTAGGTTGGACACTAAAGAGGGAGAGGTGGATTTGTACAGGTTGGCCAGACAAAGAGATAGAGATAGAAAGGATGTGCAGCAGGTTAGGGTGATTAAAGATAAGGATGGAAATGTATTGACAGGTGCCAGGAGTGTGATGGGAAGATGGAAGGAGTACTTTGAAGAGTTGATGAACGAGGAAAATGAAAGGGAACGAAGAGTAGAAGAGGTGACTGGTGTGGAGCAGGAAGTAGCAAAGATTAGTAAGAGTGAAGTGAGGAGGACATTGAAGAGGATGAAGAGCGGAAAAGCAGTTGGTCCTGATGACATACCTGTGGAGGTATGGAAGTGTCTAGGAGAGGTGGCAGTAGAGTTTTTGACTAGTTTGTTTAACAAGATCTTGGAGAGTGAGAGGATGCCAGAGGACTGGAGGAAAAGTGTACTGGTACCAATTTTTAAGAACAAGGGAGATGTGCAGAGCTGTGGCAACTACAGAGGAATAAAGCTGATGAGTCACACAATGAAGTTGTGGGAAAGAGTAGTGGAAGCTCGGCTAAGGGCAGAGGTGAGCATTTGTGAGCAGCAATATGGTTTCATGCCTAGAAAGAGTACAACAGATGCAGTATTTGCTTTGAGGACGCTGATGGAGAAGTACAGAGAGGGTCATAGGGAGTTGCATTGTGTCTTCGTAGATTTAGAAAAAGCGTATGACAGGGTGCCGAGAGAGGAGCTGTGGTATTGTATGAGGACATCTGGAGTGGCAGAGAAGTATGTTAGAGTGGTGCAGGACATGTATGAGAGCTGTAAGACAGTGGTGAGGTGTGCTGTAGGTGTGACAGAGGAGTTTAAGGTGGAGGTGGGTCTGCATCAAGGATCGGCTTTGAGCCCCTTCTTGTTTGCTCTGGTGATGGACAGACTGACAGATGAGGTTAGACAAGAATCTCCCTGGACTATGATGTTTGCAGATGACATTGTTATTTGTAGTGAGAGCAGGGAGCAGGTGGAGGAAAATCTAGAGAGGTGGAGGTCTGCTCTGGAAAACAGAGGAATGAAGCTTAGCCGCAGCAAGACAGAATACATGTGTGTCAATGAGAGGGACCCAGGTGGAATGGTGAGGTTACAGGGAGCAGAGGTGAAGAAGGTGCAGGACTTTAAGTACTTAGGGTCAACGGTTCAGAGCAACGGTGAGTGTGGAAAAGAGGTGAAGAGGCGAGTGCAGGCAGGTTGGAACGGGTGGAGAAAAGTGTCACGTGTGTTGTGTGATAAAAGAGTATCAGCGAGAATGAAAGGAAAGGTGTTCAAGACGGTGGTGAGACCAGCAATGTTGTTCGGCTTAGAGACAGTGGCACTGAAGAAAAGACAGGAGGCAGAGCTGGAGGTAGCAGAGCTTAAGATGTTGAGGTTCTCTTTGGGAGTGACGAGGATGGACAGGATCAGGAATGAGTACATCAGAGGGACAGCTCATGTTAGATGTTTTGGAGATAAAGTCAGAGAGGCCAGATTGAGGTGGTTTGGACATGTTCAGAGGAGAAACTGTGAATATATCGGTAGAAGGATGCTGAGGTTGGAGCTGCCAGGCAGGAGGTCTAGAGGAAGACCAAAGAGGAGATTTATGGATGTAGTGAGGGAGGACATGAAGTTAGTTGGTGTGAGTGAAGAGGATGCAGAGGATAGAGTTAGATGGAGGCACATGATTCGCTGTGGCGACCCCTGAAAGGGAGCAGCCGAAAGGAAAAGAAGAAGTTGTATAACTCATCTTCATAGCATAAGTCTTCAAAGAAATAATTTAAATCCTAATGTTGTCATGACAGTCATGCCCATGATGAGTGTATGTAAACTTTCATTCACAACTGTATACAGTATCCAAAATATGTAAAGGCTCTTCTCCTGCCCTACGATCTCTACATATGTTAATTTTTAGGTCAGATGGTGAACACAGCGATACTTTTCTTGCCTTCTGTTTTCAAAGAGACTGCCTGCCACCTGTTTGTCATTAATTGAATTTTTTAAGGTGATTTTTAATAAAGAAAATAAATAAATAAATAAATAATATGAAAAAAAAAAGCTATGAGTGTGATTTGTCATTTATTGTTTCAGGTCCCCAGTGCCCACAATTGTCCAATTGTTCTAAAGCTTGAAACTTTGACTGCAACTGTACCAATAGCTGTGCAAAGATCTTCTAGTGCCAGCAAATTTTAAGAAGAGCCTTGCATTGTCCTAAAATGGACTAACATTGAACAATAGTTCAAACATGAAAGTCTTGATACAGAAAAGCTGTGATAAATAATTAATTGATTGGTATGTCTATCGTTAGATCATAATTCTGAAAATGTTTTAATCTTTATATTAAAGTTGATGTTTAAATTGGCATGCAAAATGAAATTTTATATTTTGCTGTTTCTTAAGCTGTTTTGTTTATAAAAAAGAAAATATTTGTTTAGGCCACATTAGATTAACGGAATGTTTTATTAACTACATTGTTTATTTATTGTTAAAAGGTGTTAGACAGATAAACCTAAAATATAATTCTTGGTTGTTTTAGTACTAAATAAGTTTTATATTATACTCATGAGGTCTTACATTTTTTGTATGTGGTACATTTTAAAAATATATATAAAGGGTTTGCATATAAAAAACAGTGAAAGCCAAAGTTGAAAATGTGTTCTGTCATGTTTTACTGTGAATTTATGAATTCCCTATGTAAGCCAGCTTGTACTGCCAATATGTTAATAGCTGTGCTGAGGGTAGAAATGGTTTTATTGTTACTGTGTATGCTAAGTATGGTCAGTAAACTATTTACATCAACGTTCTTGTACTTATTTTACCTGTCACATCAATTCATGATATATTTTATTTTGAAAGGTTTCTTAAAATTGGTTCCTCAAAGAACCATTTTTAGAAAAGTTCTTTAAGCAACCATATAAAGTTACTTAAAGAACCTGTTTTTGGTATTTCTTTAAGGCACCTTTACGGGTTCTTTGAAGAACCATCTTCTGAAAGGTTCTTAATGGCACCATTTATGGTGCCTCATAGAACTATTGTTGGATGGTTCTTTTAGGCACTTTTAAGGGTTCTTCAGTGAACCACTGTCAAAAAATGGTTCTTCAAAGAACCATCTTCTAAAAGGTTCTTTGTGGAACTAAAAATGGTTCTTCTATGGCATCAGTCTCAAGAACTATTTTGGTTCCAGTAAGCACCTTTATTTTTCTTTGTGTACCTGCACATCTCCAACACCTGTTTTGTCTTCAACAAAAAAAGATCTAAGGCCAGTAAGGAGACGGCAAGAGAACGTATAAAGGATAGGGTATTTATTTATAAAGAAACAGGAAGGGTTAAAAACTAAAAATCACTCCATGAGAAGGGTAATAACTTTCCCTCTGAACAGCTGGTGGCATCGACATCAGCGAACCTCTCTGAATTGCTGGCTGTATCGACCTAGGCGAACCTCTCCGAAGCGCTGGTGGTGTCGACCTGGGTGAACACTGCTGAACTGCTGGTGGTGGGCCAGGAGCTGGGGAAGGTGAGCCAGGGCAGGAGTGACTCTCTCTCCCCTCTATAATTGGCCACCGTCTCCAATAACTCCGGGGCACCAGGGAGGCTAAACAGCCAGGGCCGGGAGCTGACCACTTGTCCACCTGCCTGACCTTGGCCAAGCGTGTCTAATGGTCTGTAGCCTACATACAGGAGTCCCAGAGGTAAGTGAGCAGGTTCATGATCACTGGGAGCTGTTTGCATTGTTCAGAGGCCAATGCCTGATCATGAGGCAAGGGGGAATTGGTTGACCGAGGCGGAAGACCATGCTGCTTGGCAACCCCGGGTTGTCCACGGTCGGCAGACAGGAACGGATAAAGGACCTGGCGCTGCAACAGCAGAGGAGGCATGGAGAGCAGGAGCCTGTGGTGGGTTCAGGGACTGAAGTTTGGTCATACGCCTGCGTCTGGTGCCCAGAGGCCGGTAAGGGATGGTGAGGCGAGAACCACTAAACTCGTCTTTGTGAGGGAAATTTCAAAATCTAGGTAACACTGTTTCACTGTTTTCACACAGACCCAGTATCAAACCTGCTTACACCAGTGCTTCCTCACCTTCCCCATCCTGTCTCTGGCCACACAAAGAAGTGTGTTAGGTAGATATCAACTATAAAACTACCTGAACATTTGCTTCCCAGAAGGGAGCCCACGGGAAGCAGCACAAATGATCAATCTCAAGAACTTGAGTTGTATGTATAAAAGGCTGAACAACCTACACATCTTGGTCAATCAGATTAGCCCACTCTAGAGTGTAGCTCTGTTCTGCTCTGCATGTTTCTCTATTTTACTGATTAAATTCACCGTTATCATTCACTTGTAAGTTGCCTTTTTGCCTCCTAACTTGCCTTACAGTTTTTGCCACGACAGTCTTTAATAGAAGGCAGATTCTTTAACTCAGGGCGGTACCCTGAAAACTGCATGAAGGCCTCTGTGCCATCCATGGGGGAAGGGAAAGAAAAAAAACAAAACCTCTTGCATGTCTCGGGGTCCTTTTGTGGCCAGTTGGTAATGTTACGGTTTGCATAGTAATTTGCAAGGAACCAAGTAAGGAGATGGCAAGAGGAGGTATAAAGGAAAGGGTATTTATAAAGAAACGGGAGGGTTTAACAACTAAAAATCACTCGACAAGGAGGGTATTAACTTACAGAACAAACTTGCCAAACAAAAGGTAACAATAGACTATACACAAACAGGGTAAACGACAGACAGGACAGCTATTCAAACAAACAGGGTGCACACAAACAAGACAGACACAAAGTAGGGTACACCCAGGGACCAGACAAGACCATATCTAATTTTAACACACAGGTAAGAGGATAAATTAACAGGGACTAATGAACAGAACTAAACAGGAATGGACAGACGGGAATAAAACATAAACAAACTAAACTAGAGGCAGAGGGAAATTAACAGGAGTAACTAATACAGGAAACAGGGTAAAACAACCAGGCAAAGGATAAACTAATGCATACTTAACAAAGGAGAACCAAACCACAGACCAAAACCATTACAGAGTCCAAACAGGGATCAGGCAGGATACAGAATGCAGGATACTGATACAAACAAGACAGAATCCAAACTTTTGCTGAATGCAAACAAATTGAGTACCAACACACATGAACTGGCAAAGAGCAGTGGGGAGAGCAGGGTATAAAAGGACTGGGGAACAGGTGAAACAAATCAGGACAAAACAAGGAAGGTTATGACACCAAACAGACTATCAGGAAGAGACACAGGAGGAGCAACAAAATAAAAGCCAAAAACAGGAAATAAAGCCAGAAAACTAAACACGGGGACAGGACTGTGACAGCCACAGAGATGCCGTGGGAGCCGCACAGCCAGGGCCAGCGCACCCAAGCAGCATCACCACTCTCAAGACTAGGTTGGGCAGGAGAGGCAACAGAGTCACCATGGGAGCTATACAACCAGCCCACCCCAACGGCCGCCCCCTCCTACCTCTGGCTCCCCTCTCTCTGATGAGATTGCTGCCGCTGTTGCAGAGCTGGAACAGCGTAGTGGCAGATAGCGCAGAGTTGAGGTGTTGGAAGAAAACTGGGAGGTGCGCCCTTGTTAAGACTATAGGTGCTTGAACACAGTAACCCAAGACTACTATCCACTGCCCCGTATCAACGATGTGGACTAATTGGCTGGGTCCTGGTGGCTCAGCTCCTTTGACTTACGCAGTGGGTACTGGCAAGTAGAGCTGGCACCTTTCAGACTGTGCAATGCCCCCGCCACTTTTGAACAGTTGATGGAACATGTGCTTAAGGACATTAAGCCACTGTGTGGTCTACCTGGACAACCTGCTGGTGCACGCCAAGACGTGGCGGACGCCATCAGCAATGTTGCCAAAGTCTTTGCTGCCATTTGTCAGGCTGAACCGAACAAAATGCCACTTGCTGGCCAGAGAGACTCAGTTCCTGGGCCACGTGGTGAACGAGCATGTGGTGACCACAGACCCGGCCAAGGTGTCATCAATCAAGGAGTGGCCCCAGCCAACCAGTTTCCTTGTCCTAGCCCCCTACTACAGGAGGTTTGTAAAAGACTTTGCCACCATCGTCAGTCCCCTCCACAGAGTGATCGAGAAGGACGGGCAGTTTTAGTCATCCGATGCCTGCTCAGTGGCTTCCCAACAGCTGAAGACAGCTATCTCAGAGGCTCCTGTCCTGGCTTACCCTGACCGAGTATAAGCATGCCCCCAGACCCTTATTTCTAAACAATCTGGATTCTATTTATCTTAGTTTGATAATAAGTAAAATCTGAGCAGGGAGAGAAAGGGCTGGGTGGGTCTTCAGTGGGTCAATCAGATTGGCCCACTCTAGAGTGTAGCTCTGTTCTGCTCTGCATGTTTCTCTATTTTGCTGATTAAATTCACCGTTATCATTCACTTGTAAGTTGCCTTTTTGCCTCCTAACTTGCCTTACAGTTTTTGCCACGACAGTTGGTAGGACACAAAATTAATTGCATACAGTGGTGACAAATAAATGTATAGAGAAAAAGAGGAGGGGAGCTCATTGCACTTGCAGGAGTCCCCCTACACTCTAAACCTATAGTATCTTAAGTAGGAGCTAGTTCAGGTTCAGTGAGCAGTTTTAACTATAAGCTTTATCAAAAAGTAAGGTTTTAAGCCTAGTCTTAAAAGTAGAGAGGGTGTCTGCCCCCCGAATTGGATTGGCTATTAGCTATTAGTTTGATAGCTAAAGGCTCTGCCTCCCAATCTACTTTTGCAAACTCTGGGAATCACAAGTAGGCCTGTATTCTGGGATCGTGGTGGTCTAATCAGGCGATACAGAACTATGAGATCTTTTAAATATGATGGAGCTTGACTATTAAGAGCTTTGTATGTAAGCTGGAGGGTTTTGAACCCTATTCTAGATTTTATGGGAAGACAATGGAGAGAAGCTAGTGAAGGTGAAATATGATCTCTCTTTCCTAATCCAGTCAGCACTCTTGCTGCAGCATTTTGGATTAATTGAAGGCTTTTTAGAGAGTTATTAGGACACCCCAGAAATAGGGAATAACAGTAGTCCAACCCAGAAGTAACAAATGCATGGACCCGTTTTTCGGCATCACTTTGAGACAGGATGGTTCTAATTTTAGCAATTTTCCAATAAGCCACACTACACATCTCTTTTCAAATCAGTCATAGACGACATAGAAATTTCTTTAAAAAACGATCAGAATCAATATATACCATTTACATACGGCTAAGTAATCGTTAAACTCCACTTTAGACCTTTAAAACAATATTTCTGAAACACAGAAGGGTTAAAGAATTATATGGCCTACAATCCACATACACACGACGACGGAAGATACATGGCTTATTATTTAAATCAGGCAGGTAATGAGTTACCAGGATTTATTGGCAGTAGTGCGCAATACGGAAATGGACTTGGAGGGATTAAATATTACAAGAAGCACGCGGAAGCAGGAGGGAAACGGGCTAGCAGTGTACTGTAAAAGACCAATAAAAAGGCCTCCTGTGGAATATAGGCGTGGCGTCACAGAGCCCCAAACCAGTAGAAAATTGTGTAAAACAGCGAGGATTGCTAAGAAGAAGCCTTGTCACAAAAGAGGCAGGACCACACTCAGAGCAGGCCTGACAAGCACCGATATCTTTTGAAATAAAAAATGGCTCTGATTCACAGCCAGTCACAAGAGAGTGTAAAGAGCGAGCTAGACCTTTTTTGCCATACCCTACACACAGACTAGTATTGAGAAACCCATTTCTGTCGAAATTCCACCACTCTCTGCGATCACTCCCCACGGACCTCTGGAATTCTTCATTTCATCAAGCGGAGAAGATTATCTAGACCTAAATAATACATACCTGTACACCCGTGTACAAACGTGAGATTTGTGAATTATCCGGGAGCATCACTTTTTTCACAGGTGGATATAACACTGGGGGACAGGTTAATAACTTAATCCTCTAACACAATCCATACTGAGGCATTCTGGAACTGCTTACAAACTATGAAAGAGATACTCTACACAAGCAATTCAGTACAGCTCTGTTTTGCATGGATACAGGTAACAACATGGACGATTCGTCAATAGATGGCAACAATGAGGGCCTTGCATTAAGGGCTGATTACACCCGAGAGAGCGTATAGTGGAATTATTAGCTCTGATACCACGGATCTGTTCTTTCAGGAGTAACTATTACAGTATTGAACGGAATTGATAAAAAGATAAAATGTATACCTTCAAAAAACGAATTCTGTCTGATGATGTCTACAGACACTCAGTTCAATGTCAGCATTGTGTCCGCCAGTTTATTCATCAAGAAAGTAGCAGTCTCTCCCAGCGTGAGACTGGCTCACAGCCAGGCCCTGCAACACACTAATGCGAAATATGCTATAAAAAAAGTGAGTGTAAAAACCTTTTCAGTACCTGCTGATACAAGAGTGTGTAACCAGAAAACTCTTTATATAGGTCAAATCCCTAAATTTGTCTAAATAGCGTTTGTTGACAACGAGGATCCGGACGAGGGATGCGCCAGTCACGTGTCAGACTAGAAGTTTGCTTCAAACAGCCTCTGCCTCGCACAGCTACCATCTTGGCGTATTCTGTGTATGACTCGATTCTGGAAGTGTCTGCAAGTCGACAGATTTTGATGGACTTTTATTCGACATTATGAATACTATAGAGCTGACGAGTATTCTTAAAAGGATAACTAGCAAAGAGACTGATTTCTTGGGTGTCTATCCATGCAACCACTTAAATGATAAGAAAATAAGCAGACTACCTGCCATGCTGGTTGTTAACACACACCCTTCTCATATGCCCGGAGAACATTGGCTAGGAGTCTATTTTACTGAAAAAGGACACTGTTATTTAAAACAGAATTAAACAGAATTATACAGAGGTGTTTTATTCCACAAAGCAGGTGCAGGATAATAATGCAGTGGCTTGTGGTCAACACACCGTGTTTTTTCTGTGTCATATGCAGAGAGGGGTGTCTTATGAGGACTTTATGGACAAATATGGCTCAAATCTGAATTGTAATAATGTTATGGGTTATAAATTTCTCAACAAAATACGACCTGGTATTTGTCAAAAATATAACTTTTCCTGTGTTCAATGTGTAAAACCTCACATGAATGATTGTTTTAGAATTGTCATAGTATGTATCTATATTCAGGCTTGTTTACTGCTGTTAGTTTTATTGATAATGTATTTCTCGATGATATTAAAGTATACAAAACAAAAACATAATGTGTAAATAAAGACTCTTTATTCATACGTTGTATACTTATACATGGTGTTATAACACAATAGTCACAGTTTTTAAAATGCATGTATTAGATACAATAAGTAATATCAAAAGCTGTATATAAACATTATTAGATGATAAAACATTCGAAATGGGTCACAATAAACAAAATGTTGAAATAAAATTTTAAATAAAAAGAGACATTGTAATACAACATACAAATAAATCAACAATATCTACATAAAATTAAAAATTAAGCCATACATTTGACTTCCTTTTACGCCCTGGGGTTTGACTTAATTCGGGGTTATGTTCACTCAGAGACATTTTAGCTGTTTGACAATCATCCATTTTAATCCCTGTAATGAGCCGTCTAACCTGAGTGTTTGGGATGGACGATAATGGCAGATTGAGAGCGGCCAGGACCTGCAAACACCTGTCCCAATCCAGAGGTCTTGTGTCATTAGACACACCCTGAGCTTGCGTAATGCTTTTTACCAGATCGTATATGTGTGACCCCTTCAAAACCTCCCTGTCGACAACAAGCTCCCCCTGACCAGTCTATGAGACAGAGTTTTTAGTCATGGTTTCTAATATGTGCTGTGCATGTCTCTTATGTTTAACGGGCATGTGTTTTAGAATGTCCTCCAACATTACATCAGAGGTGCTGCTGGCTCCAGCATCATAGACCTGTGTGACAGTCACCGTCGGATGTACACTTAGGATGTACACCGTCGCCATTTTCACCACCAGATAGTGTCAAGTTGATCACGCCTTTTTCACGATCAACATGTTTCACTAGT
The DNA here is from genome assembly GCF_033026475.1 of Channa argus. NCBI lineage: Eukaryota > Metazoa > Chordata > Actinopteri > Anabantiformes > Channidae > Channa > Channa argus. The sequence goes on along the minus strand of NW_027125258.1, from coordinate 125,528 downwards.
TACACGTAGCGCTGTAAAATACCTACAGACTTTTCGGCCTTTTCATACAAATCAGTGTCAGGCTGGCTCAAAATATTGGCCATAGCTTTATCTAGCTCATTTTTCACCGACTGTCTGATAGAACCTGTATTTTGATTCTGGTGATGCTGTTTTAAAGCATCCAGCTGGTGCTGTGGGATCAAATACATTTTCTGGGTATGTTCCATTACTTGATGGGTGTCCAGTCTCATGAAAAAACAATTAATAACAATTAATAAAAATAACATTTGATCTTACCGGTTCCTAAAAAAAAAAGCCTCCGCTCTGATTATTTTTTTTTTCCTCCTGTGAAAGCCCTGCTTTCTTGTTTGCCACTAATATAATACCGTCTTTGTTCTTCTTGAGCAATTTCACACAGAGCATTTATAAAGTCAGTCCCTGCATTGTTCAGTATGGCTAATCTGACCCTAGGAGGAGAAGCCTCCAAAAGGATTAGATTTCTACGCATGCGCGCTGAAATTATCAGCTTCTCCGGCTTTTAGACACGTAAACGACTTAATGGTCAGAAAGCAAGTCTGGTTTGAGACGTAGAGGATCAGGGGTCTTAGCTTTAAAGTCTATGAACAGATACCTGTAGGCAGAACTTGTAGCGTCCTTAAAAGCCTCCAGGAAAAATCTGCTATTACCAGGGAACATCTGTCTAGCCAATAATGTGATTTGGTATTTGTCACGTGGGTTTTTAAATAACACTAAATAGGTTGTGTTTAAACTGATGGTCCTACTTCATTTACCCTGAATAAAAAGATTCTGAACCAGGTTCTCTGATGAACATATTTAGTGAAAACATTTTGTACTTGTACATCATTGCTGGCATCCTTCATTAAATCATCTATAATTAATAAATTTTTCAGGTGTGTGGGGAGAAGCACATCGACACATACAGAGTCTGGCAGTCCGTTTACAAAATGAATTTCTCTTATTCTCAACAGCTGGTCATAAAGAGGGTACCAGCACGAATATACGTACACAACATTGTCTATATCCTCTGAAACGAGGCGTGAAACATTTTCAAAAACACTCCTAATAAAAAAAGTCTTTACACAGTTTGAAGGGCCGCTTACGACCATGCTAAACGGATGTTGATCAGTAGCCATAAGGGAGGGTTGAATAATCAGGCAGCACTCTCCGCTTAGTGTCATCAACCTGCACGTGACAGAAAACTGTAGAATTTTTTAGTGTATGGGCCTTTTTATTCCGAACAATAATTTCAGATTCAGGGGTCAGGTGATCATCATCTGAAACCCCATCGGCCACGTATGTCTACACAAGTCTTAACAAGACTCTGCAGTGACTGGTGTGTGATGATAGAGGCGTTTTGGGCATTTAGAGTGACTCCTTTGCATTTCACCTGCTTCTTCCCACATTTAGTGACATATGTGTAACACTTAGGACCTCCCGAAACAAACTCTGTGATAAAGTCTTCTTCAGGCATTCCACACACATCACCATTATTAATCTCATTGGTCTCATCACCCAGGTAAGGACCCAGTGGTGGGATCATTACATTGTCACAATACAACACACACTCCTGCAATTTGTCAATAAGATCATATAACATGAGTCTCGCTTGTGCCGTGGTCATGGCTCCTATGAAGACATTGACATCATTAGTTTTAGAAGCCCGCTTGTCAGCATGATGCCTCTGAACCAAGGCCACTTCTTCTGAGATTAAGCAAAACTGACGCACATCATAGTGGTCGCTGAACATTAACTGTGTGAACTGAGAGGGCTCAGATATTAATTCACAATTGGCCATATCACTTCTCATGCTAAACCGACCCCAGAGTGAGTTAAGGAGCAGTTTTTTACAGCTTCGAACAGCTTTGTTCACTTTGATATTCATCGGGTCTAGTCTTATACCCTCTTTTTCATAATAGTCATCAATGTATTTTTGTCTCTCCACGTCGTCATTCACAAGCCCGAGGCCTCTTGTTTACACTTCAGAAAAGTCTTGACATACTCCCTAAACAGGGTGTCAATCTGGTGTGGAAAGTGTCAAACCTCATCAATGCTTATCACTACTTAGCCTTTATCAACAACCTTTTGAAGCTCAAATGACACACATGGTGGTGGGAGAACAGTGCATTTCACAAATCCGAAATAAATATCAATGGAATCAAAATCCCTAAAGATAACCTCAGGGTGTCCTACAGGATGTGGCTTTTGGGCCTGCACAGTCGGGTACAGACTTGTAAAGTCGTAATACCTGATTTTCTCACCCTCTTCAGCTTTGTGATAGAGCTTCATGGCATTCGTGCGCCCACCAAACAATGCTTTTAGTGGGTCAAGATGCTCTGACATTTTGTATCCTGCCATAAATTTTTGAATGCTGGTGTTTTTTTTTGAAGCCTCTCCCATTAACATTCCTACATCACAACAACATGCAAACCGTACCATCTCCTCAAGACCACAAGCATCTCATTAAATTGATGGCAGAGCACGCTATTTGGGATATTACTGAGAGGGTTCAACTCTGCCTGATTTGTGCACTTTGTACAACCATGAAAAAGGCATCCTGCAAACTCATAACATGTGTTTGACTGTGTGTGGTAACCATCTACATAATAACACCCAAATTTCTGTTCACCATGGTTTACAGTGTGTCTGACCTCTATTTTTTTCACATGCGACACATACGCCACTGTATGGAGACACTTGAATATGTTTTATGCTGGTTTGTGTAGGCACCGTCATATGTCAGAGCTACGGCGTCTTTGGGGAGAAAGTGCGTCTTGAACACCCCAATGCAGCTGGATGCCAGCGTGGTGAAGTTAAATGGATCCAGTTCTGTACACTTGATAAAAGTGTCACGATAGATCAGACATGCCTGACGCAACATTTCCACGTCCTTCATACCATAAAGTCTCTTCTTTTGAAATTCATCATCTCATCACTGACGGAACCATACCACTCCATGAAGTATTTCTTTTTACTCTCATTTATCCTATCATAACCACAAAAACTGACATTGGATATGAGCCCACGTAGTGTTCGTTTTCCCTAGTGTTAAATTTCTGAGTGATATTACCTTTGGCTAGTTATAGCTAAACCCTAGAGATTCGTGTTTTGGATAAACGCATTGGCAGAAAATTGAAACTGTCGATCCACCGCTGATGGAAGCATCATCATGCATTATTATGAATCAGCTCCCTCTCATGGTCAGAGTGGGTGTGATACCCTGTTTGACTAATTGTTTCACCACAATGTAATAATCAAATTCTGACTCATTGTGCGCAATAATTGTATAGCCTTTGTATTTAGGACTTAGCCTCTAGCACTCTAAAAAAATCTTTACACACTCAAGTCTCGGCTACTGTACACACTCATACATACTCATACATACTGTATGTACAGTTGCCGCTGCTACAGTAGCCGCTGCTACTGGTCTTGCTCAGTTGGTAAGGCAATTGACCATGGACCACAGGGTCAGTGGTTCAATCCCCGCTCCTGGCTACAAGTCGAAGTGTCCTTGGGCAAGACACTGAACCCCAAGTTGCTCCCGGTGGGTCAGGTGAACACCTTGCATGGCAGCCATCGCCATCGGTGTGTCAGTGTGTGTGTGAATGGGTGAATGGGAAGCAACATTGTAAAGCACTTTGGATAAAAGCGCTATATAAGTGACTATTTACCATTTACCAGTAGCACACCATTTGTTCCCCTCGAAATCCAAAGCACACACAAAGTTAGCCTCATGTCTACCATTGTGAATTCTAAGTTTCAAAGTTCTAAAAGATGTAAGTGCTCTGAGACTTCTTTTTTTAATAAGCTGTATGAAGCAGCTATGCAGGTCGTCTCTACTAAGCTTTTCCTGACAGTGCACACATTTGGCAGAGAGACATGCCCCCCTTTCTTACTTTCGGTGTACAGTTTCCCATACTGTGCAATATTTTAACCTATCACATGGGATTGTGTTGTTTATGGGGTCGTGTTGTTTGTGTCTTTGATAGCACTGACTAGAATATCAGATGCGCTTACCGTCTGTGCAAAGTAGTGCCCCCACGGTCACACTCTGTAAAGCACACTTTACATAGATGTTTACAATTGTGGAGCAGGGGCTTCTCATATGGTGTGTAACAATATTTACAAATATAGGGTGAACACAAGAAAGCCATCTTATTCAATATCAAATGGGAGTGGTCACTGTGTAAATAGAGTCATACTGTCTGGGGGTGAGGTGTGTCAATTGTCTGGAATAAGTCTAATTTTTTACAGTGATTATGATGACACTAATTTTAATCACCAGGTGTCTTTCAAACTTGGAAATATGGTAAATTGTCTGAACTTATATAGTGCATTTCTACCTATTGGCACTCAAAGCACTTTACACTGCTTCTCATTCACCCATTCACACTCACAATCACACACACACACACACACACGCACACACACACACACACACACACACACGCACCGATGGGGGAGCTGCTATGCAGCTAGCCAACACTCACCAGGAGCTAAGTTGGGGTTCAGTGTCTTGCTGACGGACACTTCAACATGTGGAGGTTTGAACCAACAACTGTGAGATTGGTGGACAACCGCTCTACCTTCCTGCGCCACATTTAAGGAGGCAAAAGGCAGCTCAGCGTTTTGGTTATGGTGAGTTTAATCAGCAAAACAGAGAAACATACAGAGCAGAACAGAACTACACTCATGAGTGGCTCAATCAGATTGACAAAGTTTCACAGGTTATTGGTGTCTTTTAACCACTCAGCTCAGCAGCTGAATTCACATAAAAGCACAAAGGAATGATTCAATGCAAATCAATCTTACAGAACATACACACAGTGGTCAGGAATCTAATCAGCAAGTATCTGAAACTACTCATCTCCTATGTGTTCCCCACTGGGACAGCTTCCTGATGAAGCTCTGGTCTAAAGACAGTGCAGACAGGTCTGCTGGGGTGCGAATGTACCATTTAGTCACCATAAACAGCCATTTTGAAGTGTGCACTGCATGAGCTCAATGCTGAAAAGTACATAGTGGTTTTAGAGCAACATATGCTCCCATCTTGGCAATGCCTGGCAATGCTAAATAACATACTTCATCAATCACAACAGCATGGCTTCGCAGCATGCAGAGTCTGAGAACTGCAGAGAACTGGCCTGCCTGCAGTCCAGTCCTTTCACCAATAGAAAACATTTTGTGCATTATAAAGTGAAAATTCCAGCAACAAAGGCCCAGGACTGTTGAGCAGCTAGAATCCTGCATCAGACAGGAATGGGACATTCTCACTCATTTACAGACAGTTGTTAAAAGAAGAGGGGATGCTACACAATGGTAAACATCCCCCTCTTCCAACTTTTTGAGATGTGTTGCTGCCATCAAATTCAAAATGAGCTGATATTTTCCATGTAATGTTAAAATTTCTCAGTGTCAACATCCAATATGTTGTTTATTTGTGAATGAAATTTGGGATGATGAGATTTGCAAATCATTGCATTCTGTTTTTATTTATGTTTTATACTTCTTCCTAACTTTTTTGAAAATAGGGTTGTAATTTTTAACACAAATTTCAGGCTTTTGAAATCTATTATGAACATTCATGTACTTCTGAACTGGTGGGAACTTGTAAGTATTCAGAAGTACTGTCAAAACATTGTTGCATTTCATAATGATGTTACAGTTTTTGCACAAAGTGGGAGACGTAACCAGCCCCTCTGAAGAACTGCTGCAAGTACACTTGTTTTTTCCTTAACAGGTTGCAGTAAAAGCTTACATTCTAACTCAATTTTAATATGTTAAATACACAAGTTTATTTTATGTGCATTTCTGATATTTAAAATGTGCTTTTTAGCAAAGAAATCTCCTGGTGGATACAGTTTATTAAAAACCATCTCTTCATTTGTAATTTTTCATAATTCACCAACTTGTTTACCGCTTGCTGTTTAAAGATTCTTAATATTTTTTGTGTTGGGCAAATGATTTTTGTGTGTTCCATGTATCACATTACTGAGTTGTGAATGTTAGGAGCTGTAGTAGGAATTGTCCTGCTGTAGTGGGTCATCAGCCAATAGTGGTTCTTAAGTGTCTCCAAACTGGGTCGGGCCTCTGATTTCTTGGACAAACACCTCAGTAGAAAATTCAGGCATCCTGGACAAAAAAGATAGAACATTTTAAATAATGTCCTGTGTGTGCATGTGTTTGTGTGCGTGTGTGTGTTGAGTGGTCTGTATGTGTAAGGTCAGGACTTACCAACGGAAAGACCTTCACTGATGGCAGGATCTTCACAAACTATTTGTCTCTCATGTTTGAAAGGTAGATGTCCATGCAACATTGCAAACAGAACCACACCGAGCTGCCACACTGTGGTAGGTTCAGCCTTGTACCACCTCCACTGGAACCACTCAGGGGTGAGGTACTCATAGGTTCCTACGATATACACAAAGTTAAATGGTGAGGAACTGAGGTAGAGGACAGAGACCAGATGCTGACTTGGCTCTAAGAAAAGGACTAACAGCAATGACAGCTTACCTTCTTTTCTAGTGTAGCCCCCATCTCTCAGAAGTGTCCCACAGCCAAAGTCAATCAGGCGGACACGAGGGACATCAGAGCTGGTTTCTATTAGAATGTTATCCAGCTTGATGTCCCTATGGAACACACTTTTGGAGTGGACCTCAAGGAGAGCGTCCACCAGGTGTTTGGTTATTTCCTGAGAGAGAGACAAAGAGACATGTTGACTGTGGACATGGTGGATATGGACACACACAAAACCACACACCATCAGTTGCTTACTTTGGCTAGGTGTTCCTGTAGAATGTAACCTCTAGTGATGATAAAATCAAGCAGCTCCATGCAGGGGACTGGTCTCTCTAGAACAAGAATCAACTCATTGTGCAAATCGCACCAGTCCAGCAGGGTCACGACTGCACTGGTCTCTGCTGCTGCTGGTTTGACTTTGAGCAGCAGGGCCACTTCCAAAGGGACCATTGTATATTTCCCATTCAGAGACTGTACTTGGCCACAAAGTCATCTGCAGAAACAAATTCAAACACTGATGATGCTGGGGGCTTAATCACACAAGGCAAGAGTTGTCAAAGTGTGGCTCGTTCGACTAGTGTGATTGAGCATGATACAGATTTAGTGTGAATGCAGAATGTGCCGGAGCAAGCAACTCAAGAGATTATAGGTTAGCCCTTCTTCTCAAAACATAAAGTCACATGGCAGTGATGTACATTTAAATCATTCATAATTAGTTTTCCTACTATTTCATCTTACCTCTGCTGACCAAGGGGCCACTGTTGACTGATGAGGAGGGACCAGGTTGTAGTTGTGGTCTTGTGACTCGGTTCCTCAATAGGAAGTGGGGTCTTCCTGCTTTTTTTTCTTGGTTTATAGGTCTCAGACTTTCTCTTCTGGCCCTTTGTCCCTTCAGTTTCAGTGCTGATAGGGATGGATATCTCAGCATCCTGTGCTAAGGAAAGTCTGAGTGCACTCAAAGTCTGAGTATGGCTCTCACAGGTACTAAAGGAGCCTTTCCTTCTCTTCCTCTGCATTTCTGTGCTGCCATCAGAGGTGGATTTCCTCTTGCTGCTTTTCTGTACCTCTCTGATGTTGCTGGGTCCAGAGAGGCTGGAAGTTGGTCCTTAGGCATGTGAGTAACAACAAAAACACCATGCACATGTTTCACTTTAATTCACTTCTGAGCAGAGATAATACAAACTTTGCACACTGCTGTTCCCACTCATGACACATTTCTCACTAAAATATTTCATTTCATTAAAGTACATGTCTAATTTCATTATCAGGGATTTGACTTCACTGAGTAGGTTTAAGGAGAACGTCTTCATCAAGCGAGACCAAAAAAAGACCATTTTCTTTGGTGCACAGGTTGAATAAAAAGGTGACTCACATAAGAACTAGCATTAATAATGAACAGAGTCTCTCTATAGGTTTCAGACTATTTCAGCTGAATCCTATGGGGAGACTGTGGTTTTTTGCCCCATCCCAACCACTTACCTCTGCTAGAGGCCCGACACTGGAGAGTGTTTGTTGATTGCCACGATTTGAGCTTCATGAGTCTTAATGTCTAATTGTTCACAGTTGGATCACCAAAAATGTGTGTCTATCCAAGTCTGTAACTTTTCTGACTGAGAAGTCTGGGAGGTTGTGTCCACACAATTTTACTGACTGTAATGTTCTACTGCATAGATTCAGAATGAGCAATCAAAGTCAGTTGCTACAGTTCTGTTGCTACAGTTACTGCAGACATTTGCAAAATGTTATGCCCCTGGTCTAGGGGAACCTAGACATAACGCGATGTGCACCACTCTTTCCATTCCCAAGCCAAAACCAGACCAAGTGTTTCAAATGATAGCAATTTATTTGCCTCAGATGTGGGTAGTGCCCAGAACAACGAACAAAAAAACTCTAGGACAAACCCAATCTTACCTAATCAAACAAACCAAAAAACAGGATGTATAACCTAAACTCCTAGCCCTACACAGAAGTAAAATGATTAAAATAAAAGGGCTTCTCACTTATATAGTTGTTACTCGGTCCTCAATATTTACCATGAGTTATATATTTACTTATTTATAGAAATGTCTACACAGAATTTGCTAGCCGAGTCCAAACAGGATGCTAGGTTGGTTAGAGTGGCAGAGGTAGAGGGGGTGAAGGCTGCTGACATCCAGGATATATGGAGTAAGACGCTCCAGCCTTTCCAATCAGGTGGCGACAATCCGTTCAAATGGCCCAATCCGTGAACACCACCCGTGGCTCAGGTGGCTCAAAACACATGAGGAGGAGGAGAGAGAGAGAACATAACAATAATAACACAAATAATGTTGGTCATACCACCAAATAAGTTGCTGTAAGTTACAGTAAATAAGTTACTGTCACTTAGTGCACGTACTTTATCACTTTCAGGTTTTAAGTTTATGCAGCACATAATATTTAAAGAATTTTATAAATCCCACAGTCTTCCACACAGTACCCTGCCAGATCCTTGTTGTCTAATGCTCTGAGCTCTCGGTAAACCTGATTTTTGCAATGCTGACTCTTGTACTCTAGACTCTATGTATCAACATCTTTTGGTCGGAGGTTTGGTAAATTCCTGTTTAGTAGTTTATGTCAATCCGTGTCTTATTTGTTAGGTGTATCTCTGTTTTGTTAGTTTCCTTAGCCTTTCCCCGGGTGTTCATTTGTTTAGTAGCTTATGTCTTTTACCAGTGTCGTATTTCATTTGGTGTATTTCAGTTTGTTAGTCTCCTAGTTTTTTTGTGTGTGTTCATTTAGATTTATTTTTTTCATACCCTAGCCTTATTTTATCCCTGAGCCTTTTGTTGTTTATTTTTAGTAATTATGTTCCCCTCCTCTTGTTGACATTAGTTCTATTGCATTCTTGTGTTCTATTTAGTTAACTCCCCTCGTCTTTGGTCCAGTGATAGTTTGTGTTAGTCTTGTTATGAACTTGTTTCTCATACTCTCCCGTTAGGAGCGATTTCCGTCTTTTAAGTTCTTGTCAATAAAAGCCTTTTGTTAGATCAGTCACTCGCACAGTTTCCTCACTTGGGTCCACCCTCACTCTAATTGTGATAGAAACTTGTTGTTTTATTGAAAAATATCTGCTAATTTCTAATTTGATGTAAGCAACATAACCAAAATAGAGAAACTGGTTTAATTTAGTTGGTCGGGGAACAGACGCAGTCTCTATAGGTATGTGGGAGTTGTGGGGGGTTGACGGTTGTAAGGACACTGCAGAGAGGTGTGTAGGACTGGATCTCTGCATCCTAGGCTCAACTCTGGATTATCATTCTTTTGGTTGTCTAAACCAGCTGTATTTCTTGATAAGAAAGCTGCACCATCTAAAGGCTGCCATCTCTCCTAATCAGCCTAGGTTTTCCCCAAAATCGATTCCAATTGTCTATGTAGCCCACATCGTTTGCACCGTATCACACAGCCACAGATATAAAAAGAGGTCTTTGTCAGATTTACTACTGAACCTGTACTACACATTCAAAAGTTTTCAAAAATAGTCATATTCAGACAATTGTTGTGAACCTGTATCAACATCAATCAGCCACAACAGTACCACTGTCAGTCTTAATACAGTCATGGAGGACTAAAAATGGCACGTGGGTCCCACTCAGATAATGGGTGAGAGTTCTGCTTACCCTCGCCACTGACTGTAATTGTTGTTACAAAGGCACCTGGAAGTGGATCAGCTGTATTAGACAGCACAAGTAAGCAGTTTGTCCTTGAAGTTGTGTTGGAAGCAGAAATCATGGGCAAGTGAAAGGATTTGAGCAACTTTGACAACAGCCAAAATTGCGATAGCTAGATGACTGGGTCAGAGCTACTTCAAAACTTGAAAACAGCTTTTGTAGCTTGTTCTTGTTCTGTAGTCAAGGCCTACATAAAGTGGTCCAAGGAAGTTAAGCCGGCAAACCAGCAAAGGAAGTATCTAAACAATGATTTTGAAGATCCAACCAGTGTCTCCATGTACATGTTGGTAATAATTAGTTTATGCAGATCTGCAGGGAAAGTTTTTGTTAGGAGTAGGATTTGACCCACACCTCCACTTGGTGATCAGAAATCTGTCTGTCTGTCTTTGAGTCTGGGCCTTATCTGGAGTTTCTGAACTGTTAATATCATGAAATGTTTAGGAAGCCTGTTGTTACAGTAGTACCTCTAAGTTCAGGTCTGTCATCAGTAACAAAACTTGCTACTTGCAACAAATCTTTATGACAGCAGATTGTGTGAATGAACTCAACAGTTTTATATTTGTCTACCCTTTCTCAAATTGATCACTCTCAGAACACCACACATGAATAGCATCTGCTATAGCTACAAATACAAGTGAAAAGGCTGTGTTCATAACCAAACCAAATAGTCAAACCATTTGGATTTCACCTATTTCTTTTATCTCCAATTGAATTCCACCAAGTATGGGTGTTAACAGCTGAGGAAAAGTATAGTAATCATAATAATAATAATTATCTTCCTAGTAATCATCTTCCTCCCAGACCCTGCTGAGTTAAAACCTAATCACAAAGATGGGAGGAGAAGCAGACAGTCTGGCATAATGGAAATACATTAATGAGATAATTATTTCCTCTTTCTCATACTGCTCCCTCTCGTTCACTGACACTCATCATCACTAACACTGACTAATTATCTCCTGTCTGCAAGACATTAGTTGTCTCTGCTGCACATTTCTATTACCCCCTGTCTGAGGGAAAAGGCACTGTGTGCCTCTGAATCAATCATCACAGGATAAACTGGCATCAGACTTAATTCTCATCCAGTAGTGGATCAGAATCATTAGCCGTATCAGCTTTATTACCTCAATAACTTCTATTACAAATTGCATATCTGCCTAGGTAATCTCCTGGCCATGTCAATTTGAGTTAGGTTCGGTTTGATTCTGAAGCACACCAGTAAAGGTACTTTAAGGAAACAAAGTCAAACTAAATTATATGTAACTCATAAGGTAAAACAGTTCATTCACTAGTTGGTAAGTCGCTTCCTGGATCAACACAAAAATACAAATTAATTCTTAATGGACAAACCAGTAGGTATGCTGTATAAATATATTAATTTAACATGTTAGCGTTTGCTATTATACAGTACAATTCAACCTTATTCTTGCCAAATTAAGCTACTGTGCTTTGATTGGAACAGTAAATACTGTTATTCAGTGACTAATTATTAATTTTAGTGTAATTTACCCTGCCTAAATAGCTTTTCCAAAAAGAAAATGCACTCTGAATTCTTGGGTGCTGAAAGTATTTTCCAAGCACAGCTGCAAAAATGCTGAAATAGCTGAAATTAAATGTCACTTCCTGTATTAAGGAGGTTATTTAGGGTCAGGTGGTGAGGTTATGAACATATTTTTTAATGATTTTTATTAGGGAATAGAATAGAAATTGAGCTTAGATCTAGATGGGGTTCTTCAATAATGGTATTTAATAATGGACTTTTGGTAGTTTAAGCATAGCAAAACAAACAAACAAACAAACAAAAAAAGCCAGATTGCACTCGAGTATTCACTATATTCAATTGTACTCTACTTCACGGGTGTGTATTTTTTTACTCTATTTTAAGTTGGGCTGAATCAAACTGTGGTTTGTTAACCCACTAGATGCAGTTTATTTGCACAGGTCAAATGCATGCAAATGCACAAAGCATTTGAAGTCCAGGAAGGTTTAGTGACTAAAGGCAAAAATCTACAGATTTCCTTTTACTCTGCAAAGCAGAATGGGCAAATTCGAGTGGAAAGAACAGTAAACTGTAAGAAATAATTTTTTATTATCTTTCAAAATAATAAGATGCATACTAAGAGCTTAATACTTTGAAACCCATTAAGCAATTAGTTGCAGCTGAAGAAAGATCGGCTCAGATGCAAAGTTTAATTAATAAAAATTGGCCATGAGAACATTACACTTTTTGACATCAAGTTGAAGCAATGCTTTATTTCATTTACTGTAAAGGCTATTTATCTACAGGAAACCCTGTAACATTTAGTAAAAACAACTGAGTGATTTGTGTTATGATTTTCATTTGTGCTAATTCTTTATTAATTACATTAGATTAATTTCAAATGTCTGTGTCTTTCTATTTTCCTTTTCAAGATTCAAAAATTCAAAGTGTTTATTGTCATATGCACAGATAGAACGCATGTTTCCCTGTACAATGAAATTCTTACTTTGCCCTCCACTCTGAATGTCACACAGTAAGATGAGAATTTACAAAAAATACAAATAAAAGAAAATACAAATAAAATGAAAAAGTAAAAAAATTAGAGCAAACAAATAAGAGCAATAAGGTAGTGCAGTTCTTAAAAAAAAGGCAATAAGTGAGGTAGTGCAGTTCTGAGTAGGCAATAAAGTGAGGTAGTGCCGTTCTCAGTGCGGTAGTGCAATTCAAAAAACAATTTGTGTGCAAATACAAAATGTCATTCGTGAGCAGTTGTGTCCATGTATCAGTTGTGTCCGTGTAACAGTTATGTTATGTTATGTTATGTTATGTTCATGGTTGCAAACTCCTGTCAGCTGTTTAGGAGTCTGATGGCAGAGGGGAAGAAAGAGTTCTTCAGTCTCGAGGTCCTGCATTTCACACTTCTGTACCTCCGTCCTGAGGTTAGAAGTGTGAACAGTTCGTGCTGGGGGTGAGAGGGGTCTTTGAGGATGGACGCAGCTCTCCTGCGGCCTCTGCGATGGTAGATGCTCTGCAGGGAGGGCAGTGGAGTCCTGGTGATCTTCTGTGCAGTCTTCACCACTCTCTGCAGGCATTTACGGTCCATGGCAGTAGTGCTGCCGTACCACACCGTGATGCAGTTGGTCAGGACACTCTCAATGACGCAGCTGTAGAAGTTGCTGATGATCTTAGGCGACATGCCAAACTTTCTCAGCCTCCTCAAAAAATACAGCCGCTGTTGGGCCTTGTTGACCAGCTGCGTGACGTGAGGTGTCCAAGTGAGGTCCTCAGTGATGTGGACACCCAGGCATTTAAAGCTGCTCACCCTCTCCACTTCAAGCTCCCGGATGAACAGTGGCTGATGCGTTCTCCTCTCCTTTCACATGTCCACTATCATTTCCTTTGTCTTGTCCGTGTTGAGGGTGAGGTTGTTGTCTCCACACCATGACACCAGACTGGCCACCTCCCTCCTGTAGGCTGCCTCGTTACCGCCAGCAATGCGTCCTATGACTGCGGTGTCGTCCGCGAACTTCAGGATGATGTTGTCCTTGTGGGAGGCGACACAGTCATGGGTGAACAGGGTGTAGAGGATGGGGCTGAGTACACAACCCTGTGGATTACCAATGTTTGTGATGAGTCTGGCTGAAGTCCTGTTACCAATCCTGACAGAGTGAGGCCTCCCAGTCAGGAAGTCTAGGAGCCAGTCACAGAGGGTGGGGTGTAGACCAAGTGTGGACAGTTTGTGGGTGAGTTTGTGGGGGATGACTGTGTTGAAGGCGGAGCTGTAGTTGATGAAAAGTATCCTCAGGTATGAGTCCTTATTTTCCAGATGAGAGAGGGAGTAGTGGATGGCAGCAGCAATGGCATCCGAGGTGGACCTGTTGGGCCGGTAGGCATACTGGAGGGGATCAACAGTGTCAGGTATGCTGCTCTGAATGTGGGCCAGCACAACTCTCTCGAAACACTTCATAATGATTGGAGTGAGTGCCACTGGCCTGTAGTCATTCAGGCAGGTGGGTGGGCTCTTCTTAGGCAGGGGGACAATGGTCGTGGTCTTGAAGCACAAAGGAACAGTGCACTGGCTGAGGGAGAGGTTAAAGATGGAGGTGAGAACGTCAGCCAGCTCATTGGCACATGCTCTGAGGGCCCACCCAGGAATGTTGTCAGGACCTGCTGCTTTGCGGGGGTTGATCTTCCTCAGAGCTTTGTGTACCTGGGTCGTTGAGACAGTTGGTGGAGGGGAGGGGGTTGAGTGGTCCAGGTGTGTGGGCCCCCTCTCTGCAGTGTAGCTGGGGCCCTCAAAGCGGGTGTAGAATGTGTTGAGGTCGTCTGGCAGGCTGTCTGTTGAGGTGGTGATGTTGGTGGTGTTGGTCCTGTAGTCTGTGATGTGCTGCAGGCCTTGCCACATCCGCCCTGAGTCAGTAGTAGAGTAGAAGCTGTCCAGCTTCTCTCTGTACTGCCTCTTGGCCGCTGTGATGGCTTTTCTCAGTCCGTACTTCGCAGCTTTGTACTCGGTCTCATTGCCTGATCTAAATGCAAGAGAGCGAGTACGCAGCATTTGACGTACCTGACTGTTTATCCGGGGTTTTGGTTTGGAAACTTCCTGATTTGTATGGTCGGCACGATGTTATCAACACAAGTGCTGATGTACCCAGTCACATACTCAGCATAATCCTGAACGCTGATGGAAGAGTCCTCCAGAGTGGCTGCAGCTTTAAACACATCTTAGTCTGTCAGAGCAAAACAGTCCTGCAGGGTGGTCTCAGTCTCTGGGGTCCAGAGTTTAACCTGTTTGGTGACAGGGTGTGTTTGTTTCAGTCTTTGTCTGTAAGCAGGGTACAGGAACAAAGAGATGTGGTCTGAGTGTCCGAAGTGGGGGCGGGGTGCAGCCCTGTATGCACCACGTATGTTGCTGTAAACATGGTCCAGAGTGTTCTTATCACGGGTGGGAATGTCCACATGCTGGTTGTATTTGGGGAATACAGTCCGTAAACTACACTGGTTGAAGTCGCCAGCAACAATAAAAACAGCGTCAGGATGAGCCATTTCTAACGCGCTGATGACGTCATGGAGTTTGCTGAGTGCTGCCGTGGAGTTAGCTCGCGGGGGGATGTAAACAGCGGCAAAAAACACAGCAGTAAATTCCCTCAGTAGATAATAAGGACGGCACTTCAGCAGTAGAAACTCCACATCTGGCGAACAGTGTTCATCCGCCGTCTGTATATCTCCACACCACGAGTTGTTGACAAACACACACACACCTCCCCCTTTAGCCTTACCGGACGCGGCCATTCGATCGCCTCGGTGAGCAAAGTGAGTCTGTAGCTGAATGGCGTCCTCTGGGACTTTGTCTGAGAGCCAGGTCTCGGTAAAAATCAGTGTGCAGCACTCTCTGATTTCCCGTTGTGTTGTAATCCTGGCTCGTAGCTCGTCCAGTTTGTTTTCCAGGGACCGCACATTCGCTAGCAGGAGACTCGGTAGCGGTGGTCGGCTAGCGCAAGCTTTTAGCCTAGCACGGAGCCCTCCCCTCTTGCTTCGCTTGCGTCGCCGTCTCCGAAGCGCTTTCCTGGGGTCAGCTAACTCACTCGAGCCCGGTGCTTCATGGCCTCCGGGGTGGTTACGGTGGTGACTCTGGGAGCGAACAATGAGTTGTAGCTCCAGCGGAATAAAACTAGCAAAGTCAGTGTGTTGTGAGTTGGCGATGTCCAGTAATGCCTGTCGGTTGAATGTTAGCAGTCCATGGCATTTGTGCACTGCAGAAAAAACAAGAAACACACAAAAAAGAAGGAAAAGCCGACATTCGAGCGCGGAGCGAGCAAACACGTCTGCCACGGAGGGCGCCATGTTTTAAGGGAAATTTAGAAGTCCCTGGTTATAGGCCAAGAGAAATAATGGAACATTATGTCATGAACTATCTGTCACTTATTTTATAGCTAGTTCCATGTTGGAGTTGGATTTAGGTTGTTATTTTTACAGGTCTGAGTCATAAGCTGGGAGCTTCATCTGCTACCAAAAGAAATACTCATATAAATTTAGTTTGAAGTCAAAAAGAATGGTGGAGGAAAGGAGTGGGAGGCTGTGGTGGACTCGCATCTGTGACTGGTGTCTGCAAATCAGGGTGTAGCTGTAGCAGACTGAAGGCTTGTACTTCTGACACGGTACTGGCTAAAAGTGCATATTGTAGTTTTAAGTTTTGAATGTAATAAAACAATTTAAAGTTATTTACTGACAATAACTAATAAATTGTGACCTCGAATTACCAGGTTTTCTCCAGAGAATAACAAGTGTGCTTGGTGCTGGTGGGTGATGTTTGTGTGCTTTTGAATTGTTCTGCACTGTTTTCCAGAAGGTAAAGGAGCAAACACGTGGTGATCATGGTGTGTTGAATCCTTAACAATGTTGCCAGTCCGCTTTGTCAGAGTAATTCAGTGGTGTAAATTAGATTTTATTTATTTTGTTTTGTTTTAGCCAAGTTGTATCAGCAACCACTGCAGAGTTAAGCTGCAGGTTAGTCAGAAACAGAGCTCAAACTGCACAATCTATTAACACTGTCTGTAAATCCATCCATAACTTTTGTTTATATCAAAATAACTGGTTTGGACCTTACTCCAATTTGGAGAAGGTAACTGTACGTTTGTAATATTGTACTAATTCCCTGCAGTATTTGATGGTTATGATCCTAATTAGCATGTTAGCATGTTAGTGACATTAGCATAGCTTTGGTGTCTTCTTTGTTGTTGGCTAATGTCTAAATCTAAAACTAGCTCAGTGTTCAGGAGAGGACATTTGTATTTATTGGACGGAGATGAGCAGGTAACGCCTTTGACTGTGCATGCAGAATGCAGAAATTGCTTAAATTCTGATTGGTTAAAAGAGTAAGCCTTAATCCAAAACTCTATACTCGTATATATCTTCTCTTCCTTTCGGCTGTTCCCTTTCAGGGGTCACCACAATGAATCATGTGCCTACATGCAGCCTCTCACACCAACTAACTTCACGTCTTCTCTCACTCTACATCCATAAATCTCCTCTTTGCTCTTCCTGTAGACCTCCTGCCTGGCAGCTCCAACCTCAGCATCCTTTTAGCAATGTATACCACAGTTTCTCCCCTGAACATGTCCAAACCACCTCAATCTGGCCTCTCTGACTTTATCTCCAAAACTTCTAACAGGAGCTGTCCCCCTGATGTCCTCATTCTTAATCCTGTCCATCCTCGTCACTCCCAAAGAGAACCTCAAGATCTTAAGCTCTGCTACCTCCAGCTCTGCCTCCTGTCTTTTCTTCAGTGCCACTGTCTCTAAGCTGAACAACATCGCTGGTCTCACCACCGTCTTGAACACCTTTCCTTTCATTCTTGTTATCAAACAATACACCTGACACTTTTCTCCACCCGTTCCAACCTGCTTGCACTCGCCTCTTCACCTCTTTTCCACACTCTCCGTTGCTCTGAACCGTTGACCCTAAGTACTTAAAGTCCTGCACCTTCTTCACCTCTGCTCCCTGTAACCTCACCGTTCCGCCTGGGTCCCTCTCATTGACACATATGTATTCTGTCTTACTGCGGCTAAGCTTCATTCCTCTGTTTTCCAGAGCAGACTTCCATCTCTCTAGATTTTCCTCCACCTGCTCCCTGTTCTCACTACAAATTACAATGTAATCCGCAAACATCATAGTCCACGGAGATTCCAGTCTAACACACATCTGTCAACCTGTCCATCATTCAAAGAAACAAGAAGGGGCTCAGAGCCGATCCTTGATGCAGACCCACCTCCACCTTGAACTCCTCTGTCAAGCCTACAGCACACCTCACCACGGTCTTACAGCTCTCATACATGTCCTGCACCACTCTAACATACTTCTCTGCCACTCCAGACTTCCTCATACAATACCACTCCTCTCTCGGCACCCTGTCATACGCTTTGTCTATATCTACGAAGACACAATGCAACTCCCTATGACCTTCTCTGTACGTTTCCATCAGCATCCTCAAAGCAAATACTGCATCTGTTGGACTCTTTCTAGGCATGAAACCATATTGCTGCTCACAAATGCTCACCTCTGCCCTTAGCCTAGCTTCTACTATTTTTTCCCACAACTGCAGTGTGGCTCATTAACTTTATTCCTCTGTAGTTTCCACAGCTCTGCTCATCTCCCTTGTTCTTAAAAATGGGCACCAGTACACTTCTCCTCTAGTCTCCTCTCACTCTCCAAGATCTTGTTAAACAAAGTAGTCAAAAACTCTACTGACACCTCTCCTAGACACTTTCATACCTCCACAGGTTTGTCATCAGGACCAACTGCCTTTCCACTCTTCATCCTCTTCAACGCCCTCCTCACTTCACTCTTACTAATCTTTGCTACTTCCTGCTCCACACCAGTCACTTCTTCTACTCTTCGTTCCCTTTCATTTTCCTCATTCATCAACTCTTCAAAGTACTCCTTCCATCTTCCCATCACACTCCTGGCACCTGTCAATACATTTCCATCCTTATCTTTAATCACCCTAACCTGCTGCACATCCTTCCCATCTCTATCTCTTTGTCTGGCCAATCTGTACAAATCCACCTCTCCCTCTTTAGTGTCCAACCTAACATACAAGTCCTCATATGCTCTTTGTTTGGCCTTTGCCACCTCTACCTTCACCTTACGCTGTATCTCCCTGTACTCTTGTCTACTCTCTTCAGTCCTGTCAGTGTCCCACTTCTTCTTAGCTAACCTCTTTCTCTGTATACACTCCTGAACTTCCTCGTTCCACCACCAAGTCTCCTTGTCCGCTTTCCTCTTTCCAGATGACACACCGAGTACCCTCCTACCTGTCTCCCTGATCACATAAGCTGTAGTAGTCCAGTCATCTGGAAGCACCTCAAAACCACCCAGATTCTGTCTCAGCTCCTCCCTGAAAACTACACAACATTCTTCCTTTTTCAACTTCCACCACTTCGTCCTCTGCTCTGCTTTAGTCCTCTTCATCTTCCTCACCACTAGCATCATTTTACACACCACCATCCTGTGTTGTCTGGCTACACTCTCCCCTACCAATGCTTTACAGTCACTGATCTCTTTCAGATTACAGCGTCTACACAAGATGTAGTCTACCTGAGTGCTTCTACCTCCGCTCTTGTACGTCACCCTATGCTCCTGTCTCTTCTGAAAGAAAGTGTTCACTACAGCCATTTCCATCCTTTTTGCAAAGTCTACCACCATCTGACCTTCTGCATTCCTGTCCTGAAGACCAAACCTGCCCATAACAGTCTCATCACCTCTGTTCCCTTCACCTACATGCCCATTGAAATCTGCACCAATGACCACTCTCTCACCTCTGGGGATGCTCTGCATCACTTCATCTAACTCACTCCAGAATTTCTCCTTCTCTTCTAACTCACATCCTACCTGTGGGGCATAACCACTCACAACATTGAACGTCACCCCTTCAACTTCCAGCTTCAGACTCTGATACTCTTTTCACCTCTAGAACATTCCTCACCAACTCCTCTTTCAGGATAACTCCTACTCCATTTCTCTTCCTATCTGACCCATGGTAGAACAACTTGAACCCTGCTCCTAAGCTTCTAGCCTTGCTACCTTTCCACCTGGTCTCCTGGACACACAGTATGTCCACCTTCCGTCTCTGCATCATGTCGATCAACTCTCTAGCCTTCCCTGTCATAGTACCAACATTCAAAGTCCCTACTGTCAGTCCTACATTCTTAGCTTTCCTCTTCTCTCTCTGCCTACGAAATCACCTTCCTCCTCTTCTTCTTCGTCTTCGACCAACAGTAGTCCAATTTCCACCGGTACCCTGTAAGTCAACAGCACCGGTGGCGGTCGCTGTTAACCCGGGCCCCGACCGATCCGGTATGGAAGTCATTGTCACGATTCGCATGTTTGATTTGGCATGTGTTTTACGTTGGATGCCCTTCCTGCCACAACCCTCTGCATTTATCCAGACTTGGGACTGGCACAAGAAGACACTGGCTTGTGCCCCCTTGCGGTTGCATTCCATTCAATGACTCTAGTACTCTACCAAATGACGTGGTTCAATTAATGTAATGCAATAATTGGATACTGGTTACTCTAAGAACTCTTTTTCTGGAGTTTGCTGAAAAAATGAATGCATATGTTAAAGCTCCATGAATTGATGTCTTCCCAGCAAAGGGCAGAAGAACACCAATACCAGCTGACAGATGTGTAGTGGCTTAATCAACAAGCTCTTTTTTGCCTGAGACATCCCATACTTCACGCATCAATCACTGATAGCCAGGGTAGCAATGAACTGATAAAGAGGCTGATGACGAGTTTGCACATTTGATTCACAATAATTACGCATAATCTAAACACTGTCTTTTTGGATTTCTTTGGAGTACTAAGGCGCTGCATTCAGGTCGCAGTCTCTCCTGGAGGCGTGGGTTCGAATCCCACTTCTGACAAATGTTGGATTTTAGGGACAACAGCTGACACTTGGAAAACACATTCTCCCACATTAGTCAAAGGTGGGGAACCACCTATTCTCCAATGCTGCTTACCTGGATGAATTCATAGACTTTGATGTTATATAAGTTACAGTTCATCTGGATAGATGCAATGAACATCACACACAGAGATAAGAGTGACACAGTGCTTAGATGTACCCAAACTTCCTTGTATTGACAATTTTATAATTTGCTACATGATCACCCAATCTCCAAGTTGTCAATATGCACACAATAATGAAATGAATCAAATCATCTGGAAGAAACTGTTCAACAAAAGTAGCCTAGCAATGTGAAATGGTTCCATGGTGTAATGGTGAGCACTCTGGACTTTGAATCCAGTTCAAATCTCGGTGGAACCTACCGCTGGCTAGTTGTAGGTTTTTTTGCCACAATGAGTGACTCAGTTACTCCACCAACTGGGAGACACACAGTGGCATTGTCAACGAGCTCATCTTGTTCCAGAGACATAGAGTACTTTGTGCAATCAACACTCATGGCAAGTGTTTAAAGAACTAATACAGGGAGAGAGATGAGGCCAAGGTTGCACAATGGTTTATGATAGACACACTCTTAAGTAAATATCCTTGCGGATCTCATTCAGATAATGCTAAAAACACATTTTGGGCATGAATTGCTATCCCAGACACAATCCCAAATTCTTTATTTATAACCCTACCCCTCGTTTTCAAGTGCTTCCCTATTTTTGTGTTTCACCCCAAACAGAGTCATAAGGTCTAGTAGTTTAAATATCTCCCTGTGAAATGCAATAAGCCATGTGTGAAGGAAATTTCAAAATCTAGGTAACACTGTTTCACTGTTTCACACTTCTGGCAGACTCAGTATCAAACCTGCTTACACCAGTGCCTCCTCACCTTTTGCTCCCCAGCAAGACATCATGTCTCTGGCCACACAAAGAAGTATGTTAGGTAGATATCAACTATAAAACTACCTACACCTGAACATTTGCTTCCCAGAAGGGAGCCCACGGGAACCAGCACAAATAATCAATCTCAAGGACTTAAAAGACAATGAAGACAAAAAGAAAAAGTAACATGAACTTGTTAATTAAGACTCCTGACCACATTGTATGAAGGTTGATTTGCATTGACTCATCCCTTTGTTCTTTGTGTGAACCCAGCTGTTGAGTTGTATGTATAAAATTCAATTCAATTCAATTCAACTTTATTTATATAGCGCCAATTCACAACAAAGTAATCTCAGGGCACTTTACAGAATAAAGTCAAGATTATAAAGATATATAAAGAGAACCCAACAATTCCCCCTGGAGCAAGCCATAGGCAACAGTGGAGAGGAAAAACTCCCTTTAACGGAAGAAACCTCCAGCAGAACCAGACTCAGGGTGGACGGCCATCTGCCTCGACCGGTTGGGGTGAGTGGAAAGGGGAGAGACAAAAGAACAGAGCAACAAAAGCAACAACAAAACAAGGCTGAACAACCTACACATCTTGGTCAATCAGATTGGCCCGCTCTAGAGTGTAGCTCTGTTCTGCTCTGCATGTTTCTCTATTTGCTGATTAAATTCACCGTTATCATTCACTTGTAAGTTGCCTTTTTGCCTCCTAACTTGCCTTACAGTTTTTGCCACGACACCTTGAAACCCCTGTCAAGCATCAGAGTGTTCAGGACTGCTCAGTAAAACCACAGAGTGTTAAAACTGTTGTCTGTGTAACACTGTTCACTTTTCCAGTGCACACTTACTTCATTTGGCAGCATCTGGAGATTCCCTGGTGTATAGGTAAGCACTCTGGACTATGAATCCAGCAATCTGAGTTCAAATCATGGTGGGACCTGTTATAGTGTAGAATGAATAAAACCAGCTGGACCTTTAAGCTGGCTTGCTGTTCTCAGGTTTTACTGTGCAATAAATGCAGGCAACTTTGGCAACAGTTCTTTCTCTTGTGCTCCATTCAATGACTCTAGTACTCTACCAAATGACGTGGTTCAATTAATATAATGCAATATTTGGATACTGTTTACCTTTTCTGGAGTTTGATGAAAAACTGAATGTATATGTTAAAGCTCCATGAATTGATGTCTTCCCAGCAAAGGGCAAAAGAACACCAATACCAGCTGATAGATGTGTAGTGGCTTAATCAACAAGCTCTTTTTTGCCTGGGACATACCATACTTCACGCACCAATCACTGATCGCCAGGGTAGCAATAAACTGATAAAGAGATAGGCTGATGACGAGTTTGCACATTTGATTTACAATAATTACGCCTAATCTAAATGCTGTCTTTGCGGATCTTTTTTGGAGTACCAAACCAACCCTATTCTGTTGTCAGGATGGCCAGCGGTCTAAGGCGCTGCGATAAGGTCGCAGTCTCACCTGAAGGCGTGGGTTCAAATCTTTGTTTTTTAAGGACAACACTTGGAAAACACATTGGATCCATTCTTCCACATTCGTCAGAGGTGGGGAACCACCTATTCTCCAAGACTGCTTGCCTGGATAAGGTGTGTTCAATCAGACAGAAAGTGCAGGAGCAGTGGGTAAAGCACGGATAGCTGACAAGCAAGCAGGGCTGTGGAGCTCAAGGAGCATGGCTTTGGCACCCCTCTAGTTAGGTATCAAAGGTAGTCTTTCATCTATGCCCTATAATCACTAATGAGAGTCCATTTGAGACTGACTCTATTGGCCAAATCCATAGATTTTGATGTTATACAAGTGACAGTGCATCTGGATAGATCCAATGAACATCACACACTGAGATAAAAGTGACACAGTGCTTAGATGTACCCAAACCGCCTTGTATTGACATTTTTTTAGTTTGCTACATGATCAGCCAAATCTCCAAGTTCTCAATTTGGAGACAATAATGAAATGAATCAAATTGTGTGGAAGAACCTGTTCAACAACATTAAGCTAGCAATGTGGAAAGGTTCCATGGTGAAATGGTGAGCACTCTGGACTCCGAATCCAGCGATCCGAGTTCAAATCTCGGTGGGACCTACTGTTGGCAGGTTGTAGCTTTTCTCGATCCAATGAGTGACTCGGTTACTCCACCAACTGGGAGACTCACAGTGGCATTGTCATGGAGCTCATCTTGTTCCAGAAACAGAATACTATGTGCACTAAACACTCATGACAAGCCTAAAAAAACTGATACTGGCACAGAAATGAGGCCAAGCCTGCACGATGGTTTAAAATAAACACACTCTTAGCTTAATATCCCTGCTGATCTCTGTCACATAATGCTAAAAACACATTTTGGGCATTCCATTCAAGTTTGGGCATGAAGTGCGATCCCAGACACAATCCCCAATTCCTCTTTTATAACCCTACCCTAGTTTTCAAGTGCTTCCTTATTTTTGTCATAAAGGTTAGTATTTGAAATATATTAAAACTAGTGTCTGTGTAACACTGTTCACTTTTCCAGTGCACACTTGCTTCATTTGGCAGCATCTGGAGATTCCCTGGTGTATAGGTAAGCACTCTGGACTATGCATCCAGCAATCTGAGTTCAAATCACGGTGGGACCTGTTATAGTGTAGAATGAATAAAACCAGCTGGACCTTTAAGCTGGCTTGCTCTTCTCAGGTTTTACTGTGCAATAAATGCAGGCAACTTTGGCAACAGTTCTTTCTCTTGTGCTCCATTCAATGACTCTAGTACTCTACCAAATGACGTGGTTCAATTAATATAATGCAATATTTGGATATTGTTTTCCTTTTCTGGAGTTTGCTGAAAAACTGAATGTATATGTTAAAGCTCTATGAATTGATGTCTTGCCAGTAAAGGGCAGAAGAAAACCAACACCAGCTGACAGGTGTGTAGTGGCTTAATCAACAAGCTCTTTTTTGCCTGAGACATACCATACTTCACGCATCAATCACTGATGGCCAAGGTAGCAATGAACTGATAAAGAGATAGGCTGATGACGAGTTTGCACATATGATTTACAATAATTACGCCTAATCTAAATGCTGTCTTTGCGGAATTTTTTTGGAGTACCAAACCAAGCCTGTTCTGTTGTCAGGATGGCCGAGCGGTCTAAGGCGCTGTGTTAAGGTCACAGTCTCTCCTGGAGGTGTGGGTTCAAATCCCACTTCTGACAAATGTTGTTTTTTAAGGACAACAGCTGACACTTGGAAAACACATTGGATCCATTCTTCCACATTTGTCAGAGGTGGGCAACCACCTATTCTCCAAGACTGCCTACCTGGATAAGGTGTGTTCAATCAGACAGAAAGTGCAGGAGCAGTGGGTAAAGCACGGACAGCTGACAAGCAAGCAGGGCTGTGGAGCTCAAGGAGCATGGCTTTGGCACCCCTCTAGTTAGGTATCAAAGGTAGTCTTTCATCTATGCCCTCTAATCACTAATGAGAGTCCATTTGAGACTGTCTCTACTGGCCAAATCCATAGATTTTGATGTTATACAAGTTACAGTGCATCTGGATAGATGCAATGAACATCACACACTAAGATAAAAGTGACACAGTGCTTAGATGTACCCAAACCGCCTTGTATTGACATTTTTTTAGTTTGCTACATGATCAGCCAAATCTCCAAGTTGTCAATTTGGAGACAATAATGAAATGAATGACATTGTGTGGAAGAACCTGTTAAACAACATTAAGCTAGCACTGTGGAAAGGTTCCATGGTGTAATGGTGAGCACTCTGGACTCTGAATCCAGCGATCCAAGTTCAAATCTCGGTGGGTCCTACTGTTGGCAGGTTGTAGCTTTTCTCAATCCAATGAGTGACTCGGTTACTCCACCAACTGGGAGACTCACAGTGGCATTGTCATGGAGCTCATCTTGTTCCAGAAACAGAATACTATGTGCACTAAACACTCATGACAAGTCTAAAAAAACTGATACCGGCACAGAAATGAGGCCAAGCCTGCACGATGGTTTAAAATAAACACACTCTTAGCTAAATATCCTTGCTGATCTCTGTCACGTAATGCAATAAACACATTTTGGGCATGGGATCCCAGACACAATCCCAAATTCCTAATTTATAACACTACCCCTCGTTTTCAATTGCTCCCCTATTTTTGTGTTTCACCCCAAAAAGAGTCATAAGGGAGTCATAAGTTGAAATATCTAACTGTGAAATGCAATAAGACTTTTTTTTCTTTTATTATTTTATTTTCTTTTTATTATCAAAAATACACTTAATAAAAATAACTATATACAGAAAAACATAAAGAAAAAGAGTAAATTCATTAGGCTTTTTTCCAGTAAATCAAACAAATTAAAGCAAAGCAAGCCTCTTTCCCCTTTTTTTTCCACATATTTGTATGCACATATAAACATATATATATACATATATATACATACACACATATACATACATATATACATACACATACCTACACACCTACATTCTTAAATATATACACACATATACTACAAGGTTAAATAAATTCATCCGAAATCGAAGTGCAATCTACCCTCCCCATCCAGATCACATAAATCATTCCTTGCCCCCCACCTAGCTATAAACTCATCCTCATCCACTGAAAACAGAATTCTCATGTAATGTCACCATATTTTGAAAAAAACCCACCCTGTTTGTCCTTTTCCCCCCATATAAAGCATAATTTCTACCAACATACAACACATGACGTCCTACACTCAATAAAAAATTGATTAATCCAACATTACATCTTTTATCACCTTTTTGTTTCCCAAAGCACCACACCCAGTCCCATGCTTCCCCTTCTAACCTAGGCTGTTTACACTTATTGATTAACAACGTTTTAACCCAATCCCTGAAATCCCGTGTGACTGTACAGTATAGCATAAAGTGGTTAAAATCTTCATCTTCCACCCTACAGACCGGACAGGTTCTCGCATACTTACTTTTACTTATCTGGTGGAGGACGACAGAAACCAGCACCCTTCTATGACGCAGCAGGAAGTTTGAGTTTGCTATTGCAGGGGGAAGCCACTTACTGTGTAGATTTGACCAAATTTCAGAGACTGGACAGGTAAGAAAAAGATGAGACCATGCAGTGTTTGCTGTAGGTTCTTTGAATATTTTGTTAATTAAAACCCTATACCAAAATTTTGATTGTAAATCTTGCAGTTTTGTGTTTTTGACGTCACAGGTCAGAGCAAAATCCAGCTCGTCGTCCTCCACCCGATCCTCATCTGCTTCCGACAACCACTCTTTCCACTCTTGCAGCATTCGCTCTAATAATTCATCACAAAATCGCACAACTCTAGCCTTTTTTATATTAAACCTTTTCATCCTAATCTTACTAAATACCGCAAAAGGGTTAGGAGCCCCTGTCTGGTCTAAAACATCTTTAATCTGATGTAGCGCATCAGTCAAGATGCCCCGACCGGCCTTACATCCCTCTCGGCCGCTGAGGCAGGGGTTCCCAAAGATGGGCTGGTTTAACACACTTTGTTTTGATGTAATTACACACTCCAACTGGGGCAGGATTTCCACCCATGCCTCAGCCGCCTCCTGGAAGAGTGGACATGTTCCCACAATAGGCCGGCCGAGTGTGACGCTACATAGATTGTAAAAGCCGCACATACCTCTTTTCAGTACATCATCATACAAATAATCCTCCCATATGTTTTTAGTTTTCTGGCTCAGCATTTTCTTAAACAGTTTTATTCTTAATGACTTCAATTTTACTTTTAAATTACACAGTTTGAATCCCCCCTTTTTGTACGGCCCGACCAGTGTCTTATGTGCAATTTTCATTGCTCTCCCCTTCCATAGAAAATCCTCAATAGCGCTGCTCAGGCGAGCCAGTACATCACTCGGCAGGTGACAAACCTGCATGGTGTAGACAAGTCTCGGCACAATTACTGCATTTATTACAGTGATTTTCCCTTTTAAACCTAATCCCCTCATTCTCCACAGTCCGAGCCTTGATCTACACCACGCAACCTGCTCTTCCCAGGATCTACGACTGCTGTCTTCTGGTTGTGAGCCCAAATATACACCAAGTACTTTAACCTCAGGCCCGCCCCTTTTAAAATGCTGGCCTTCCTCCCCAAGAACAGTACCAGGCCCCAGGATCAAACTCGATTTTTCCTTATTTACCCGTGCCCCCGCAGCTTGCTCATATGCATCTAGATGTTGCAAAACCCTTCGCAAACTATCCCCATCCCTGACCATGATGTTAATATCATCCGCATATTGTGCTATTTTGAAATCAGTTCCTCTGGGCGACGTGATCCCAATTATTTGAGAGTCAGATATAATTGAGTGTGCTAGAGGTTCTGCCACTATTGCATAGAGCATAGCTGATAGGTGGCACCCCTGTCTCACTGATCTTTCTAAGGGGACGGGATCTGTCACGAAGCCATTGCACTACACGACACTAGTAGCTCGGCTGTACAGTAACTTCATCCACCCTCGAAAAGTTGGGCCGAACCCAAAAACCCCCAGACACTCAAAGAGAAAATCGTGACTCACTCTGTCAAATGCCTTCTCTAGATCTACACTAAGGTATATACCTCCTGTAGCCATTAAATTCTCTTAAATGAGAATTTTGTTGACATAATGTAGTCAGCGATATCCCTCCCCGGAATGCTGTAAGTCTGGGTAGGCCCAACTATCGAGCCAATCACTCCCTTAAGCCTGAACCCTAGCGCCTTAGCGAGGATCTTATAGTCAGTATTGAGCAGACTAATTGGCCTATAATTTGCCAGGTCATCTCTGGCGCCTTTGTTTTTATAAACTAGAGTGATCACACCCCTCAAAAAAGACTCCGCGCACCTGTTCTCCTCCTGCATGGCAGAGTATAGTCTGCATAGGACGGGGGCCAGTATGTTGCTGAAATGTTGGTAAAACTCAGCTGAGAGACCATCCACACCCGGGCTTTTAGATGTATTAAGGCTTCCAATCGCTGCTCTCACTTCTTTAATTTGAATGTCACCATCACACAGAGCCGCATCCTTGTGACTGAGGGAGCAGCCAATTTTGCCTAATACTGTGTCCATTTGTGCTTTTGTAATATGTTGTTTGCTAAACAAATTAGCGTAGTAGTCTTGTACTGCTTGTAAAATATCCACTATGTCAGTATGTGTGTTTCCATCAAGGTCTTTTATTTCTGGTATGTATGTTTTTGCCTGTTTCCTTTTTTCCAAACCTAGAAAAAAAGCAGTACAGCGCTCCCCTTTCAACATGTGTTGTGCTTTACTGCGGATCATTGCGCCTCTGCATTTTCTCTCATCTAACTGTCTCAGCTGCTCCCTCAATCCAAGATAGACATCCAAGGGACGGTCACACTCAGCCTCAATGAGCTCAAGCTCCTCTTTTAGATGATGTCTCAGCTCAGCCTCCTCTGTCTTTTCCCTCAGCCTCTTCTCTCTGCTCAGAGCGATACAACGCTTTTTAATTTTAAATTTGGTGCGCTCCCACCACTCAATGATATCCACGACATACTCACTCTCATCACATATAGCAGAGAGAAAAGACTTCATTTTATCTTTAAAAACTTGATCTTCTAGGAGGGAAGTGTTAAAACACCACATGCCCCCATTCCTCTGCATACCACCCTCCGCTAGAGTCACCTTTAAACAGGCATGATCACTCCAGGAACAAAAACAATATTTACACTCATTTAATTCTTGCACCAAACTCGACGCCAACAAACACAGGTCAATCCTGGATTGCTTTAGCCTGCCCAATAACACTTGCCTGCACGAATACGCACGGGCGCCGGGGTTCAGCACTCTCCACGCATCTATCAAATCACACTCATCAATCCATACAAAAACAGCCGATCTACTAATGTCGTGTTTAAATTTATTATTGACTCCTACGTCCACCTTAGTCAGAGCAACATTCCAATCTCCTATCACTACCGAGCGATCATCTGTCCACCTTTTGCAGCGCTCAAAGAAACCTCTCCTTTCAGATTCAGTTTTTCAGCAAACTCCAGAAAAGGTAAACAGTATCCAAATATTATATTAATTGAACCACGTCATTTGGTAGAGTACTAGAGTCATTGAATGGAGCACAACAGAAAGAACTGTTGCCAAAGTTGCCTGCATTTATTGCACATTAAAACCTGAGACCAGCAACACAGCTCAAAGGACGAGCTGGTTTTATTCGTTCTACACTATAACAGGTGCTACCGTAATTTGAACTCAAATCGCTGGATTCACAGTCCAGAGTGCTTACCTATACACCAGGGAATCTCCAGATGCTGCCAAATGAAGAATATGCGCACTGGAAATGTGAACAGTGTTACACAGACAACAGTTTTAACAGTCTGTGGTTTTACTGAGCAGTCCTGAGTGTTCAGGTGATGCTTGACAGGGGTTTCAAGGCTTATTGCATTTCATCCAGGTAAGCAGCATTGGAGAATAGGTGGTTCCCCACCTTTGACTAATGTGGGAGAATGTGTTTTCCAAGTGTCAGCTGTTGTCCCTAAAATCCAACATTTGTCAGAAGTGGGATTCGAACCCACGCCTCAAGGAGAGACTGCGACCTGAACGCAGCGCCTTAGACCGCTCGGCCATCCTGACAACAGAAGGGGGTGGTTGTTTGGTACTCCAAAGAAATCCGAAAACACAGCGTTTACATTATGCGTAATTATTGTGAATCAAATGTGCAAACTCGTCATCAGCCTATCTCTTTATCAGTTCATTGCTACCCTGGCCATCAGTGATTGATGCGTGAAGTATGGGATGTCTCAGGCAAAAAAGAGCTTGTTGATTAAGCCACTACACATCTGTCAGCTGGTGTTGGTGTTCTTCTGCCCTTTGCTGGGAAGACATCAATTCATGGAGCTTTAACATATGCATGCATTTTTTTTAAGCAAACTCCAGAAAAAGAGTTCTTAGAGTAACCAGTATCCAATTATTGCATTACATTAATTGAACCCCGTCATTTGATAGAGTACTAGAGTCATTGAATGGAGCACAACAGAAAGAACTGTTGCCAAAGTTGCCTGCATTTATTGCACATTAAATCCTGAGACCAGCAACACAGCTCAAAGGACGAGCTGGTTTTATTCGTTCTACACTATAACAGGTCCCACCGTGATTTGAACTCAGATCGCTGGATTCACAGTCCAGAGTGCTTACCTATACACCAGGGAATCTCCAGATGCTGCCAAATTTTTTTTTTTTTCTCTTTTTATTATCAAAAATACTCTTTTACATTTTGGTGAAGACAAATACAAAGGTGCTTAAAATCAGAAAATAACATACATATTTTACATTTGTATATTCATTTCCCATTTCAAAACAGAACAAAATTATGAAAAAACATCTCAAATTATACACACATATTAAACACAAAAAGACCCAAACAGGAGTAAACCCCTACCCATTTTATCCCAACTTACCATTAACCAAAATCCACCACCATCCGCCCTTCTCTAT
Organism: Channa argus; assembly: GCF_033026475.1. NCBI lineage: Eukaryota > Metazoa > Chordata > Actinopteri > Anabantiformes > Channidae > Channa > Channa argus. The sequence continues at coordinate 94,542 of NW_027125258.1, read as the reverse complement.
CTACACCACATAGATCATTCTTCGCCCCCCACCTTCTTTCAAAACCATCCTTATCCGCTTCATAAAAGATTTTCAAATAGCATTTAACCAAATTCTTACACAGTGCCGTTCTACTTATTATTTTACCCCCAAAAAGTGCATGGTTTCTTGCAATTTATAAAACATGAGGCGCCACACTCAATACCAAATTCACCATATCCACGTTTATGCCTTTTTCCGTTTTCTCAACCCCAAAACACCACACCCAGCTCCATTTCACTCCTTCCAACCCGATCACTTTACATTTCTCAGTTAGAACTGTCCTCACCCAATCTCTAAAAACCCGTGCTACCCTACAATGCAGCATAAGATGATCAAAGTCTTCATCCTCCCATTCACACACCGCACACGTTCTTGAATGTATATCACAATTAATTCGGTGGAGGACGACAGACACCAACACTCTTCTGTGCATCAACAGAAAATTTGTGTTAGCAATGGCTGGCGTCATCCAGTGCATGTATACATTTTCCCATATATCAGTAATGGAACGGGAGGGAAAAATCTGGCTCCACGCTGTGTTGGCTGCAGGTTGTTTGAATATATTCTTTAATAGGACTGAGTACCAGAATTTAGTAGGTAATTCTATCAGATTCCTGTTCTTTATATCACATGACAAGGTGAAAACAATTCCATCCCCTCCCCCCAGACCATCTTGTGTCCCCTGTAAAACTTCTCTCCATCTCTGTGGCCACCCCTGATGGAATTCTCTCCCTAATTCCCGGATAACTGACCTTGAGATTTTGTATCCTTTTCCTTTCGCTCTAAAAAACACCTCATCCTCATCAAACACCCCGTCTTGGTTTAAAAGATCTCTCACCTGTTGCACCGCTTTCCCCAGCACACCCCGGTTCTTCAGGAGGCCTGCCCGACCCTGCAGGCAGGGATTTCCAAAGATGGGTTGGTTCAACACATCCCACTTATTAGTCACCATGCACTGCAGGTGAGGCAGGACATCAGCCCATGCCTCTGCCGCCTCCTGGAATAGCATGCACGCTCCGGGCACATGCCGCGCCAGCTCGACGCTGCACAGGTTGAAAATCCCACCCGTCCCCCTATTCCTTATGTCTAACCACATATAGTCCTGCCATATACCACATGCTGACTTGTCCAAAAGCTTCTTATATAGCTTAATTCTAAGTGATTTAATTTTTGTTTTTAAATCACACAGCTGTAACCCACCTTTTTTATATGGCCCAACCAGTGTATTATGTGCAATCTTCATCGCTCTTCCTTTCCACAGGAAGTCTTCTATGGCTCTGCTCAGGAGGACCAACAAATCGCCCGGCAGGTGACAGACTTGCATGGCGTAAACCAGCCTCGGTACTATTACAGAATTCACTATTATTACCTTCCCTCTCAAACCCAACCCTCTCATCTTCCACAGTCCGAGCCTAGATCTACACCACGCAATATGCTCCAACCAGGTTCTTCGAATGCTTGCCTCCATTTGAGGTCCCATGTAGACTCCCAGGAGTTTAAACTCCTCCTCTCCCATTTTGAACCCCTGCCCCTCACCACCTAGATCAGTCCCAGGGCCAAGAATTAGTTTAGATTTATTGTTATTGACTCGCGCCCCTGTGGCATGCTCATATGCAGTTAGGTGACCGAGCACCCGTTGCAAGCTGTTCCTATCTTTAACCATTATGTTAATATCATCTGCATATTGTGCAATTCTAAAGTCTGAGCCAGTCGGTGATTGTATTCCATTTATTTTTGTATCGCTTAAGATTAATTTCGCTAGGGGCTCGGCCACTATTGCATAAAGCATAGCCGACAGGGGGCACCCCTGCCTAACCGACCTCTCCAAAGGGAAGGGATCAGTCAGGAAGCCATTACATTTGACAACACTAGTAGCTCGGCCATACAACAGCTCCACCCATGCTCGAAAAGTTGGGCCGAACCCAAAAACCCCCAGACACTCAAAGAGGAACTCGTGACTCACCCTGTCAAACGCCTTCTCTAGGTCCACACTCAAGTAGATGCCACCTGTGGCCATTAGCTGTTGAAATGAGAATCTGGTTGACAGGATACAATCAGCAATATCCCTCCCCGGAATGCTATAAGTCTGGGTAGGCCCAACTATCGACCCAATCACTCTTTTGAGTCTGGACGCCAGCACCTTAGCCAGGATCTTGTAGTCAGTATTGAGCAAACTAATGGGCCTATAATTCCCCAAGTCGGTCCTGGCTCCCTTATTCTTGTAAACCAGAGTGATCACGCCTCTCACGAAAGACTCCGCACATCTGTTCTCCGTTTGCATGGCAGAGAACAACCTACAGAGGACCGGAGATAGCAAATCCTTATAGGACTGATAGAACTCTGCCGAGAGGCCGTCCAGACCCGGGCTTCTAGCTCTATGCATTTCAGCAATGGCTGCACTGATTTCCTCCGGGTGGAGGTCGCCATCACACATAGCCGCGTCCTCAGGACCGAGAGAGCAGCCGACATTACCAAGTATTTTATCTCTTTGTGCTTTTCCTATATTTTGTTTACTGAAAAGATTAGAGTAAAAATCCTGTATAGTTTGTAATATATCTACTAAATCGGTGTGTGTATTGCCTTCAGAATCCTGTATTTCTGTTATGTATGTTTTGGTCTGCCTTCTCTTTTCTAAGCCCAAAAAGTATGCTGTACAGCGCTCTCCCTCCACTACATGTTGTATTTTGCTGCGGATCACTGCCCCTTTACATTTTTCCTCATCTAGGCGTGCTAGTTGCTCTCTCAGTCCAAGATAGCCATCCAGGGGATGGCCATGCCCAGCTTCAACAAGCTCAATTTCCCTTTTCAGACGGTGTCTCAACTCAGCCTCCTTAGCTCTTTCCCTTAGCCTTTTCTCTCTGCTCAGTGCAATGCAGCGCCTCCTAATTTTAAACTTGGCGTGCTCCCACCACTCAATGATATCTACTACAAATTCACTTTCTTCACACAGAGCAGAGAGAAAAGACTTCATTTTATCTTTAAAAAATGAATCCTCCAGGAGGGCTGAGTTAAAACACCACACCCCTCCATTCCTCTGCATGCTACCCTCCCCAAGAGTCACATTCAGCGAGGCATGATCACTCCATGTGCAGAAATTATATTCACACTTTTTTAACATAGGAATCAAGCCCGACGCCAGCAAACACAGGTCTATCCTAGACTGCTTTAGTTTGCCCAATACTACTTGCCTGCGCGAATACGCACGGGTGCCAGGGTTCAGAACTCTCCAAGCATCAATCAAATCACCCTCAGTCATCCACTGAAAAACAGCCGATCTACTAGTGTCTGTTTTGAAAACGTTGTTTGCACTCACATCCAGCCCAGTTAGAGCAACATTCCAGTCCCCCACCACTACCGAGCGATCGTCCGTCCACCTTTTACAGCGGCCAAAAAAAACCCTCCTTTCACCCTCACTGTTTGGGCCATATAGATTTAGAATTCTGTAGTTTCTATTGTGATATACAGTATCTAGAACCAACAGTCTCCCTTGGTTATCCTTAAAAACCTCTGTCACATTCTCAAAAACACCTGGCTTTACAAATACTGCTACACCTGCGGTTTTGTCAGCAGAGAGGGAATAAAACAAATCCCCTCTCCAAAAAGTATTTATTTTGTCTATTTTTTCCATAGTCCATCTACATTCCTGGACGCACAGGATGTCACAGTCCATGTCTTCACACAGTCTTTTAATTTTCCATACCTTTCCTAGGCCGTTTAGGTTTTGGGACTGGAGATGCATGAAAAGGATCACACAAAAGGGGGTCATCTATCTCTGGCCTGTTTCTTCCCTTTCCCTTTGCCCTCTGCCACACTTTCCCCGGACTTCTTTTGTCCTCTTTTCCTCATGTGCCTTACTTGCTGAAAGTCCATCTCTGCCTCTGATTCATCACCGTCAGCCTGAGGAGTCGATACAGCAATTTCTAGAGCAATACCTCTGGGGTCAGGTAATGGCTCACCTTGAATTGGAAGTCTAGACAGAGGAGCCTGAAGCATACCCCTCTCGCCCTCTTCAGGGTGACTGGCTACTTCTCCACTCCACTCCGCCAACACTAGATCCAGACTTGACCCAATCTCATTCACATTGTTTCCCTTTTTATTCTCTGAAAGGACCAGTTCACTGGCCTGAGTCTCCATTAACTCTCCTCCCCCCTCCTCATATTCACTTGCTCCTTCACTGTCAAGATCCAGTCCTACCTCCTCTGGAGGCCTTATTCCAGCATCCTCATTGGGGATCAGTCCCCTGTGCCCCTCTCCAGACTCTATTGCATTGTTTTGACACACACATTCCTCCTGTGGACTATGGCATGAGTCACATCTATGCTCCTGGGCATCACACTCCCTCGCATAATGACCCTGTCTGTTACACTTAAAACAAGTGAAATCTGGGCAATCTCTGACGATATGCCCAGGCTGTAGACACATCCTGCATACCTTAACTTGATTATTATGCATTACCCTGAAATACTCTGGGCCAGTTGCTGTCATAAACTTTGCGGAGTAAGGCAGGGATTGCACAGTCTCATTGAACTTAACTTTTAGATATCTGGTGCCATCAGCCACATCAGTTCCTGGCCACAGTCTCCTTTTTACTGAGAACAGCAAGCCAGCTTAAAGGTCCAGCTGGTTTTATTAATTCTACACTATAACAGGTCCCATCGTGATTTGAACTCAGATTGCTGGATTCATAGTCCAGAGTGCTTACCTATACACCAGGGAATCTCCAGATGCTGCCAAATGAAGAATGTGTGCACTGGAAATGTGAACAGTGTTACACAGACAACAGTTTTAACAGTCTGTGGTTTTACTGAGCAGTCCTGAACACTCTGATGCTTGACAGGGGTTTCAAGGCTTATTGCATTTCACAGGGAGATATTTCAACTACTAGACCTTATGACTCTGTTTGGGGTGAAACACAAAAATAGGGAAGCACTTGAAAACGAGGGGTAGGGTTATAAATTAGGAATTTGGGATTGTGTCTGGGATCGCACTTCATGCCCAAAATGTGTTTTTAGCATTATCTGAATGAGATCCGCAAGGATATTTACTTAAGAGTGTGTCTATCGGAAACCATTGTGCAACCTTTGCCTCATCTCTCTCCCTGTATTAGTTCTTTAAACACTTGCCATGAGTGTTGATTGCACAAAGTACTCTATGTCTCTGGAACAAGATGAGCTCGTTGACAATGCCACTGTGTGTCTCCCAGTTGGTGGAGTAACTGAGTCACTCATTGGGGCAAAAAAACCTACAACTAGCCAGCGGTAGGTTCCACCGAGATTTGAACTCGGATCACTGGATTCAAAGTCCAGAGTGCTCACCATTACACCATGGAACCATTTCACACTGTTAGGCTACTTTTGTTGAACAGTTTCTTCCAGACAATTTGATTCATTTCATTATTGTGTGCATATTGACAACTTGGAGATTGGGTGATCATGTAGCAAACTATAAAATTGTCAATACAAGGAAGTTTGGGTACATCTAAGCACTGTGTCACTCTCATCTCTGTGTGTGATGTTCATTGCATCTATCCAGATGAACTGTAACTTGTATAACATCAAAGTCTATGAATTCATCCAGGTAAGCAGCATTGGAGAATAGGTGGTTCCCCACCTTTGACTAATGTGGGAGAATGTGTTTTCCAAGTGTCAGCTGTTGTCCCTAAAATCCAACATTTGTCAGAAGTGGGGTTCGAACCCACGCCTCCAGGAGAGACTTCGACCTGAACGCAGCGCCTTAGACAGCTCGGCCATCCTGACAACAGAAGGGGGGGGTTGTTTGGTACTCCAAAGAAATCCGAAAAGACAGCGTTTAGATTATGCGTAATTATTGTGAATCAAATGTGCAAACTCGTCATCAGCCTATCTCTTTATCAGTTCATGCTACCCTGGCCATCAGTGATTGATGCGTGAAGTATGGGATGTCTCAGGCAAAAAAGAGCTTGTTGATTAAGCCACTACACATCTGTCAGCTGGTATTGGTGTTCTTCTGCCCTTTGCTGGGAAGACATCAATTCATGGAGATTTAACATATGCATTCATTTTTTCAGCAAACTCCAGAAAAAGAGTTCTTAGAGTAACCAGTATCCAATTATTGCATTACATTAATTGAACCACGTCATTTGGTACACACACAACAGAAAGAACTGTTGCCAAAGTTGCCTGCATTTATTGCACATTAAATCCTGAGACCAGCAACACAGCTCAAAGGACAGGCTGGTTTTATTCGTTCTACACTATAACAGGTCCCACCGTGATTTGAACTCAGATCGCTGGATTCACAGTCCAGAGTGCTTACCTATACACCAGGGAATCTCCAGATGCTGCCAAATGAAGAATGTGTGCACTGGAAATGTCAACAGTGTTACACAGACAACAGTTTTAACAGTCTGTCGTTTTACTGAGCAGTCCTGAAAACTCTGATGCTTGACAGGGGTTTCAAGGCTTATTGCATTTCACAGGGAGATATTTCAACTACTAGACCTTATGACTCTGTTTGGGGTGAAACACAAAAATAAGGAAGCACTTGAAAACGAGGGGTAAGGTTATAAATTAGGAATTTGGGATTGTGTCTGGGATCGCACTTCATGCCCAAAATGTGTTTTTAGCATTATCTGAATGAGATCCGCAAGGATATTTACTTAAAAGTGTGTCTATCGGAAACCATTGTGCAACCTTTGCCTCATCTCTCTCCCTGTATTAGTTCTTTAAACACTTGCCATGAGTGTTGATTGCACAAAGTACTCTATGTCTCTGGAACAAGATGAGCTCGTTGACAATGCCACTGTGTGTCTCCCAGTTGGTGGAGTAACTGAGTCACTCATTGGGGCAAAAAAACCTACAACTAGCCAGCGGTAGGTTCCACCGAGATTTGAACTCGGATCACTGGATTCAAAGTCCAGAGTGCTCACCATTACACCATGGAACCATTTCACATTGTTAGGCTACTTTTGTTGAACAGTTTCTTCCAGACGATTTGATTCATTTCATTATTGTGTGCATATTGACAACTTGGAGATTGGGTGATCATGTAGCAAACTATAAAATTGTCAATACAAGGAAGTTTGGGTACATATAAGCACTGTGTCACTCTTACCTCTGTGTGTGATGTTCATTGCATCTATCCAGATGAACTGTAACTTGTATAACATCAAAGTCTCTGAATTCATCCAGGTAAGCAGCATTGGAGAATAGGTGGTTCCCCACCTTTGACTAATGTGGGAGAATGTGTTTTTCAAGTGTCAGCTGTTGTCCCTAAAATCAAACATTTGTCAGAAGTGGGATTCGAACCCACGCCTCCAGGAGAGACTGCGACCTGAACTCAGCGCCTTAGACCGCCCGGCCATCCTGACAACAGAAGGGGGGGTTGTTTGGTACTCCAAAGAATTGTGAATCAAATGTGCAAACTCGTCATCAGCCTTTCTCTTTATCAGTTCATTGCTACCCTGGCCATCAGTGATTGATGCGTGAAGTATGGGATGTCTCAGGCAAAAAAGAGCTTGTTGATTAAGCCACTACACATCTGTCAGCTGGTATTGGTGTTCTTCTGCCCTTTGCTGGGAAGACATCAATTCATGGAGCTTTAACATATGCATTCATTTTTTCAGCAAACTCCAGAAAAAGAGTTCTTAGAGTAACCAGTATCCAATTATTGCATTACATTAATTGAACCCCGTCATTTGATAGAGTACTAGAGTCATTGAATGGAGCACAACAGAAAGAACTGTTGCCAAAGTTGCCTGCATTTATTGCACATTAAATCCTGAGACCAGCAACACAGCTCAAAGGACAAGCTGGTTTTATTCGTTCTACACTATAACAGGTCCCACCGTGATTTCAATTCAATTCAATTCAATTCAATTCAACTTTATTTATATAGCGCCAATTCACAACAAAGTCATCTCAGGGCACTTTACAGAATAAAGTCAAGATTATAAAGATATATAAAGAGAACCCAACAATTCCCCCTGGAGCAAGCCATAGGCAACAGTGGAGAGGAAAAACTCCCATTAACGGAAGAAACCTCCAGCAGAACCAGGCTCAGGGTGGACGGCCATCTGCCTCGACCGGTTGGGGTGAGTGGAAAGCATTAACAAAACATCGGGCAGATTGGTAGGACCAGTAGCTTCACGCTGGAAGACACACAGCTTCAAAGCCGGGGGACACCTGCAGAAAGGGACAGAGAGAAGGGGACAGAGGAGGACAAAGACAACTACGGGAGAGAACACACAGAGTTAATGACATACAGTGGTGACAATTGCGGGATGAGAGGAGAGGAAAGAGGTCAAGAGGAGGAAAGGAGCTCAGTGCATTGGGGGGTGGGACCCCCAGCAGTCTAAGCCTATGGAAATTTATGGAGTGTTTTCTAATAATGTTGCCTAAAGGAGACATATATAAAGTAAAAAGTATTGGTCCTAACACAGAGCCTTGTGGAACTCCATAGCTAACCTTTATGTGCATGGAGGATTCATCATTAACATGAACAAATTGAAATCTATCAGATAGATAAGATTTAAACCAACCTAGTGCAGTTCCTGTAATTCCAATTTCATGTTCCAGTCTCTGTAATAAAATGTTATGATCAATGGTATCAAATGCAGCACTAAGATCTAACAGAACAAGTATAGAGATGAGTCCAGTATCTGAGGCCATGAGAAGATCGTTGGTGACTTTTACCAGTGCTGTTTCTGTACTATGATGAACTCTAAATCCTGACTGAAAGTCTTCATACAAATTATTCCTATGAAGGTGATCACATAATTGTTTTGCGACTACTTTTTCAATTATTTTAGAAATAAAGGGGAGATTAGATATTGGTCTGTAATTGGCTAAAACACCTGGGTCAAGACAGGGTTTTTTAAGTAATGGTTTAATTACAGCTACCTTATAGGCCTGTGGTACATAGCCTGTTTCTAAAGATAGATTTATGATATCTAATATGAATGCATCTATTAAGGGTAAAACTTCCTTGAGCAGCTTAGTTGGAATAGGGTCTAGCAGACAGGTTGTTGGTTTAGATGAGGTAATAATTGAAGTTAGCTCAGAGAGATCTATGGGTAAAAAGCAGTCTAACAGGGATTGGGGCCTTATCGATGACTCTAGCACTGCTGTACATGAAGATCTATCTGTAATTTTTGGGGGGAGGATCTGGTGAATTCGTTCTCTAATAGCTACAATTTTATTCATAAAGAAGGTCATGAAGTCATTGCTGCTCAAAGTTAAGGGAAAACTATGCTCAACAGAACTATGGCTCTTAGTCAGCCTGGCTACAGTGCTGAACAGAAACCGGGGGTTGTTCTTGTTTTCTTCTATTAATGATGAATAATATGCTGTTCTGGCATCACTGAGAGCTTTTTTGTACATTTTTAAACTATTTTTCCAGGCTAAATGAGATTCTTCTAACTTTCTGGAATGCCACTTCCTTTCTAACTTTCATGTTTCCTGTTTTAAGTTGCGTGTTTGTGAACTATACCATGGAGATCGCCTCTGCTGGTTTGCTGCCTTCTTTTTTAGAGGGGCAACACTATCGAGTATCGTACGTAGTGAGGCTGCAGAATTGTCAACAAGATAATCTACTTGTGCAGGAGTAACATTAAGGAGACTACTTTCCATTGTATTAACATATGGTGAAGCAAATGATGAAGAAATAATTTCTTTAAATTTGTTGACAGCTTTTTCACTTAAGCATCTGCTATAGTGGAATTTTTCTATAACTGCTATATAGTCTGTTATTGTAAATTCAAATGTCATTAAAAAATGGTCAGACAGAAGAGAGTTGTGAGGAAATATGGTTAAATTATCCGCTTCAATTCCATACGTAAGGACAAGGTCTAACGTGTAACTAAAACAGTGAGTGGGTTTATTTACATTTTGGGAAAAACCAATTGAATCTAATAATGAATTAAATGCAGTGCTCAGGCAGTTACTGTCAGCATCTACATGAATGTTAAAGTCACCCACTATAATGACTTTATCTGTACTAAGCACTAAATCAGATAGAAAATCAGAAAATTCAATCAAAAACTCTGAATAAGGGACTGGAGGACGGTACACGATAACAAATAATAGTGGTTTTTGAGTTTACCAGTTTGGGTGTGAAAGGCTAAGAGTAAGGCTTTCAAATGAGTTATAACTATGTTTAGGTCTAGGGTTTATTGATAAGCTAGAATGGAAGATTGCTGCAACTCCTCCACCTCTGCCTGTGCTTCTAGGAACATAATAATTAATATGACTTGGGGGTGTTGACTCATTTAAACTGACATATTCTTCCTGCTGCAACCAAGTTTCAGTGAGACAAAATAAATCGAATCGATGATCACTTATTAAGTCATTTACTAACAGAGATTTAGAAGAGAGAGATCTGATATTTAATAATCCACATTTAATAGTTTTGGGGTTTTGTTCTGTAAGAGGAGTAGTCTTAACTTTTATTAGGTTATTATGATTAACTCCTCTTGTTGATTTGAATTCAGATCCCTGGATTCCCAGTCCAGAGTGCTTACCTATACACCAGGGAATCTCCAGATGCTGCCAAATGAAGAATGTGTGCACTGGAAATGTGAACAGTGTTACACAGACAACAGTTTTAACAGTCTGTGGTTTTACTGAGCAGTCCTGAACACTCAGATGCTTGACTGGGGTTTCAAGGCTTATTGCATTTCACAGGGAGATATTTCAACTACTAGACCTTATGACTCTGTTTGGTGTGAAACACAAAAATAGGGAAGCACTTGAAAACGAGGGGTAGGGTTATAAATTAGGAATTTGGGATTGTGTCTGGGATCGCACTTCATGCCCAAAATGTGTTTTTAGCATTATCTGAATGAGATCCGCAAGGATATTTACTTAAGAGTGTGTCTATCGTAAACCATTGTGCAACCTTTGCCTCATCTCTCTCCCTGTAATAGTTCTTTAAACACTTGCCATGAGTGTTGATTGCACAAAGTACTCTATGTCTCTGGAACAAGATGAGCTCGTTGACAATGCCACTGTGTGTCTCCCAGTTGGTGGAGTAACTGAGTCACTCATTGGGGCAAAAAAACCTACAACTAGCCAGCGGTAGGTTCCACCGAGATTTGAACTCCGATCACTGGATTCAAAGTCCAGAGTGCTCACCATTACACCATGGAACCATTTCACATTGTTAGGCCACTTTTGTTGAACAGTTTCTTCCAGACGATTTGATTCATTTCATTATTGCGTGCATATTGACAACTTGGAGATTGGGTGATCATGTAGCAAACTATAAAATTGTCAATACAAGGAAGTTTGGGTACATCTAAGCACTGTGTCACTCTTATCTCTGTGTGTGATGTTCATTGCATCTATTCAGATGAACTGTAATTTGTATAACATCAAAGTCTATGAATTCGTCCAGGTAAGCAGCATTGGAGAATAGGTGGTTCCCCACCTTTGACTAATGTGGGAGAATGTGTTTTCCAAGTGTCAGTTGTTGTCCCTAAAATCCAACATTTGTCAGAAGTGGGATTCGAACCCACGCCTCCAGGAGAGACTGCTACCTGAACGCAGCTCCTTAGACCGCTCGGCCATCCTGACAACAGAAGGTGGGGTTGTTTGGTACTCCAAAGAAATCCGAAAAGACAGCGTTTAGATTATGCGTAATTATTGTGAATCAAATGTGCAAACTCGTCATCAGGCTATCTCTTTATCAGTTCATTGCTACCCTGGCCATCAGTGATTGATGCGTGAAGTATGGGATGTCTCAGGCAAAAAAGAGCTTGTTGATTAAGCCACTACACATCTGTCAGCTGGTATTGGTGTTCTTCTGCCCTTTGCTGGGAAGACATCAATTCATGGAGCTTTAACATATGCATTCATTTTTTCAGCAAACTCCAGAAAAAGAGTTCTTAGAGTAACCAGTATCCAATTATTGCATTACATTAATTGAACCACGTCATTTGGTAGAGTACTAGAGTCATTGAATGGAGCACAACAGAAAGAACTGTTGCCAAAGTTGCCTGCATTTATTGCACATTAAATCCTGAGACCAGCAACACAGCTCAAAGGACGAGCTGGTTTTATTCGTCCTACACTATAACAGGTCCCACCGTAATTTGAACTCAGATCGCTGGATTCACAGTCCAGAGTGCTTACCTATACACCAGGGAATCTCCAGATGCTGCCAAATGAAGAATATGCGCACTGGAAATGTGAACAGTGTTGCACAGACAACAGTTGTAACAGTCTGTGGTTTTACTGAGCAGTCCTGAACACTCTGATGCTTGACAGGGGTTTCAAGGCTTATTGCATTTCACAGGAAGATATTTCCACTACTAGCCCTTATGACTCTGTTTGGGGTGAAACACAAAAATAGGGAAGCACTTAAAAACGAGGGGTCGGGTTATAAATTAGGAATTTGGGATTGTGTCTGGGATCGCACTTCATGCCCAAAATGTGTTTTTAGCATTATCTGAATGAGATCCGCAAGGATATTTACTTAAGAGTGTGTCTATCGTAAACCATTGTGCAACCTTTGCCTCATCTCTCTCCCTGTATTAGTTCTTTAAACACTTGCCATGAGTGTTGATTGCACAAAGTACTCTATGTCTCTGGAACAAGATGAGCTCGTTGACAATGCCACTGTGTGTCTCCCAGTTGGTGGAGTAACTGAGTCACTCATTGGGGCAAAAAAACCTACAACTAGCCAGCAGTAGGTTCCACCGAGATTTGAACTCGGATCACTGGACTCAAAGTCCAGAGTGCTCACCATTACACCATGGAACCATTTTACATTGTTAGGCTACTTTTGTTGAGCAGTTTCTTCCAGACGATTTGATTAATTTCAGTATTGTGTGCATATTGACAACTTGGAGATTGGGTGATCATGTAGCAAACTATAAAATTGTCAATACAAGGAAGTTTGGGTACATCTAAGCACTGTGTCACTCTTATCTCTGTGTGTGATGTTCATTGCATCTATCCAGAAGAACTGTAACTTGTATAACATCAAAGTCTATGAATTCATCCAGGTAAGCAACATTGGACAATAGGTGGTTCCCCACCTTTGACTACTGTGGGAGAATGTGTTTTCCAAGTGTCAGCTGTTGTCCATAAAATCCAACATTTGTCAGAAGTGGGATTCAAACCCACACCTCCAGGAGAGACTGTGACCTGAACGCAGCGCCTTAGACCGCTCGGCCATCCTGACAACAGAACAGGCTTGGCTTGGTACTCCAAAAAAAAATGCGCAAAGACAGCATTTAGATTAGGCGTAATTATTGTAAATCAAATGTGCAAACTCGTCATCAGCCTATCTCTTTATCGGTTTATTGCTACCCTGGCCATCAGTGATGGATGCGTGAAGTATGGTATGTCTCAGGCAAAAAAGAGCTTGTTGATTAAGACACTACACACCTGTCAGCTGGTATTGGTGTTCTTCTGCCCTTTACTGGCAAGACATCAATTCATAGAGCTTTAACATATACATTCAGTTTTTCAGCAAACTCCAGAAAAGGTAACCAGTATCCAAATATTGCATTATATTAATTGAACCACGTCATTTGGTAGAGTACTAAAGTCATTGAATGGAGCATAAGAGAAAGAACTGTTGCCAAAGTTGCCTGCATTTATTGCACATTAAAACCTGAGAACAGCAAGCCAGCTTAAAGGTCCAGCTGGTTTTATTTATTCTACAGTATAACAGGTCCCATCGTGATTTGAACTCAGATTGCTGGATTCATAGTCCAAAGTGCTTACCTATACACCAGGGAATCTCCAGATGCTGCCAAATGAAGCAAGTGTGCACTGGAAAAGTGAACAGTGTTACACAGACACTATTTTTAATATATTTCAAATACTAACCCTTATGACAAAAATAAGGAAGCACTTGAAAACTAGGGTAGGGTTATAAAAGAGGAATTGGGGATTGTGTGTGGGATCGCACTTCATGCCCAAAATGTGTTTTTATCATTATGTGACAGAGATCAGCAAGGATTATTATTTTAAACCATCGTGCAGGCTTGGCGTCATTTCTGTGCCGGTATCAGTTTTTTTGGATTTGTCATGAGTGTTTAGTGCACATAGTATTCTGTTTCTGGAACAAGATGAGCTCCATGACAATGCCACTGTGAGTCTCCCAGTTGGTGGAGTAACCGAGTCATTCATTGGATCAATGAAAGCTACAACCTGCCCACAGTAGGTCCCACCGAGATTTGAACTCGGATCGCTGGATTCAGAGTCCAGAGTGCTCACTATTACACCATGGAACCTTTCCACATTGCTAGCTTAATGTTGTTGAACAAGTTCTTCCACACAATTTGATTCATTTCATTATTGTCTCCAACTTGACAACTTGGAGATTTGGCTGATCATGTAGCAAACTAAAAAAATGTCAATACGAGGCGGTTTGGGTACATCTAAGCACTGTGTCACTTTTATCTCAGTGTGTGATGTTCATTGCATCTATCCAGATGCAATGTAACTTGTATAACATCAAAATCTATGGATTTGGCCAATAGAGTCAGTCTCAAATGGACTCTCATTAGTGATTATAGGGCATAGATGAAAGACTACCTTTGATACGTAACTAGTGGAGTGCCAAAGCCATGCTCCTTGAGCTACACAGCCCTGCTTGTTTGTCAGCTATCCGTGCTTTACCCATTGCTCCTGCACTTTCTGTCTGATTGAACACACCTTATCCAGGTAAGCAGTCTTGGAGAATAGGTGGTTCCCTACCTCTGACGAATGTGGAAGAATGGATCCAATGTGTTTTCCAAGTGTCAGCTGTTGTCCTTAAAAAACAACATTTGTCAGAAGTGGGATTCCAACCCACGCCTCCAGGAGAGACTGCGACCTTAACGCAGCGCCTTAGACCGCTCGGCCATCCTGACAACAGAACAGGCTTGGTTTGGTACTCCAAAAAAAATGCGCAAAGACAGCATTTAGATTAGGCATAATTATTGTAAATCAAAAGTGCAAACTCGTCATCAGCCTATCTCTTTATCAGTTTATTGAAGTTGCAACTGGATTCTGGACTTCCTGACTGGGAGACCCCAGTCAGTCCGGATCGGGAACAACATCTCCAGCACCACCACACTGAGCACTGGAGCCCCTCAGGGCTTTGTGCTCAGCCCTCTGCTGTTCACTCTGCTGACGCACGACTGTGTAGCAATGCACAGCTCAAACCACATAGTCAAGTTTGCTGATGACACGACCGTGGTGGGTCTAATCAGCAAGAACGACGAGTCAGCCTACAGAGAGGAGGTGCAACGTGCAACGATTAACAGCCTGGTGTGGAGGAAACAACCTGTCTCTGAACGTTGACAAAACTAAAGAGATGGTTGTGGACTTCAGGAGAGCACAGGGTGACCATTCTCCATTGATCATCGATGGATCCTCAGTGGAGATAGTCAAGAGCACCAAATTCCTTGGTGTTCATCTGGCGGACAACCTCACCTGGTCAGTCAACACCAGCTCCATCACCAAGAAGGCCCAGCAGCGTCTCTACTTCCTGAGAAGGCTGAGGAAAGCCCATCTCCCTCCCCCCATCCTGACCATGTTCTACAGAGGGACCATTGAGAGCATCCTGAGCAGCTGCATCACTGCCTGGTTTGGGAACTGCACCGTCGCGGATCGCAAGACCCTACAGAGGATAGTGAGGACAGCTGAGAAGATCATCGGAGTCTCTCTGCCCTCTATCATGCACATTTACACCACACGCTGCATCCGCAAAGCCAACAGCATTGTGGACGACCCCACACACCCATCACACACACTCTTCACACTCCTGCCATCAGGAAAGAGGTTCCGAAGCATTCGGGCCACCACATCCAGACTATGCAACAGTTTTTTCCCACAAGCCATCAGGCTCCTCAACACACAGAACTGAAATAGAACTTAAACACACTGCAAACCGAACTCAGCACATTCTCATCACTCACTACTCATCTCATTCCACCACCACTTATTTATTATTTATTTACTTTTATCATTCTACATTTACTGCACTACACTGTTTACCTGCTGTTTTTTTTTTGCACATTCCAATGCAATTGCACTTTTTTTACATGCTGGACATTTAAATGCACTATACCGTTTACATGCTGCTCTTTTTTTTAACACCCCTAGCACACTTAACTGAACTGTACTGTACTGTAAAATAGTATACAGTAGGTTTACTGGTCGGCACTGTCTTGGGTCTTGTGTCTTGTGTCCTGTCCTGTGTTACTTGTGTTGTCTGTCTACACTGTCCGTCTGTACTGTTTTTTCGTCTGCACTGTTTGCACTTGGTTGCACTCGATGCACTTTATTATAGCTTGTGTTGTTTGTAGCACCTTGGTTCTTGGAGAAACGTTATCTCGTTTCTACTGTGTACTGTGTACCACTGTGTATAGTAGAAATGACAATAAAAGCCACTTGACTTGACTTGACTTGACTTGCTACCCTGGCCATCAGTGATGGATGCGTGAAGTATGGTATGTCTCAGGCAAAAAAGAGCTTGTTGATTAAGACACTACACACCTGTCAGCTGGTATTGGTGTTCTTCTGCCCTTTACTGGCAAGACATCAATTCATAGAGCTTTAACATATACATTCAGTTTTTCAGCAAACTCCAGAAAAGGTAACCAGTATCCAAATATTGCATTATATTAATTGAACCACTTCATTTGGTAGAGTACTAAAGTCATTGAATGGAGCATAAGAGAAAGAACTGTTGCCAAAGTTGCCTGCATTTATTGCACATTAAAACCTGAGAACAGCAAGCCAGCTTAAAGGTCCAGCTGGTTTTATTTATTCTACAGTATAACAGGTCCCATCGTGATTTGAACTCAGATTGCTGGATTCATAGTCCAGAGTGCTTACCTATACACCAGGGAATCTCCAGATGCTGCCAAATGAAGCAAGTGTGCACTGGAAAAGTGAACAGTGTTACACAGACACTATTTTTAATATATTTCAAATACTAACCCTTATGACAAAAATAAGGAAGCACTTGAAAACTAGGGTAGGGTTATAAAAGAGGAATTGGGGATTGTGTCTGGGATCGCACTTCATGCCCAAACTTGAATGGAATGCCCAAAATGTGTTTTTAGCATTATGTGACAGAGATCAGCAAGGATACTTAGCTAAGAGTGTGTTTATTTTGAACCATCGTGCAGGCTTGGCCTCATTTCTGTGCCGGTTTCAGTTTTTTTAGACTTGTCATGAGTGTTTAGTGCACATAGTATTCTGTTTCTGGAACAAGATGAGCTCCATGACAATGCCACTGTGAGTCTCCCAGTTGGTGGAGTAACCGAGTCAATCATTGCATCGAGAAAAGCTACAACCTGCCAACAGTAGGTCCCACCGAGATTTGAACTCGGATCGCTGGATTCAGAGTCCAGAGTGCTCACCATTACACCATGGAACCTTTCCACATTGCTAGCTTTATGTTGTTGAACAGGTTCTTCCACACAATTTGATTCATTTCATTATTGTCTCCAACTTGACAACTTGGAGATTTGGCTGATCATGTAGCAAACTAAAAAAATGTCAATACGAGGCAGTTTGGGTACATCTAAGCACTGTGTCACTTTTATCTCAGTGTGTGATGTTCATTGCATCTATCCAGATGCACTGTAACTTGTATAACATGAAAATCTATGGATTTGGCCAATACAGTCAGTCAAATAGACTCTCATTAGTGATTATAGGGCATAGATGAAAGACTACCTTTGATACGTAACTAGAGGGGTGCCAAAGCCATGCTCCTTGAGCTCCACAGCCCTGCTTGCTTGTCAGCTATCCGTGCTTTACCCACTGCTCCTGCACTTTCTGTCTGATTGAACACACCTTAGGTGGTTCCCCACCTCTGACGAATGTGGAAGAATGGATCCAATGTGTTTTCCAAGTGTCAGCTGTTGTCCTTAAAAAACAACATTTGTCAGAAGTGGGATTCGAACCCACGCCTCCAGGAGAGACTGCGACCTTAACGCAGCGCCTTAGACCGCTCGGCCATCCTGACAACAGAACAGGCTTGGTTTGGTACTCCAAAAAAAATGCGCAAAGACAGCATTTAGATTAGGCGTAATTATTGTAAATCAAATGTGCAAACTCGTCATCAGCCTATCTCTTTATCGGTTTATTGCTACCCTGGCCATCAGTGATGGATGCGTGAAGTATGGTATGTCTCAGGCAAAAAAGAGCTTGTTGATTAAGACACTACACACCTGTCAGCTGGTATTGGTGTTCTTCTGCCCTTTACTGGCAAGACATCAATTCATAGAGTTTTAACATATACATTCAGTTTTTCAGCAAACTCCAGAAAAAGAGTTCTTAGAGTAACCAGTATCCAATTATTGCATTACATTAATTGAACCACGTCATTTGGTAGAGTACTAGAGTCATTGAATGGAGCACAAAAGAAAGAACTGTTGCCAAAGTTGCCTGCATTTATTGCACATTAAATCCTGAGACCAGCAACACAGCTCAAAGGACGAGCTGGTTTTACTCGTTCTACACTAACCTCATTGGAGACCTGATTTCCAGGTGTGTTTGCGCAAAGTCCCACTTTGTTTCAGCAATCACTTTTAGATCAACTGCAACTATTTAGCAGTTTGTTTTCTGCATCTTCCTCCAGACAGTAAGTCTTAGGCTTGGAATATATTGCTTTGAACTACCCGTTTGGGTGCACATCATGGCCACCTCATTTGACGTAATTTAAAGTGGAGCGTCAGTTGTGCGTGAAGTGAGTAAAGCTCTTGTAAGAGAGTTTAGTGGGTCTCAGTTGGAGTGTTGGGTAGATGATTAATTTTGTTTGGCAAAACGTTTGTACAAGCAGCCAAGTCTGGCTGCAGTTGCAGCTGGGTTTTCTGAATTGCTTCTCTTTCGAAAACCTCAGCATCCATCGTGGGGCTTGCAGCCTTTTGTTACGTATATACGGACAGTATGAGAAACCTCATTGGAAACCTGATTTCCAGTTGTGTTTGCACAAAGTCCCACTTTGTTTCAGCAATCACTTTTAGATCAGCTGCAACTATTTAGCCGTTTGTTTTCAGCATCTTCCTCGGACAGTAAGTATTACGCTTGGAATATATTGCTTTGAACTAACCGTTTGCATGCACATCATGGCCACCTGACTTGACGTGAGTTGATGTGGAGCGTCAGTTGTCAGAAATTACTGCCAGGAGTGCCCGAGGTGCATTCTCGTAAGAATGTTGCGGCAGCATCATCTCAGCAGCACATTGGTATCTGGTAGAGAAGGATTATGCAGTAGTGTCGCCATGTCTTTTGCTTTGTGCATCAAAAGACAATCACGAGTTGCTAAAGTTGTCAAATACAAACATGTCTAAATCATGACCAACATGCAGAGGGAAGAAATGTCAGGAGTGGGATTTGAACCCACGCCTCCATTGGAGACCAGAAGTCCCTTTGGGGAAAGAGCCCTTGCTTAAGTCTGGCGCCTTAGACCGCTCGGCCATCCTGACAACCATTGGTGGGGATTGACTCTTTAGGACAGTGGAACTAACTCATTAGTTTATTATTCTCTAATTCAATCAACATACTCAAAGTGTTCTTGAGAAATGTCTCCATTTCTTGCAATATTCACCTTTGTCTCAGCTTGAAAGGACGTCATTCGGGACTTTGCACAACTTATGACAGTGACATGAAGTGAGTGAAGCTCTTGTAAGTGAGTTTAGTGGGTCTCAGTTGGATTGTTGGTTAGATGATTAATTTTGTTTGGCAAAACGATTGTACAAGCAGCCAAGTCTGGCTGCAGTTGCAGCTGGGTTTTCTGAATTGCTTCTCTTTCGAAAACCTCAGCATCCATCATGGGGCTTGCAGCCTTTTGTTACTTATATACGCACAGTTTGAGAAACCTGATTGGAAACATGGTTACGTTTATAAACGACAACGAAATTGGCGTTCTCCGACTGGTATCTAGTCGGGTAAAGTCAGTTTCCATACCTCAGTTTGTGAAATCAGCTCCCCTGAGAAAGCTGACTGTAATTTGGCTACTTTACTGTGTGTAATTGCCGGAAGTGACTTTCATTTTCAGCTGGACAAGAGATCAAGTTTTTCTGCAGTTATAGTGTGGGTCTGCAGAAACTGAACCCCTGAAAAGACCTTTTGATCCTCAATAAAGCAACATATTTCCAGGCGTGTTTGAGCAAAGTCCCACTCTGTTTCAGCAATCACTTTTAGATCAGCTGCAACTATTTAGCCGTTTGTTTTCAGCATCTTCCTCGGACAGTAAGTATTACGCTTGGAATATATTGCTTTGAACTAACCGTTTGCATGCACATCATGGCCACCTGACTTGACGTGAGTTGATGTGGAGCGTCAGTTGTCAGAAATTACTACCAGGAGTGCACGAGGTGCATTCTCGTAAGAATGTTGCGGCAGCATCATCTCAGCAGCACATTGGTATCTGGTAGAGAAGGATTATGCAATAGTGTCGCCATGTCTTTTGCTTTGTGCAACAAAATACAATCACGAGTTGCTAAAGTTGTCAAATACAAACATGTCTAAATCATGACCAACATGCAGAGGGAAGAAATGTCAGGAGTGGGATTTGAACTTACGCCTCCATTGGAGACCAGAAGTCCCATTGGGGAAAGAGCCCTTGCTTAAGTCTGGCGCCTTAGACCGCTCGGCCATCCTGACAGCCATTGGTGAGAATTGACTCTTTAGGACAGTGGAACTAACTCATTAGTTTATTATTCTCTAATTCAATCAACATACTCAAGGTGTTCTTGAGAAAAGTCTCCATTTCTTGCAATATTCACCTTTGTCTCAGCTTGAAAGGACGTCAGTCGGGACTTTGCACAACTTATGACAGTGACATGAACTGAGTGAAGCTCTTGTAAGTGAGTTTAGTGGGTCTCAGTTGGAGTGTTGGTTAGATGATTAATTTTGTTTGGCAAAACGTTTGTACAAGCAGCCAAGTCTGGCTGCAGTCGCAGCTCGGTTTTCTGAATTGCTTCTCTTTCAAAAACCTCAGCATCCATCGTGGGGCTTGCAGCCTTTTGTTACGTATATACGCACAGTTTGAGAAACCTCATTGGAAACCTGATTTCCAGGTGTGTTTGCGCAAAGTCCCACTTTGATTCAGCAATCACTTTTAGATCAACTGCAACTATTTAGCAGTTTGTTTTCTGCATCTTCCTCCAGACAGTAAGTCTTAGGCTTGGAATATATTGCTTTGAACTAACCGTTTGGGTGCACATCATGGCCACCTCATTTGACGTGAGTTAAAGTGGAGCCTCAGTTGTGCGTGAAGTGAGTAAAGCTCTTGTAAGTGAGTTTAGTGGGTCTCAGTTGGAGTGTTGGTTAGATGATTAATTTTGTTTGGCAAAACGTTTGTACAAGCAGCCAAGTCTGGCTGCAGTTGCAGCTGGGTTTTCTGAATTGCTTCTCTTTCGAAAATATCAGAATCCATCATGGGGCTTGCAGCCTTTTCTTACTTATATACGCACTGTTTGAGAAACCTGATTGGAAACATGGTTACGTTTATAAACGACAACAAATTGGCGTTCTCCGACTGGTATCTATTCGGGTAAGGTCAGTTTCCATACCTTAGTTTGTGAAATCAGCTCCCTGAGAAAGCCGATTTTAATTTGGCTACTTTACTGTGTGTAATTGCCGGAAGTGACTTTCATTTTCAGCTGGACAAGAGATCAAGTTTTTCTGCCGTTTTAGTGTGGGTCTCCTGAAACTGAACTCCTGAAAAGACCTTTTGATATTCAATAAAGCAACATATTTCCAGGCGTGTTTGAGCAAAGTCCCACTCTGTTTCAGCAATCACTTTTAGATCAGTTGCAACTATTTAGCCATTTGTTTTCAGCATCTTCCTCCAGACAGTAAGTCTTAGGCTTGGAATATATTGCTTTGAACTAACCGTTTGGGTGCACATCATGGCCACCTCACTTGACGTGAGTTAATGTGGAGCGTCGGTTGTGCGTGAAGTGAGTAAAGCTCTTGTAAGTGAGTTTAGTGGGTCTCAGTTGGAGTGTTGGTTAGATGATTAATTTTGTTTGGCAAAACGTTTGTACAAGCAGCCAAGTCTGGCTGCAGTTGCAGCTGGGTTTTCTGAATTGCTTCTCTTTCGAAAACCTCAGCATCCATCATGGGGCTTGCAGCCTTTTGTTACTTATATACGCACAGTTTGAGAAACCTGATTGGAAACATGGTTACGTTTATAAACGACAACGAAATCGGCGTTTTCCGACTGGTATCTAGTCGGGTAAAGTCAGTTTCCATACCTCAGTTTGTGAAATCAGCTCCCCTGAGAAAGCCGACTGTAATTTGGCTACTTTACTGTGTGTAATTGCCGGAAGTGACTTTCATTTTCAGCTGGACAAGAGATCAAGTTTTTCTGCAGTTATAGTGTGGGTCTGCAGAAACTGAACTCCTGAAAAGACCTTTTGATCCACAATAAAGCAACATATTTCCAGGCGTGTTTGAGCAAAGTCCCACTCTGTTTCAGCAATCACTTTTAGATCAGCTGCAACTAATTAGCCGTTTGTTTTCAGCATCTTCCTCGGACAGTAAGTATTACGCTTGGAATATATTCCTTTGAACTAACCGTTTGCATGCACATCATGGCCACCTGACTTGACGTGAGTTGATGTGGAGCATCAGTTGTCAGAAATTACTACCAGGAGTGCCCGAGGTGCATTCTCGTAAGAATGTTGCGGCAGCATCATCTCAGCAGCACATTCGTATCTGGTAGAGAAGGATTATGCAATAGTGTCGCCATGTCTTTTGCTTTGTGCAACAAAAGACAATCACGAGTTGCTAAAGTTGTGAAATACAAACATGTCTAAATAATGACCAACATGCAGAGGGAAGAAATGTCAGGAGTGGGATTTGAACACACGCCTCCATTGAAGACCAGAAGTCCCTTTGGGGAAAGAGCCCTTGTTTAAGGCTGGCGCCTTAGACCGCTCGGCCATCCTGACAGCCATTTGTGGGAATTGACTCTTTAGGACAGTGGAACTAACTCATTAGTTCATTATTCTCTAATTCAATCAACATACTCAAGGTGTTCTTGAGAAAAGTCTCCATTTCTTGCAATATTCACCTTTGTCTCAGCTTGAAATGACGTCAGTCGGGAGTTTGCACAACTTATGACAGTGACATGAAGTGAGTGAAGCTCTTGTAAGTGAGTTTAGTGGGTCTCAGTTGGAGTGTTGGTTAGATGATTAATTTTGTTTGGCAAAACGTTTGTACAAGCAGCCAAGTCTGGCTGCAGTTGCAGCTGGGTTTTCTGAATTGCTTCTCTTTCGAAAACCTCAGCCTCCATCATGGGGCTTGCAGCCTTTTGTTACGTATATACGGACAGTTTGAGAAACCTCATTGGAAACCTGATTTCCAGTTGTGTTTGCACAAAGTCCCACTTTGTTTCAGCAATCACTTTTAGATCAACTGCAACTATTTAGCCGTTTGTTTTCAGCATCTTCTTCGGACAGTAAGTCTTACGCTTGGAATATATTGCTTTGAACTAACCGTTTGCATGCACATCATGGCCACCTCACTTGACGTGAGTTGATGTGGAGCGTCAGTTGTCAGAAATTACTGCCAGGAGTGCCCGAGGTGCATTCTCGTAAGAATGTTGCGGCAGCATCATCTCAGCAGCACATTGGTATCTGGTAGAGAAGGATTATGCAATAGTGTCGCCATGTCTTTTGCTTTGTGCAACAAAAGACAATCACAAGTTGCTAAAGTTGTCAAATACAAACATGTCTAAATCATGACCAACATGCAGAGGGAAGAAATGTTAGGAGTGGGATTTGAACTCACGCCTCCATTGGAGACCAGAAGTCCCTTTGGGGAAAGAGCCCTTGCTTAAGTCTTGCGCCTTAGACCGCTCGGCCCTCCTGACAGCCATTGGTGGGAATTGACTCTTTAGGACAGTGGAACTAACTCATTAGTTTATTATTCTCTAATTCAATCAACATACTCAAGGTGTTCTTGAGAAAAGTCTCCATTTCTTGCAATATTCACCTTTGTCTCAGCTTGAAAGGACGTCAGTCGGGACTTTGCACAACTTATGACAGTGACATGAAGTGAATGAAGCTCTTGTAAGTGAGTTTAGTGGGTCTCAGTTGGAGTGTTGGTTAGATGATTAATTTAGTTTGGCAAAACTTTTGTACAAGCAGCCAAGTCTGGCTGCAGTTGCAGCTGGGTTTTCTGAATTGCTTCTCTTTCGAAAACCTCAGCATCCATCGTGGGGCTTGCAGCCTTTTGTTACGTATATACGCACAGTTTGAGAAACCTCATTGGAAACCTGATTTCCAGGTGTGTTTGCGCAAAGTTCCACTTTGTTTCAGCAATCACTTTTAGATCAACTGCAACTATTTAGCAGTTTGTTTTCTGCATCTTCCTCCAGACAGTAAGTCTTAGGCTTGGAATATATTGCTTTGAACTAACCGTTTGGGTGCACATCATGGCCACCTCACTTGACGTGAGTTAATGTGGAGCGTCAGTTGTGCGTGAAGTGAGTAAAGCTCTTGTAAGTGAGTTTAGTGGGTCTCAGTTGGAGTGTTGGTTAGATGATTAATTTTGTTTGGCAAAACGTTTGTACAAGCAGCCAAGTCTGGCTGCAGTTGCAGCTGGGTTTTCTGAATTGCTTCTCTTTCGAAAACCTCAGCATCCATCGTGGGGCTTGCAGCCTTTTGTTACGTATATACGGACAGTTTGAGAAACCTCATTGGAAACCTGATTTCCAGGTGTGTTTGCGCAAAGTCCCACTTTGTTTCAGCAATCACTTTAAGATCAGCTGCAACTATTTAGCCGTTTGTTTTTAGCATCTTCTTCGGACAGTAAGTCTTACGCTTGGAATATATTGCTTTGAACTAACCGTTTGCATGCACATCATGGCCACCTCACTTGACGTGAGTTGATGTTGAGCGTCAGTTGTCAGAAATTACTGTCAGTAGTGCCCGAGGTGCATTCTCGTAAGAATGTTGCGGCAGCATCATCTCAGCAGCACATTCGTATCTGGTAGAGAAGGATTATGCAATAGTGTCGCCATGTCTTTTGCTTTGTGCAACAAAAGACAATCACGAGTTGCTAAAGTTGTCAAATGCAAACATGTCTAAATCATGACCAACATGCAGAGGGAAGAAATGTCAGGAGTGGGATTTGAACCCACGCCTCCTTTGGAGAACAGAAGTCCCTTTGGGGAAAGAGCCCTTGCTTAAGTCTGGCGCCTTAGAGCGCTCGGCCATCCTGACAGCCATTGGTGGGAATTGACTCTTTAGGACAGTGGAACTAACTCATTAGTTTATTATTCTCTAATTCAATCAACATGCTCAAGGTGTTCTTGAGAAAAGTCTCCATTTCTTGCAATATTCACCTTTGTCTCAGCTTGAAAGGACGTCAGTCGGGACTTTGCACAACTTATGACAGTCACATGAAGTGAGTGAAGCTCTTGTAAGTGAGTTTAGTGGGTCTCAGTTGGATTGTTGGTTAGATGATTAATTTTGTTTGGCAAAACGATTGTACAAGCAGCCAAGTCTGGCTGCAGTTGCAGCTGGGTTTTCTGAATTGCTTCTCTTTCGAAAACATCAGAATCCATCATGGGGCTTGCAGCCTTTTCTTACTTATATACGCACAGTTTGAGAAACCTGATTGGAAACATGGTTACGTTTATAAACGACAACAAATTGGCGTTCTCCGACTGGTATCTAGTCGGGTAAGGTCAGTTTCCATACCTTAGTTTGTGAAATCAGCTCCCCTGAGAAAGCCGATTTTAATTTGGCTACTTTACTGTGTGTAATTGCCGGAAGTGACTTTCATTTTCAGCTGGACAAGAGATCAAGTTTTTCTGCCGTTTTAGTGTGGGTCTCCTGAAACTGAACTCCTGAAAAGACCTTTTGATCCTCAATAAAGCAACATATTTCCAGGCGTGTTTTAGCAAAGTCCCACTCTGTTTCAGCAATCACTTTTAGATCAACTGCAACTATTTAGCCGTTTGTTTTCAGCATCTTCCTCGGACAGTAAGTATTACGCTTGGAATATATTGCTTTGAACTAACCGTTTGCATGCACATCATGGCCACCTCACTTGACGTGAGTTGATGTGGAGCGTCAGTTGTCAGAAATTACTGCCAGGAGTGCCCGAGGTGCGTTCTCGTAAGAATGTTGCGGCAGCATCATCTCAGCAGAACATTGGTATCTGGTAGAGAAGGATTATGCAATAGTGTCGCCATGTCTTTTGCTTTGTGCAACAAAAGACAATCACGAGTTGCTAAAGTTGTAAAATACAAACATGTCTTAATCATGATCAACATGCAAAGGGAAGAAATGTCAGGAGTGGGATTTGAACCCACGCCTCCATTGGAGACCAGAAGTCCTTTTGGGGAAAGAGCCCTTTCTTAAGTCTGGCACCTTAGACCGCTCGGCCATCCTGACAGCCATTGGTGGGAATTGACTCTTTAGGACAGTGGAACTAACTCATTAGTTTATTATTCTCTAATTCAATCAACATACTCAAGGTGTTCTTGAGAAAAGTCTCCATTTCTTGCAATATTCACCTTTGTCTCAGCTTCAAAGGACGTCAGTCGGGACTTTGCACAACTTATGACAGTGACATGAAGTGAGTGAAGCTCTTGTAAGTGAGCTTAGTGGGTCTCAGTTGGAGTGTTGGTTAGATGATTAATTTTGTTTGGCAAAACGTTTGTACAAGCAGCCAAGTCTGGCTGCAGTTGCAGCTGGGTTTTCTTAATTGCTTCTCTTTCGAAAACCTCAGCATCCATCGTGGGGCTTGCAGCCTTTTGTTACGTATATACGGACAGTTTGAGAAACCTCATTGGAAACCTGATTTCCAGGTGTGTTTGCGCAAAGTCCCACTTTGTTTCAGCAATCACTTTTAGATCAACTGCAACTATTTAGCAGTTTGTTTTCAGCATCTTCTTCGGACAGTAAGTCTTACGCTTGGAATATATTGCTTTGAACTAACCGTTTGCATGCACATCATTGCCACCTCACTTGACGTGAGTTGATGTGGAGCGTCAGTTGTCAGAAATTACTGCCAGGAGTGCCCGAGGTGCATTCTCGTAAGAATGTTGCGGCAGCATCATCTCAGCAGCACATTGGTATCTGGTAGAGAAGGATTATGCAATAGTGTCGCCATGTCTTTTGCTTCGTGCATCAAAAGACAATCACGAGTTGCTAAAGTTGTGAAATACAAACATGTCTAAATCATGACCAACATGCAGAGGGAAGAAATGTCAGGAGTGGGATTTGAACCCACGCCTCCATTGGAGACCAGAAGTCCCTTTGGGGAAAGAGCCCTTGCTTAAGTCTTGCGCCTTAGACCGCTCGGCCATCCTGACAGCCATTGGTGGGAATTGACTCTTTAGGACAGTGGAACTAACTCATTAGTTTATTATTCTCTAATTCAATCCACATACTCAAGGTGTTCTTGAGAAAAGTCTCCATTTCTTGCAATATTCACCTTTGTCTCAGCTTGAAAGGACGTCAGTCGGGACTTTGCACAACTTATGACAGTGACATGAAGTGAGTGAAGCTCTTGTAAGTGAGTTTAGTGGGTCTCAGTTGGATTGTTGGTTAGATGATTAATTTTGTTTGGCAAAACGATTGTACAAGCAGCCAAGTCTGGCTGCAGTTGCAGCTGGGTTTTCTGAATAGCTTCTCTTTCGAAAACCTCAGCATCCATCATGGGGCTTGCAGCCTTTTGTTACGTATATACGCACAGTTTGAGAAACCTCATTGGAAACCTGATTTCCAGGTGTGTTTGCGCAAAGTCCCACTTTGTTTCAGCAATCACTTTTAGATCAACTGCAACTGTTTAGCCGTTTGTTTTCAGCATCTTCCTCCAGACAGTAAGTCTTAGGCTTGGAATATATTGCTTTGAACTAACCGTTTGGGTGCACATCATGGCCACCTCATTTGACGTGAGTTAAAGTGGAGCATCAGTTGTGCGTGAAGTGAGTAAAGCTCTTGTAAGTGAGTTTAGTGGGTCTCAGTTGGATTGTTGGTTAGATGATTAATTTTGTTTGGCAAAACGATTGTACAAGCAGCCAAGTCTGGCTGCAGTTGCAGCTGGGTTTTCTGAATTGCTTCTCTTTCGAAAACCTCAGCATCCATCATGGGGCTTGCAGCCTTTTCTTACTTATATACGCACAGTTTGAGAAACCGGATTGGAAACATGGTTACGTTTATAAACGACAACGAAATTGGCGTTCTCCGACTGGTATCTAGTCGGGTAAAGTCAGTTTCCATACCTCAGTTTTTGAAATCAGCTCCCCTGAGAATGCCGACTGTAATTTGGCTACTTTACTGTGTGTAATTGCCAGAAGTGACTTTCATTTTCAGCTGGACAAGAGATCAAGTTTTTCTGCCGTTTTAGTGTGGGTCTCCTGAAACTGAACTCCTGAAAAGACCTTTTGATCCTCAATAAAGCAACATATTTCCAGGCGTGTTTGAGCAAAGTCCCACTCTGTTTCAGCAATCACTTTTAGATCAATTGCAACTATTTAGCCGTTTGTTTTCAGCATCTTCCTCGGACAGTAAGTATTACGCTTGGAATATATTGCTTTGAACTAACCGTTTGCATGCACATCATGGCCACCTCACTTGACGTGAGTTGATGTGGAGCGTCAGTTGTCAGAAATTACTGCCAGGAGTGCCCGAGGTGCGTTCTCGTAAGAATGTTGCGGCAGCATCATCTCAGCAGCACATTGGTATCTGGTAGAGAAGGATTATGCAATAGTGTCGCCATGTCTTTTGCTTCGTGCAACAAAAGACAATCACGAGTTGCTAAAGTTGTCAAATGTAAACATGTCTAAATCATGACCAACATGCAGAGGGAAGAAATGTCAGGAGTGGGATTTGAACCCACGCCTCCATTGGAGACCAGAAGTCCTTTTGGGTAAAGAGCCCTTTCTTAAGTCTGGCACCTTAGACCGCTCGGCCATCCTGACAGCCATTGGTGGGAATTGACTCTTTAGGACAGTGGAACTAACTCATTAGTTTATTATTCTCTAATTCAATCAACATACTCAAGGTGTTCTTGAGAAAAGTCTCCATTTCTTGCAATATTCACCTTTGTCTCAGCTTCAAAGGACGTCAGTCGGGACTTTGCACAACTTATGACAGTGACATGAAGTGAGTGAAGCTCTTGTAAGTGAGCTTAGTGGGTCTCAGTTGGAGTGTTGGTTAGATGATTAATTTTGTTTGGCAAAACGTTTGTACAAGCAGCCAAGTCTGGCTGCAGTTGCAGCTGGGTTTTCTGAATTGCTTCTCTTTCGAAAACCTCAGCATCCATCGTGGGGCTTGCAGCCTTTTGTTACGTATATACGGACAGTTTGAGAAACCTCATTGGAAACCTGATTTCAATTCAATTCAATTCAATTCAACTTTATTTATATAGCGCCAATTTACAACAAAGTCATCTCAAGGCACTTTACAGAATAAAGTCCAGACTACACAAGTATGTAGAAGCAACCCAACAAATCCCCCTTGAGCAAGCCCTAGGCAACAGTGGAGAGGAAAAACTCCCTTTAATGGGAGAAACCTCCAGCAGAACCAGGCTCAGGGTGGGCGGCCATCTGCCTTGACCGGTTGGGGTGAGTGGAAAGTGGAGAAAGAAAAGAAAAGAGCAACGAAAAGCAACAACGAAAAGCAACAACAAAACAACAAAAAAGCAACAACAAAACAACAAAAAGCAACAACAAAAAGCAACAACAAAACAACAAGAAAAGCAACAACAAAACAACAAAAAAGCAACAACAAAGCATCGTGCAGGTTGTAGGATATAGAATTAATGGTATACAGTAGTGACAAGTAAATGTATAGAGAAAAGCTAGTTCAGGTTGAGTGAGCAGTTTAACTATAATCTTTATCAAAAAGGAAGGTTTTAAGCCTAGTCTTAAAAGTAGAGAGGGTGTCTGCTCCCCGAATTTGGATTGGAAGCTGGTTCCACAGGAGAGGAGCTTGATAGCTAAAGGCTCTGCCTCCCATTCTACTTTTGCAAACTCTGGGAACCACAAGTAGGCCTGTATTTTGGGATCGAAGTGGTCTAATCGGGCGATACAGAACTATGAGATCTTTTAAATATGATGGAGCTTGACCATTAAGAGCTTTGTATGTAAGGAGGAGGGTTTTGAACTCTATTCTAGATTTTATGGGAAGCCAATGAAGAGAAGCTAGTGAAGGTGAAATATGATCTCTCTTTCCTAATCCAGTCAGCACTCTTGCTGCAGCATTTTGGATTAATTGAAGGCTTTTTAGAGAGTTATTAGGACACCCCAGAAGTAGGGAATTACAGTAGTCCAACCTAGAAGTAACAAATGCATGGACCAGTTTTTCGGCATCACTTTGAGACAGGATGCTTCTAATTTTAGCAATGTTCCGTAGGTGGAAGAAGGCTGTTCTAGAGATTTGTCTTATATGTGACGTAAATGCCAAATCCTGGTCAAAAATAACTCCAAGGTTCCTCACCGCAGTACTGGAGGCCAAAGTTATGTCATCTAAAGTAACTATATTGTTAGACAGCATATTTCTCATGTTTTTAGGCCCAAAGAGGATGATTTCAGTTTTGTCTGAATTTAGAAGTAGGAAATTGTAGGACATCCAGGTCTTTATGTCTTTTAGACATGCTTCAAGTTTGACTAATTGGTTAGTATCTTCTGGTTTCACAGATAAATAGAGCTGGGTATCATCTGCATAGCAGTGGAAGTTTATGGAATGTTTCCTAATAATTTTGCCTAAAGGTGACATGTACAGATTAAAAAGTATTGGTCCTAACACAGAGCCCTGTGGAACTCCATAGCTAACTTTGGTGCATAAAGAAGAGTCATCATTAACATGAACAAGTTGGAATCTGTCTGACAGATAAGATTTAAACCAATGTAATGTGGTTCCTTTAATCCCAAATCTATGTTCTAGTCTCTGTAATAAAATGTTGTGGTCAATGGTGTCAAATGCGGCACTAAGGTCTAGTAAGACGAGTACGGACACAAGTCCATTATCTGAAGCGAGGAGAAGATCATTGGAGACTTTTACCAGTGCTGTTTCTGTACTGTGATGAACTCTAAATCCTGACTGAAAGTCTTCATACAAATTATTCCTGTAAAGGTGATCACATAATTGTTTTGCAACTACTTTTTCCAGGATTTTAGAAATAAACGGGAGATTTGATATTGGTCTATAGTTGGCTAAATCACCTGGATCAAGACAGGGTTTTTTAAGTAATGGTTTGATTACAGCAACTTTATAAGCCTTTGGTACATAGCCAGTTTCTAAAGATAAGTTAATCAAATCTAATATGAATGTGTCTATTAAAGGTAGAACATCTTTAAGCAATTTGGTTGGAACAGGGTCTAAAAGACATGTTGTTAGTTTTGAGGAGGCGATAGTTGAACTTAGCTCAGTGAGATCTATGGGTGAAAAACAGTCTAAGATGGATTGGGGCCTTATTGAGGATTCTAGAGCTGTTGTACATGAAGATCTATCTGTAATATTTGTAGGGAGGATCTGGTGAACCTTTTCCCTAATGGCTGCAATTTTATCAGTAAAGAAAGTCATAAAGTCATTGCTGCTCAAAGTTAAGGGTATACTAGGCTCAACAGAACTATGGCTCTTAGTCAGCCTGGCTACAGTGCTGAACAGAAACCGGGGGTTGTTCTTGTTTTCCTCTATTAGTGCGGAATAATATGCTGTTCTGGCATCACGGAGAGCTTTTTTGTACACTTTTAAACTGTTTTTCCAGGCTAACCGGGATTCTTCTAAATTAGTGGAACGCCACTTCCTCTCTAATTTTCGTGACGCCTGCTTTAAGCTGTGCATTTGTGAATTGTACCATGGAGGTCGCCTCCTCTGATTCACTGCCTTCTTTTTCAGAGGGGCAACTGTATCTAGTATCATACGCAATGAGGCTGCAGAATCGTCAACTAAGTAATCAATTTGTACAGGAGTAAGATGGCTACTCACCATAGTATTGACACATGGTGGTGAAAAAGATGAAGAAATAATTTCTTTAAATGTATTCACAGCATTTTCAGATAAACATCTGCTGTAGTGGAATTTTTTCCTAACTGCTGTATAGTCCGTTATTGTAAATTCAAATGTTATTAGAAAATGGTCAGACAAAAGAGAGTTATGAGGAAATACTATTAAATTATCAGTTTCAATGCCATATGTAAGTACAAGGTCTAATGTGTGACTAAAACAGTGAGTGGGTTTATTTACATTTTGGGAAAAACCAATTGAATCTAGTAATGAATTAAACGCAGTGCTCAGGCAGTTACTGTCAGCATCTACATGGATGTTAAAGTCACCCACTATAATGACTTTATCTGTACTAAGCACTAAATCAGATAGAAAATCAGAAAATTCAATCAAAAACTCTGAATAAGGGACTGGAGGACGGTACACGAGAACAAATAATAGTGGTTTTTGAGTTTTCCAGTTTGCGTGTGAAAGGCTAAGAGTAAGACTCTCAAAT
Source organism: Channa argus (assembly GCF_033026475.1). Taxonomy (NCBI): domain Eukaryota; kingdom Metazoa; phylum Chordata; class Actinopteri; order Anabantiformes; family Channidae; genus Channa; species Channa argus. Next base: position 62,110 of record NW_027125258.1, on the reverse strand, counting down.
GAGTTATAACTATGTTTAGGTCTAGGAATTATTGATAAGCTAGAGTGAAATATTGCTGCTACTCCTCCACCTCGGCCTGTGCATCTAGGAACATGATAATTAATATGACTTGGGGGGGTTGACTCATTTAAACTGACATATTCTTCCTGCTGCAACCAGGTTTCAGTGAGACAAAGTAAATCAATTTGATGATCATTTATTAAGTCATTTACTAACAGAGATTTAGAAGAGAGAGATCTAATATTTAATAATCCACATTTAATAGTTTTGGGTTTTGGTTCAGTATGAGCATTAGTCTTAACTTGTATTAGATTTTTATGATTAACTCCCCTTGTGTTCATTTTTGGTTTAAAAAGTTTAATTGGTCGTGGAGCAGACATAGTCTCTATAGGGCAAATAGCAGTGTGGTTAAGATCATAACATTCAGCAAAATAATAATATTCCCTGTGTGAAAAATTAGAGTCCATAAGAGCTGCATTTTGTCTGTTGGTAACGTCAGATTCTATAAATATCTCGGACTGTTTATACCTGTGGATGTTGTCGGGTGTTGGAGCGGAGGATGCAGGAGATGTGAGCACATCAGAGCCACAGGTGTTTTCAATGGTCAGTCAGTCTCCGGAGACTTCCAGGTGTGTTTGCGCAAAGTCCCACTTTGTTTCAGCAATCACTTTTAGATCAACTGCAACTATTTAGCAGTTTGTTTTCAGCATCTTCTTCGGACAGTAAGTCTTACGCTTGGAATATATTGCTTTGAACTAACCGTTTGCATGCACATCATGGCCACCTCACTTGACGTGAGTTGATGTGGAGCGTCAGTTGTCAGAAATTACTGCCAGGAGTGCCCGAGGTGCATTCTCGTAAGAATGTTGCGGCAGCATCATCAAAGCAGCACATTGGTATCTGGTAGAGAAGAATTATGCAATAGTGTCGCCATGTCTTTTGCTTCGTGCATCAAAAGACAATCACGAGTTGCTAAAGTTGTGAAATACAAACATGTCTAAATCATGACCAACATGAAAAGAAATGTCAGGAGTGGGATTTGAACCCACACCTCCATTGGAGACCAGAAGTCCCTTTGGGGAAAGAGCCCTTGCTTAAGTTTGGCGCCTTAGACCGCTCGGCCATCCTGACAGCCATTGGTGGGAACTGACTCTTTAGGACAGTGGAACTAACTCATTAGTTTATTATTCTCTAATTCAATCAACATACTCAAGGTGTTCTTGAGAAAAGTCTCCATTTCTTGCAATATTCACCTTTGTCTCACCTTGAAAGGACGTCAGTCGGGACTTTGCACAACTTATGACAGTGACATGAAGTGAGTGAAGCTCTTGTAAGTGAGTTTAGTGGGTCTCAGTTGGATTGTTGGTTAGATGATTAATTTTGTTTGGCAAAACGATTGTACAAGCAGCCAAGTCTGGCTGCAGTTGCAGCTGGGTTTTCTGAATTGCTTCTCTTTCGAAAACCTCAGCATCCATCATGGGGCTTGCAGCCTTTTGTTACGTATATACGCACAGTTTGAGAAACCTCATTGGAAACCTGATTTCCAGGTGTGTTTGCGCAAAGTCCCACTTTGTTTCAGCAATCACTTTTAGATCAACTGCAACTGTTTAGCCGTTTGTTTTCAGCATCTTCCTCCAGACAGTAAGTCTTAGGCTTGGAATATATTGCTTGGAACTAACCGTTTGGGTGCACATCATGGCCACCTCATTTGACGTGAGTTAAAGTGGAGCATCAGTTGTGCGTGAAGTGAGTAAAGCTCTTGTAAGTGAGTTTAGTGGGTCTCAATTGGAGTGTTGGTTAGATGATTAATTTTGTTTGGCAAAACGTTTGTACAAGCAGCCAAGTCTGGCTGCAGTTTCAGCTGGGTTTTCTGAATTGCTTCTCTTTCGAAAACCTCAGCATCCATCGTGGGGCTTGCAGCCTTTTGTTACGTATATACGGACAGTTTGTGAAACCTCATTGGAAACCTGATTTCCAGTTGTGTTTGCACAAAGTCCCACTTTGTTTCAGCAATCACTTTTAGATCAACTGCAACTATTTAGCCGTTTGTTTTTAGCATCTTCTTCGGACAGTAAGTCTTACGCTTGGAATATATTGCTTTGAACTAACCGTTTGCATGCACATCATGGCCACCTCACTTGACGTGAGTTGATGTGGAGCATCAGTTGTCAGAAATTACTGCCAGGAGTGCCCGAGGTGCATTCTCGTAAGAATGTTGCGGCAGCATCATCTCAGCAGCACATTGGTATCTGGTAGAGAAGGATTATGCAATAGTGTCGCCATGTCTTTTGCTTTGTGCATCAAAAGACAATCACGAGTTGCTAAAGTTGTGCAGAGGGAAGAAATGTCAGGAGTGGGATTTGAACCCACACCTCCATTGGAGACCAGGAGTCCCTTTGGGGAAAGAGCCCTTGCTTAAGTCTGGCGTCTTAGACCGCTCGGCCATCCTGACAGCCATTGGTGGGAATTGACTCTTTAGGAGAGTGGAAGTAACTCATTAGTTTATTATTCTCTAATTCAATCAACATACTCAAGGTGTTCTTGAGAAAAGTCTCCATTTCTTGCAATATTCACCTTTGTCTCAGCTTGAAAGGACGTCAGTCGGGACTTTGCACAACTTATGACAGTGACATGAAGTGAGTGAAGCTCTTGTAAGTGAGTTTAGTGGGTCTCAGTTGGATTGTTGGTTAGATTATTAATTTTGTTTGGCAAAAGGATTGTACAAGCAGCCAAGTCTGGCTGCAGTTGCAGCTGGGTTTTCTGAATTGCTTCTCTTTCGAAAACATCAGAATCCATCATGGGGCTTGCAGCCTTTGGTTACTTATATACGCACAGTTTGAGAAACCTGATTGGAAACATGGTTACGTTTATAAACGACAACGAAATCGGCGTTTTCCGACTGGTATCTAGTCGGGTAAAGTCAGTTTCCATACCTCAGTTTGTGAAATCAGCTCCCCTGAGAAAGCTGACTGTAATTTGGCTGCTTTACTGTGTGTAATTGCCGGAAGTGACTTTCATTTTCAGCTGGACAAGAAATCAAGTTTTTCTGCAGTTATAGTGTGGGTCTCCTGAAACTGAACTCCTGAAAAGACCTTTTGATCCTCAATAAAGCAACATATTTCCAGGCGTGTTTGAGCAAAGTCCCACTCTGTTTCAGCAATCACTTTTAGATCAACTGCAACTATTTAGCCGTTTGTTTTCTGCATCTTCCTCCAGACAGTAAGTCTTAGGCTTGGAATATATTGCTTTGAACTAACCGTTTGGGTGCACATCATGGCCACCTCACTTGACGTGAGTTAATGTGGAGCGTCAGTTGTGCGTGAAGTGAGTAAAGCTCTTGTAAGTGAGTTTAGTGGGTCTCAGTTGGAGTGTTGGTTAGATGATTAATTTTGTTTGGCAAAACGTTTGTACAAGCAGCCAAGTCTGGCTGCAGTTGCAGCTTGGTTTTCTGAATTGCTTCTTTTTCGAAAACCTCAGCATCCATCGTGGGGCTTGCAGCCTTTTTTTACGTATATACGGACAGTTTGAGAAACCTCATTGGAAACCTGATTTCCAGGTGTGTTTGCGCAAAGTCCCACTTTGTTTCAGCAATCACTTTTAGATGAACTGCAAGTATTTAGCCGATTGTTTTCAGCATCTTCTTCGGACAGTAAGTCTTACGCTTGGAATATATTGCTTTGAACTAACCGTTTGCATGCACATCATGGCCACCTCACTTGACGTGAGTTGATGTGGAGCGTCAGTTGTCAGAAATTACTGCCAGGAGTGCCCGAGGTGCATTCTCGTAAGAATGTTGCGCCAGCATCATCTCAGCAGCAGATTGGTATCTGGTAGAGAAGGATTATGCAATAGTGTCGCCATGTCTTTTGCTTCGTGCAACAAAAGACAATCACGAGTTGCTAAAGTTGTCAAATACAAACATGTCTAAATCATGACCAACATGCAGAGGGAAGAAATGTCAGGAGTGGGATTTGAACCCACGCCTCCATTGGAGACCAGAAGTCCCTTTGGGGAAAGAGCCCTTTCTTAAGTCTGGTGCCTTAGACCGCTCGGCCATCCTGACAGCCATTGGTGGAAATTGACTCTTTAGGACAGTGGAACTAACTCATTAGTTTATTATTCTCTAATTCAATCAACATACTCAAGGTGTTCTTGAGAAAAGTCTCCATTTCTTGCAATATTCACCTTTGTCTCAACTTGAAAAAACGTCAGTCGGGACTTTGCACAACTTATGAGAGTGACATGAAGTGAGTGAAGCTCTTGTAAGTGAGTTTAGTGGGTCTCAGTTGGAGTGTTGGTTAGATGATTATTTTGTTTGGCAAAACGTTTGTACAAGCAGCCAAGTCTGGCTGCAGTTGCAGATGGGTTTTCTGAATTGATTCTCTTTCGAAAACCTCAGCATCCATCGTGGGGCTTGCAGCCTTTTCTTACGTATATACGGACAGTTTGAGAAACCTCATTGGAAACCTGATTTCCAGGTGTGTTTGCGCAAAGTCCCAGTTTGTTTCAGCAATCACTTTTAGATCAACTGCAACTATTTAGCCATTTGGTTTCAGCATCTTCCTCGGACAGTAAGTATTACGCTTGGAATATATTGCTTTGAACTAACCGTTTGCATGCACATCATGGCCACCTCACTTGACGTGAGTTGATGTGGAGCGTCAGTTGTCAGAAATTACTGCCAGGAGTGCCCGAGGTGCATTCTCGTAAGAATGTTGCGGCAGCATCATCTCAGCAGCAGATTGGTATCTGGTAGAGAAGGATTATGCACCAGTGTCGCCATGTCTTTTGCTTCGTGCAACAAAAGACAATCACGAGTTGCTAAAGTTGTGAAATACAAACATGTCTAAATCATGACCAACATGCAGAGGGAAGAAATGTCAGGAGTGGGATTTGAACCCACGCCTCCATTGGAGACCAGAAGTCCCTTTGGGGAAAAAGCCCTTTCTTAAGTCTGGCGCCTTAGACCGCTCAGCCATCCTGACAGCCATTGGCGGGAATTGACTCTTTAGGACAGTGGAACTTACTCATTAGTTTATTATTCTCTAATTCAATCAACATACTCAAGGTGTTCTTGAGAAAAGTCTCCATTTCTTGCAATATTCACCTTTGTCTCAACTTGAAAAAACGTCAGTCGGGACTTTGCACAACTTATGAGAGTGACATGAAGTGAGTGAAGCTCTTGTAAGTGAGTTTAGTGGGTCTCAGTTGGAGTGTTGGTTAGATGATTAATTTTGTTTGGCAAAACATTTGTACAAGCAGCCAAGTCTGGCTGCAGTTGCAGCTGGGTTTTCTGAATTGCTTCTCTTTCAAAAACCTCAGCATCCATTGTGGGGCTTGAAGCCTTTTGTTACTTATATACGCACAGTTTGAGAAACCTCATTGGAAACCTGATTTCCAGGTGTGTTTGAGCAAAGTCCCACTTTGTTTCAGCAATCACTTTTAGATCAACTGCAACTATTTAGCAGTTTGTTTTCTGCATCTTTCTCCAGACAGTAAGTCTTAGGCTTGGAATATATTGATTTGAACTAACCGTTTGGGTGCACATCATGGCCACCTCACTTGACGTGAGTTAATGTGGAGCGTCAGTTGTGCGTGAAGTGAGTAAAGCTCTTGTAAGTGAGTTTAGTGGGTCTCAGTTGGAGTGTTGGTTAGATGATTAATTTTGTTTGGCAAAACGTTTGTACAAGCAGCCAAGTCTGGCTGCTGTTGCAGCTGGGTTTTCTGAATTGCTTCTCTTTCGAAAACCTCAGCATCCATCGTGGGGCTTGCAGCCTTTTGTTACGTATATACGGACAGTTTGAGAAACCTCATTGGAAACCTGATTTCCAGGTGTGTTTGCGCAAAGTCCCACTTTGTTTCAGCAATCACTTTTAGATCAGCTGCAACTATTTAGCCGTTTGTTTTTAGCATCTTCTTCGGACAGTAAGTCTTACGCTTGGAATATATTGCTTTGAACTAACCATTTGCATGCACATCATGGCCACCTCACTTGACGTGAGTTGATGTTGAGCGTCAGTTGTCAGAAATTACTGCCAGTAGTGCCCGAGGTGCATTCTCGTAAGAATGTTGCGGCAGCATCATCTCAGCAGCACATTGGTATCTGGTAGAGAAGGATTATGCAATAGTGTCGCCATGTCTTTTGCTTTGTGCAACAAAAGAAAATCACGAGTTGCTAAAGTTGTCAAATGCAAACATGTCTAAATCATGACCAACATGCAGAGGGAAGAAATGTCAGGAGTGGGATTTGAACCCACACCTCCATTGGAGACCAGAAGTCCCTTTGGGGAAAGAGCCCTTGCTTAAGTCTGGCGCCTTAGACCGCTCGGCCATCCTGACAGCCATTGGTGGGAATTGACTCTTTAGGACAGTGGAACTAACTCATTAGTTTATTATTCTCTAATTCAATCAACATACTCAAGGTGTTCTTGAGAAAAGTCTCCATTTCTTGCAATATTCACCTTTGTCTCAGCTTCAAAGGACGTCAGTCGGGACTTTGCACAACTTATGACAGTGACATGAAGTGAGTGAAGCTCTTGTAAGTGAGTTTAGTGGGTCTCAGTTGGAGTGTTGGTTAGATGATTAATTTTGTTTGGCAAAACGTTTGTACAAGCAGCCATATCTGGCTGCAGTTGCAGCTGGGTTTTCTGAATTGCTTCTCTTTCAAAAACCTCAGCATCCATCGTGGGGCGTGTAGCCTTTTGTTACGTATATACGCACAGTTTGAGAAACCTCATTGGAAACCTGATTTCCAGGTGTGTTTGCGCAAAGTCCCACTTTGTTTCAGCAATCACTTTTAGATCAACTGCAACTATTTAGCAGTTTGTTTTCTGCATCTTTCTCCAGACAGTAAGTCTTAGGCTTGGAATATATTGCTTTGAACTAACCGTTTGGGTGCACATCATGGCCACCTCACTTGACGTGAGTTAATGTGGAGCGTCAGTTGTGCGTGAAGTGAGTAAAGCTCTTGTAAGTGAGTTTAGTGGGTCTCAGTTGGAGTGTTGGTTAGATGATTAATTTTGTTTGGCAAAACGATTGTACAAGCAGCCAAGTCTGGCTGCAGTTGCAGCTGGGTTTTCTGAATTGCTTCTCTTTCGAAAACCTCAGAATCCATCATGGGGCTTGCAGCCTTTTCTTACTTATATACGCACAGTTTGAGAAACCTGATTGGAAACATGGTTACGTTTATAAACGACAACAAATTGGCGTTCTCCGACTGGTATCTAGTCGGGTAAAGTCAGTTTCCATACCTCAGTTTGTGAAATCAGCTCCCCTGTGAAAGCCGACTGTAATTTGGCTACTTTACTGCGTGTAATTGCCGGAAGTGACTTTCATTTTCAGCTGGACAAGAGATCAAGTTTTTCTGCCGTTTTAGTTTGGTTCTCCTGAAACTGAACTCCTGAAAAGACCTTTTGATCCTCAATAAAACAACATATTTCCAGGCGTGTTTGAGCAAAGTCCCACTCTGTTTCAGCAATCACTTTTAGATCAGCTGCAACTATTTAGCCATTTGTTTTCAGCATCTTCCTCGGACAGTAAGTATTACGCTTGGAATATATTGCTTTGAACTAACCGTTTGGGTGCACATCATGGCCACCTCACTTGACGTGAGTTAATGTGGAGCGTCAGTTGTGCGTGAAGTGAGTAAAGCTCTTGTAAGTGAGTTTAGTGGGTCTCAGTTGGAGTGTTGGTTAGATGATTAATTTTGTTTGGCAAAACGTTTGTACAAGCAGCCAAGTCTGGCTGCAGTTGCAGCTGGGTTTTCTGAATTGCTTCTCTTTCGAAAACCTCAGCATCCATCGTGGGGCTTGCAGCCTTTTGTTACGTATATAAGGACAGTTTGAGAAACCTCATTGGAAACCTGATTTCCAGGTGTGTTTGCGCAAAGTCCAAGAGCTTTGTGCAACAAAAGACAATCACGAGTGGCTAAATACAAACATGTCTAAATCATGACCAACATGCAGAGGGAAGAAATGTCAGGAGTGGGATTTCAACCCACGCCTCCATTGGAGACCAGACGTCCTTTTGGGGAAAGAGCCCTTTCATAAGTCTGGCACCTTAGACCGCTCGGCCATCCTGACAGCCATTGGTGGGAATTGACTCTTTAGGACAGTGGAACTAACTCATTAGTTTATTATTCTCTAATTCAATCAACATACTCAAGGTGTTCTTGAGAAAAGTCTCCATTTCTTGCAATATTCACCTTTGTCTCAGCTTCAAAGGACGTCAGTCGGGACTTTGCACAACTTATGACAGTGACATGAAGTGAGTGAAGCTCTTGTAAATGAGTTTAGTGGGTCTCAGTTGGATTGTTGGTTAGATGATTAATTTTGTTTGGTAAAAAAAATTGTACAAGCAGCCAAGTCTGGCTGCAGTTGCAGCTGGGTTTTCTGAATTGCTTCTCTTTCGAAAACCTCAGCATCCATCATGGGGCTTGCAGCCTTTTGTTACTTATATACGCACAGTTTGAGAAACCTGATTGGAAACATGGTTACGTTTATAAACGACAACGAAATTGGCGTTCTCCGACTGGTATCTAGTCGGGTAAAGTCAGTTTCCATACCTCAGTTTGTGAAATCAGCTCCCCTGAGAATGCCGACTGTAATTTGGCTACTTTACTGTGTGTAATTGCCGGAAGTGACTTTCATTTTCAGCTGGACAAGAGATCAAGTTTTTCTGCCGTTTTACTGTGGGTCTCCTGAAACTGAACTCCTGAAAAGACCTTTTGATCCTCAATAAAGCAACATATTTCCAGGCGTGTTTGAGCAAAGTCCCACTCTGTTTCAGCAATCACTTTTAGATCAGCTGCAACTATTTAGCCATTTGTTTTCAGCATCTTCCTCGGACAGTAAGTATTACGCTTGGAATATATTGCTTTGAACTAAATGTTTGCATGCACATCATGGCCACCTCACTTGACGTGAGTTGATGTGGAGCGTCAGTTGTCAGAAATTACTGCCAGGAGTGCCCGAGGTGCGTTCTCGTAAGAATGTTGCGGCAGCATCATCTCAGCAGCACATTGGTATCTGGTAGAGAAGGATTATGCAATAGTGTCGCCATGTCTTTTGCTTTGTGCAACAAAAGACAATCACGAGTTGCTAAAGTTGTCAAATACAAACATGTCTTAATCATGATCAACATGCAAAGGGAAGAAATGTCAGGAGTGGGATTTGAACTCACGCCTCCATTGGAGACCAGAAGTCCCTTTGGGGAAAGAGCCCTTGCTTAAGTCTGGCGCCTTAGACCGCTCAGCCATCCTGACAGCCATTGGTGGGAATTGACTCTTTAGGACAGTGGAACTAACTCATTAGTTTATTATTCTCTAATTCAATCAACATACTCAAGGTGTTCTTGAGAAAAGTCTCCATTTCTTGCAATATTCACCTTTGTCTCAACTTGAAAAAACGTCAGTCGGGACTTTGCACAACTTATGAGAGTGACATGAAGTGAGTGAAGCTCTTGTAAGTGAGTTTAGTGGGTCTCAGTTGGAGTGTTGGTTAGATGATTAATTTTGTTTGGCAAAACATTTGTACAAGTAGCCAAGTCTGGCTGCAGTTGCAGCTGGGTTTTCTGAATTGCTTCTCTTTCAAAAACCTCAGCATCCATCATGGGGCTTGCAGCCTTTTGTTACTTATATACGCACAGTTTGAGAAACCTCATTGGAAACCTGATTTCCAGGTGTGTTTGAGCAAAGTCCCACTTTGTTTCAGCAATCACTTTTAGATCAACTGCAACTATTTAGCAGTTTGTTTTCTGCATCTTTCTCCAGACAGTAAGTCTTAGGCTTGGAATATATTGATTTGAACTAACCGTTTGGGTGCACATCATGGCCACCTCACTTGACGTGAGTTAATGTGGAGCGTCAGTTGTGCGTGAAGTGAGTAAAGCTCTTGTAAGTGAGTTTAGTGGGTCTCAGTTGGAGTGTTGGTTAGATGATTAATTTTGTTTGGCAAAACGTTTGTACAAGCAGCCAAGTCTGGCTGCAGTTGCAGCTGGGTTTTCTGAATTGCTTCTCTTTCGAAAACCTCAGCATCCATCGTGGGGCTTGCAGCCTTTTGTTACGTATATACGGACAGTTTGAGAAACCTCATTGGAAACCTGATTTCCAGGTGTGTTTGCGCAAAGTCCCACTTTGTTTCAGCAATCACTTTTAGATCAGCTGCAACTATTTAGCCGTTTGTTTTTAGCATCTTCTTCGGACAGTAAGTCTTACGCTTGGAATATATTGCTTTGAACTAACCATTTGCATGCACATCATGGCCACCTCACTTGACGTGAGTTGATGTTGAGCGTCAGTTGTCAGAAATTACTGCCAGTAGTGCCCGAGGTGCATTCTCGTAAGAATGTTGCGGCAGCATCATCTCAGCAGCACATTGGTATCTGGTAGAGAAGGATTATGCAATAGTGTCGCCATGTCTTTTGCTTTGTGCAACAAAAGAAAATCACGAGTTGCTAAAGTTGTCAAATGCAAACATGTCTAAATCATGACCAACATGCAGAGGGAAGAAATGTCAGGAGTGGGATTTGAACCCACACCTCCATTGGAGACCAGAAGTCCCTTTGGGGAAAGAGCCCTTGCTTAAGTCTGGCGCCTTAGACCGCTCGGCCATCCTGACAGCCATTGGTGGGAATTGACTCTTTAGGACAGTGGAACTAACTCATTAGTTTATTATTCTCTAATTCAATCAACATACTCAAGGTGTTCTTGAGAAAAGTCTCCATTTCTTGCAATATTCACCTTTGTCTCAGCTTCAAAGGACGTCAGTCGGGACTTTGCACAACTTATGACAGTGACATGAAGTGAGTGAAGCTCTTGTAAGTGAGTTTAGTGGGTCTCAGTTGGAGTGTTGGTTAGATGATTAATTTTGTTTGGCAAAACGTTTGTACAAGCAGCCATATCTGGCTGCAGTTGCAGCTGGGTTTTCTGAATTGCTTCTCTTTCAAAAACCTCAGCATCCATCGTGGGGCGTGCAGCCTTTTGTTACGTATATACGCACAGTTTGAGAAACCTCATTGGAAACCTGATTTCCAGGTGTGTTTGCGCAAAGTCCCACTTTGTTTCAGCAATCACTTTTAGATCAACTGCAACTATTTAGCAGTTTGTTTTCTGCATCTTTCTCCAGACAGTAAGTCTTAGGCTTGGAATATATTGCTTTGAACTAACCGTTTGGGTGCACATCATGGCCACCTCACTTGACGTGAGTTAATGTGGAGCGTCAGTTGTGCGTGAAGTGAGTAAAGCTCTTGTAAGTGAGTTTAGTGGGTCTCAGTTGGAGTGTTGGTTAGATGATTAATTTTGTTTGGCAAAACGATTGTACAAGCAGCCAAGTCTGGCTGCAGTTGCAGCTGGGTTTTCTGAATTGCTTCTCTTTCGAAAACCTCAGAATCCATCATGGGGCTTGCAGCCTTTTCTTACTTATATACGCACAGTTTGAGAAACCTGATTGGAAACATGGTTACGTTTATAAACGACAACAAATTGGCGTTCTCCGACTGGTATCTAGTCGGGTAAAGTCAGTTTCCATACCTCAGTTTGTGAAATCAGCTCCCCTGTGAAAGCCGACTGTAATTTGGCTACTTTACTGCGTGTAATTGCCGGAAGTGACTTTCATTTTCAGCTGGACAAGAGATCAAGTTTTTCTGCCGTTTTAGTGTGGTTCTCCTGAAACTGAACTCCTGAAAAGACCTTTTGATCCTCAATAAAACAACATATTTCCAGGCGTGTTTGAGCAAAGTCCCACTCTGTTTCAGCAATCACTTTTAGATCAGCTGCAACTATTTAGCCATTTGTTTTCAGCATCTTCCTCGGACAGTAAGTATTACGCTTGGAATATATTGCTTTGAACTAACCGTTTGGGTGCACATCATGGCCACCTCACTTGACGTGAGTTAATGTGGAGCGTCAGTTGTGCGTGAAGTGAGTAAAGCTCTTGTAAGTGAGTTTAGTGGGTCTCAGTTGGAGTGTTGGTTAGATGATTAATTTTGTTTGGCAAAACGTTTGTACAAGCAGCCAAGTCTGGCTGCAGTTGCAGCTGGGTTTTCTGAATTGCTTCTCTTTCGAAAACCTCAGCATCCATCGTGGGGCTTGCAGCCTTTTGTTACGTATATAAGGACAGTTTGAGAAACCTCATTGGAAACCTGATTTCCAGGTGTGTTTGCGCAAAGTCCAAGAGCTTTGTGCAACAAAAGACAATCACGAGTGGCTAAATACAAACATGTCTAAATCATGACCAACATGCAGAGGGAAGAAATGTCAGGAGTGGGATTTCAACCCACGCCTCCATTGGAGACCAGACGTCCTTTTGGGGAAAGAGCCCTTTCATAAGTCTGGCACCTTAGACCGCTCGGCCATCCTGACAGCCATTGGTGGGAATTGACTCTTTAGGACAGTGGAACTAACTCATTAGTTTATTATTCTCTAATTCAATCAACATACTCAAGGTGTTCTTGAGAAAAGTCTCCATTTCTTGCAATATTCACCTTTGTCTCAGCTTCAAAGGACGTCAGTCGGGACTTTGCACAACTTATGACAGTGACATGAAGTGAGTGAAGCTCTTGTAAATGAGTTTAGTGGGTCTCAGTTGGATTGTTGGTTAGATGATTAATTTTGTTTGGTAAAAAAAATTGTACAAACAGCCAAGTCTGGCTGCAGTTGCAGCTGGGTTTTCTGAATTGCTTCTCTTTCGAAAACCTCAGCATCCATCATGGGGCTTGCAGCCTTTTGTTACTTATATACGCACAGTTTGAGAAACCTGATTGGAAACATGGTTACGTTTATAAACGACAACGAAATTGGCGTTCTCCGACTGGTATCTAGTCGGGTAAAGTCAGTTTCCATACCTCAGTTTGTGAAATCAGCTCCCCTGAGAATGCCGACTGTAATTTGGCTACTTTACTGTGTGTAATTGCCGGAAGTGACTTTCATTTTCAGCTGGACAAGAGATCAAGTTTTTCTGCCGTTTTACTGTGGGTCTCCTGAAACTGAACTCCTGAAAAGACCTTTTGATCCTCAATAAAGCAACATATTTCCAGGCGTGTTTGAGCAAAGTCCCACTCTGTTTCAGCAATCACTTTTAGATCAGCTGCAACTATTTAGCCATTTGTTTTCAGCATCTTCCTCGGACAGTAAGTATTACGCTTGGAATATATTGCTTTGAACTAAACGTTTGCATGCACATCATGGCCACCTCACTTGACGTGAGTTGATGTGGAGCGTCAGTTGTCAGAAATTACTGCCAGGAGTGCCCGAGGTGCGTTCTCGTAAGAATGTTGCGGCAGCATCATCTCAGCAGCACATTGGTATCTGGTAGAGAAGGATTATGCAATAGTGTCGCCATGTCTTTTGCTTTGTGCAACAAAAGACAATCACGAGTTGCTAAAGTTGTCAAATACAAACATGTCTTAATCATGATCAACATGCAAATGGAAGAAATGTCAGGAGTGGGATTTGAACTCACGCCTCCATTGGAGACCAGAAGTCCCTTTGGGGAAAGAGCCCTTGCTTAAGTCTGGCGCCTTAGACCGCTCGGCCATCCTGACAGCCATTGGTGGGAATTGACTCTTTAGGACAGTGGAACTAACTCATTAGTTTATTATTCTCTAATTCAATCAACATACTCAAGGTGTTCTTGAGAAAAGTCTCCATTTCTTGCAATATTCACCTTTGTCTCAGCTTGAAAGGACGTCAGTCGGGACTTTGCACAACTTATGACAGTGACATGAAGTGAGTGAAGCTCTTGTAAGTGAGTTTAGTGGGTCTCAGTTGGAGTGTTGGTTATATGATTAATTTTGTTTGGCAAAAGGTTTGTACAAGCAGCCAAGTCTGGCTGCAGTTGCAGCTGGGTTTTCTGAATTGCTTCTCTTTCAAAAACCTCAGCATCCATCGTGGGGCTTGCAGCCTTTTCTTACGTATATACGCACAGTTTGAGAAACCTCATTGGAAACCTGATTTCCAGGTGTGTTTGAGCAAAGTCCCACTTTGTTTCAGCAATCACTTTTAGATCAACTGCAACTATTTAGCAGTTTGTTTTCTGCATCTTTCTCCAGACAGTAAGTCTTAGGCTTGGAATATATTGATTTGAACTAACCGTTTGGGTGCACATCATGGCCACCTCACTTGACGTGAGTTAATGTGGAGCGTCAGTTGTGCGTGAAGTGAGTAAAGCTCTTGTAAGTGAGTTTAGTGGGTCTCAGTTGGAGTGTTGGTTAGATGATTAATTTTGTTTGGCAAAACGTTTGTACAAGCAGCCAAGTCTGGCTGCAGTTGCAGCTGGGTTTTCTGAATTGCTTCTCTTTCGAAAACCTCAGCATCCATCGTGGGGCTTGCAGCCTTTTGTTACGTATATACGGACAGTTTGAGAAACCTCATTGGAAACCTGATTTCCAGGTGTGTTTGCGCAAAGTCCCACTTTGTTTCAGCAATCACTTTTAGATCAGCTGCAACTATTTAGCCGTTTGTTTTTAGCATCTTCTTCGGACAGTAAGTCTTACGCTTGGAATATATTGCTTTGAACTAACCATTTGCATGCACATCATGGCCACCTCACTTGACGTGAGTTGATGTTGAGCGTCAGTTGTCAGAAATTACTGCCAGTAGTGCCCGAGGTGCATTCTCGTAAGAATGTTGCGGCAGCATCATCTCAGCAGCACATTGGTATCTGGTAGAGAAGGATTATGCAATAGTGTCGCCATGTCTTTTGCTTTGTGCAACAAAAGAAAATCACGAGTTGCTAAAGTTGTCAAATGCAAACATGTCTAAATCATGACCAACATGCAGAGGGAAGAAATGTCAGGAGTGGGATTTGAACCCACACCTCCATTGGAGACCAGAAGTCCCTTTGGGGAAAGAGCCCTTGCTTAAGTCTGGCGCCTTAGACCGCTCGGCCATCCTGACAGCCATTGGTGGGAATTGACTCTTTAGGACAGTGGAACTAACTCATTAGTTTATTATTCTCTAATTCAATCAACATACTCAAGGTGTTCTTGAGAAAAGTCTCCATTTCTTGCAATATTCACCTTTGTCTCAGCTTCAAAGGACGTCAGTCGGGACTTTGCACAACTTATGACAGTGACATGAAGTGAGTGAAGCTCTTGTAAGTGAGTTTAGTGGGTCTCAGTTGGAGTGTTGGTTAGATGATTAATTTTGTTTGGCAAAACGTTTGTACAAGCAGCCATATCTGGCTGCAGTTGCAGCTGGGTTTTCTGAATTGCTTCTCTTTCAAAAACCTCAGCATCCATCGTGGGGCGTGCAGCCTTTTGTTACGTATATACGCACAGTTTGAGAAACCTCATTGGAAACCTGATTTCCAGGTGTGTTTGCGCAAAGTCCCACTTTGTTTCAGCAATCACTTTTAGATCAACTGCAACTATTTAGCAGTTTGTTTTCTGCATCTTTCTCCAGACAGTAAGTCTTAGGCTTGGAATATATTGCTTTGAACTAACCGTTTGGGTGCACATCATGGCCACCTCACTTGACGTGAGTTAATGTGGAGCGTCAGTTGTGCGTGAAGTGAGTAAAGCTCTTGTAAGTGAGTTTAGTGGGTCTCAGTTGGAGTGTTGGTTAGATGATTAATTTTGTTTGGCAAAACGATTGTACAAGCAGCCAAGTCTGGCTGCAGTTGCAGCTGGGTTTTCTGAATTGCTTCTCTTTCGAAAACCTCAGAATCCATCATGGGGCTTGCAGCCTTTTCTTACTTATATACGCACAGTTTGAGAAACCTGATTGGAAACATGGTTACGTTTATAAACGACAACAAATTGGCGTTCTCCGACTGGTATCTAGTCGGGTAAAGTCAGTTTCCATACCTCAGTTTGTGAAATCAGCTCCCCTGTGAAAGCCGACTGTAATTTGGCTACTTTACTGCGTGTAATTGCCGGAAGTGACTTTCATTTTCAGCTGGACAAGAGATCAAGTTTTTCTGCCGTTTTAGTGTGGTTCTCCTGAAACTGAACTCCTGAAAAGACCTTTTGATCCTCAATAAAACAACATATTTCCAGGCGTGTTTGAGCAAAGTCCCACTCTGTTTCAGCAATCACTTTTAGATCAGCTGCAACTATTTAGCCATTTGTTTTCAGCATCTTCTTCGGACAGTAAGTATTACGCTTGGAATATATTGCTTTGAACTAACCGTTTGGGTGCACATCATGGCCACCTCACTTGACGTGAGTTAATGTGGAGCGTCAGTTGTGCGTGAAGTGAGTAAAGCTCTTGTAAGTGAGTTTAGTGGGTCTCAGTTGGAGTGTTGGTTAGATGATTAATTTTGTTTGGCAAAACGTTTGTACAAGCAGCCAAGTCTGGCTGCAGTTGCAGCTGGGTTTTCTGAATTGCTTCTCTTTCGAAAACCTCAGCATCCATCGTGGGGCTTGCAGCCTTTTGTTACGTATATAAGGACAGTTTGAGAAACCTCATTGGAAACCTGATTTCCAGGTGTGTTTGCGCAAAGTCCAAGAGCTTTGTGCAACAAAAGACAATCACGAGTGGCTAAATACAAACATGTCTAAATCATGACCAACATGCAGAGGGAAGAAATGTCAGGAGTGGGATTTTTAACCCACGCCTCCATTGGAGACCAGACGTCCTTTTGGGGAAAGAGCCCTTTCATAAGTCTGGCACCTTAGACCGCTCGGCCATCCTGACAGCCATTGGTGGGAATTGACTCTTTAGGACAGTGGAACTAACTCATTAGTTTATTATTCTCTAATTCAATCAACATACTCAAGGTGTTCTTGAGAAAAGTCTCCATTTCTTGCAATATTCACCTTTGTCTCAGCTTCAAAGGACGTCAGTCGGGACTTTGCACAACTTATGACAGTGACATGAAGTGAGTGAAGCTCTTGTAAATGAGTTTAGTGGGTCTCAGTTGGATTGTTGGTTAGATGATTAATTTTGTTTGGTAAAAAAAATTGTACAAACAGCCAAGTCTGGCTGCAGTTGCAGCTGGGTTTTCTGAATTGCTTCTCTTTCGAAAACCTCAGCATCCATCATGGGGCTTGCAGCCTTTTGTTACTTATATACGCACAGTTTGAGAAACCTGATTGGAAACATGGTTACGTTTATAAACGACAACGAAATTGGCGTTCTCCGACTGGTATCTAGTCGGGTAAAGTCAGTTTCCATACCTCAGTTTGTGAAATCAGCTCCCCTGAGAATGCCGACTGTAATTTGGCTACTTTACTGTGTGTAATTGCCGGAAGTGACTTTCATTTTCAGCTGGACAAGAGATCAAGTTTTTCTGCCGTTTTACTGTGGGTCTCCTGAAACTGAACTCCTGAAAAGACCTTTTGATCCTCAATAAAGCAACATATTTCCAGGCGTGTTTGAGCAAAGTCCCACTCTGTTTCAGCAATCACTTTTAGATCAGCTGCAACTATTTAGCCATTTGTTTTCAGCATCTTCCTCGGACAGTAAGTATTACGCTTGGAATATATTGCTTTGAACTAAACGTTTGCATGCACATCATGGCCACCTCACTTGACGTGAGTTGATGTGGAGCGTCAGTTGTCAGAAATTACTGCCAGGAGTGCCCGAGGTGCGTTCTCGTAAGAATGTTGCGGCAGCATCATCTCAGCAGCACATTGGTATCTGGTAGAGAAGGATTATGCAATAGTGTCGCCATGTCTTTTGCTTTGTGCAACAAAAGACAATCACGAGTTGCTAAAGTTGTCAAATACAAACATGTCTTAATCATGATCAACATGCAAATGGAAGAAATGTCAGGAGTGGGATTTGAACTCACGCCTCCATTGGAGACCAGAAGTCCCTTTGGGGAAAGAGCCCTTGCTTAAGTCTGGCGCCTTAGACCGCTCGGCCATCCTGACAGCCATTGGTGGGAATTGACTCTTTAGGACAGTGGAACTAACTCATTAGTTTATTATTCTCTAATTCAATCAACATACTCAAGGTGTTCTTGAGAAAAGTCTCCATTTCTTGCAATATTCACCTTTGTCTCAGCTTGAAAGGACGTCAGTCGGGACTTTGCACAACTTATGACAGTGACATGAAGTGAGTGAAGCTCTTGTAAGTGAGTTTAGTGGGTCTCAGTTGGAGTGTTGGTTATATGATTAATTTTGTTTGGCAAAAGGTTTGTACAAGCAGCCAAGTCTGGCTGCAGTTGCAGCTGGGTTTTCTGAATTGCTTCTCTTTCAAAAACCTCAGCATCCATCGTGGGGCTTGCAGCCTTTTCTTACGTATATACGCACAGTTTGAGAAACCTCATTGGAAACCTGATTTCCAGGTGTGTTTGAGCAAAGTCCCACTTTGTTTCAGCAATCACTTTTAGATCAACTGCAACTATTTAGCAGTTTGTTTTCTGCATCTTTCTCCAGACAGTAAGTCTTAGGCTTGGAATATATTGATTTGAACTAACCGTTTGGGTGCACATCATGGCCACCTCACTTGACGTGAGTTAATGTGGAGCGTCAGTTGTGCGTGAAGTGAGTAAAGCTCTTGTAAGTGAGTTTAGTGGGTCTCAGTTGGAGTGTTGGTTAGATGATTAATTTTGTTTGGCAAAACGTTTGTACAAGCAGCCATATCTGGCTGCAGTTGCAGCTGGGTTTTCTGAATTGCTTCTCTTTCAAAAACCTCAGCATCCATCGTGGGGCGTGCAGCCTTTTGTTACGTATATACGCACAGTTTGAGAAACCTCATTGGAAACCTGATTTCCAGGTGTGTTTGCGCAAAGTCCCACTTTGTTTCAGCAATCACTTTTAGATCAACTGCAACTATTTAGCAGTTTGTTTTCTGCATCTTTCTCCAGACAGTAAGTCTTAGGCTTGGAATATATTGCTTTGAACTAACCGTTTGGGTGCACATCATGGCCACCTCACTTGACGTGAGTTAATGTGGAGCGTCAGTTGTGCGTGAAGTGAGTAAAGCTCTTGTAAGTGAGTTTAGTGGGTCTCAGTTGGAGTGTTGGTTAGATGATTAATTTTGTTTGGCAAAACGATTGTACAAGCAGCCAAGTCTGGCTGCAGTTGCAGCTGGGTTTTCTGAATTGCTTCTCTTTCGAAAACCTCAGAATCCATCATGGGGCTTGCAGCCTTTTCTTACTTATATACGCACAGTTTGAGAAACCTGATTGGAAACATGGTTACGTTTATAAACGACAACAAATTGGCGTTCTCCGACTGGTATCTAGTCGGGTAAAGTCAGTTTCCATACCTCAGTTTGTGAAATCAGCTCCCCTGTGAAAGCCGACTGTAATTTGGCTACTTTACTGCGTGTAATTGCCGGAAGTGACTTTCATTTTCAGCTGGACAAGAGATCAAGTTTTTCTGCCGTTTTAGTGTGGTTCTCCTGAAACTGAACTCCTGAAAAGACCTTTTGATCCTCAATAAAACAACATATTTCCAGGCGTGTTTGAGCAAAGTCCCACTCTGTTTCAGCAATCACTTTTAGATCAGCTGCAACTATTTAGCCATTTGTTTTCAGCATCTTCTTCGGACAGTAAGTATTACGCTTGGAATATATTGCTTTGAACTAACCGTTTGGGTGCACATCATGGCCACCTCACTTGACGTGAGTTAATGTGGAGCGTCAGTTGTGCGTGAAGTGAGTAAAGCTCTTGTAAGTGAGTTTAGTGGGTCTCAGTTGGAGTGTTGGTTAGATGATTAATTTTGTTTGGCAAAACGTTTGTACAAGCAGCCAAGTCTGGCTGCAGTTGCAGCTGGGTTTTCTGAATTGCTTCTCTTTCGAAAACCTCAGCATCCATCGTGGGGCTTGCAGCCTTTTGTTACGTATATAAGGACAGTTTGAGAAACCTCATTGGAAACCTGATTTCCAGGTGTGTTTGCGCAAAGTCCAAGAGCTTTGTGCAACAAAAGACAATCACGAGTGGCTAAATACAAACATGTCTAAATCATGACCAACATGCAGAGGGAAGAAATGTCAGGAGTGGGATTTTTAACCCACGCCTCCATTGGAGACCAGACGTCCTTTTGGGGAAAGAGCCCTTTCATAAGTCTGGCACCTTAGACCGCTCGGCCATCCTGACAGCCATTGGTGGGAATTGACTCTTTAGGACAGTGGAACTAACTCATTAGTTTATTATTCTCTAATTCAATCAACATACTCAAGGTGTTCTTGAGAAAAGTCTCCATTTCTTGCAATATTCACCTTTGTCTCAGCTTCAAAGGACGTCAGTCGGGACTTTGCACAACTTATGACAGTGACATGAAGTGAGTGAAGCTCTTGTAAATGAGTTTAGTGGGTCTCAGTTGGATTGTTGGTTAGATGATTAATTTTGTTTGGTAAAAAAAATTGTACAAACAGCCAAGTCTGGCTGCAGTTGCAGCTGGGTTTTCTGAATTGCTTCTCTTTCGAAAACCTCAGCATCCATCATGGGGCTTGCAGCCTTTTGTTACTTATATACGCACAGTTTGAGAAACCTGATTGGAAACATGGTTACGTTTATAAACGACAACGAAATTGGCGTTCTCCGACTGGTATCTAGTCGGGTAAAGTCAGTTTCCATACCTCAGTTTGTGAAATCAGCTCCCCTGAGAATGCCGACTGTAATTTGGCTACTTTACTGTGTGTAATTGCCGGAAGTGACTTTCATTTTCAGCTGGACAAGAGATCAAGTTTTTCTGCCGTTTTACTGTGGGTCTCCTGAAACTGAACTCCTGAAAAGACCTTTTGATCCTCAATAAAGCAACATATTTCCAGGCGTGTTTGAGCAAAGTCCCACTCTGTTTCAGCAATCACTTTTAGATCAGCTGCAACTATTTAGCCATTTGTTTTCAGCATCTTCCTCGGACAGTAAGTATTACGCTTGGAATATATTGCTTTGAACTAAACGTTTGCATGCACATCATGGCCACCTCACTTGACGTGAGTTGATGTGGAGCGTCAGTTGTCAGAAATTACTGCCAGGAGTGCCCGAGGTGCGTTCTCGTAAGAATGTTGCGGCAGCATCATCTCAGCAGCACATTGGTATCTGGTAGAGAAGGATTATGCAATAGTGTCGCCATGTCTTTTGCTTTGTGCAACAAAAGACAATCACGAGTTGCTAAAGTTGTCAAATACAAACATGTCTTAATCATGATCAACATGCAAATGGAAGAAATGTCAGGAGTGGGATTTGAACTCACGCCTCCATTGGAGACCAGAAGTCCCTTTGGGGAAAGAGCCCTTGCTTAAGTCTGGCGCCTTAGACCGCTCGGCCATCCTGACAGCCATTGGTGGGAATTGACTCTTTAGGACAGTGGAACTAACTCATTAGTTTATTATTCTCTAATTCAATCAACATACTCAAGGTGTTCTTGAGAAAAGTCTCCATTTCTTGCAATATTCACCTTTGTCTCAGCTTGAAAGGACGTCAGTCGGGACTTTGCACAACTTATGACAGTGACATGAAGTGAGTGAAGCTCTTGTAAGTGAGTTTAGTGGGTCTCAGTTGGAGTGTTGGTTATATGATTAATTTTGTTTGGCAAAAGGTTTGTACAAGCAGCCAAGTCTGGCTGCAGTTGCAGCTGGGTTTTCTGAATTGCTTCTCTTTCGAAAACCTCAGCATCCATCGTGGGGCTTGCAACCTTTTGTTACGTATATACGGACAGTTTGAGAAACCTCATTGGAAACCTGATTTCCAGGTGTATTTGCGCAAAGTCCCACTTTGTTTCAGCAATCACTTTTAGATCAACTGCAACTATTTAGCCATTTGTTTTTAGCATCTTCTTCGGATAGTAAGTCTTACGCTTGGAATATATTGCTTTGAACTAACCGTTTGCATGCACATCATGGCCACCTCACTTGACGTGAGTTGATGTTGAGCGTCAGTTGTCAGAAATTACTGCCAAGAGTGCCCGAGGTGCGTTCTCGTAAGAATGTTGCGGCAGCATCATCTCAGCAGCACATTGGTATCTGGTAGAGAAGGATTATGCAATAGTGTCGCCATGTCTTTTGCTTTGTGCAACAAAAGACAATCACGAGTTGCTAAAGTTTTCAAATACAAACATGTCTAAATCATGACCAACATGCAGAGGGAAGAAATGTCAGGAGTGGGATTTGAACCCACGCCTCCATTGGAGACCAGAAGTCCCTTTGGGGAAGTAGCCCTTGCTTAAGTCTGGCGCCTTAGACCGCTCGACCATCCTGAAAGCCATTGGTGGGAATGACTCTTTAGGACAGTGGAACTAACTCATTAGTTTATTATTCTCTAATTCAATCAACATACTGAAGGTGTTCTTGAGAAAAGTCTCCATTTCTTGCAATATTCACCTTTGTCTCAGCTTGAAAGGACGTCAGTTGGGACTTTGCACAACTTATAACAGTGACATGAAGTGAGTGAAGCTCTTGTAACTGAGTTTAGTGGGTCTCAGTTGGATTGTTGGTTAGATGATTAATTTTGTTTGGAAAAACGATTGTACAAGCAGCCATATCTAGCTGCAGTTTCAGCTGGGTTTTCTGAATTGCTTCTCTTTCGAAAACCTCAGCATCCATCGTGGGGCTTGCAGGCTTTTGTTACGTATATACGCACAGTTTGAGAAACCTCATTGGAAACCTGATTTCCAGGTGTGTTTGCGCAAAGTCCCACTTTGTTTCAGCAATCACTTTTAGATCAACTGCAACTATTTAGCAGTTTGTTTTCTGCATCTTCCTCCAGACAGTAAGTCTTAGGCTTGGAATACATTGCTTTGAACTAACCGTTTGGGTGCACATCATGGCCACCTCACTTGACGTGAGTTAATGTGGAGCGTCAGTTGTGCGTGAAGTGAGTAAAGCTCTTGTAAGTGAGTTTAGTGGGTCTCAGTTGGAGTGTTGGTTAGATGATTAATTTTGTTTGGCAAAACGTTTGTACAAGCAGCCAAGTCTGGCTGCAGTTGCAGCTGGGATTTCTGAATTGCTTCTCTTTCGAAAACCTCAGCATCCATCGTGGGGCTTGCAGCCTTTTGTTACGTATATACGGACAGTTTGAGAAACCTTATTGGAAACCTTATTTCCAGGTGTGTTTGCGCAAAGTCCCACTTTGTTTCAGCAATCACTTTTAGATCAACTGCAACTATTTAGCCGTTTGTTTTTAGCATCTTCTTCGGACAGTAAGTCTTACGCTTGGAATATATTGCTTTGAACTAACCGTTTGCATGCACATCATGGCCACCTCACTTGACGTGAGTTGATGTTGAGCGTCAGTTGTCAGAAATTACTTCCAGGAGTGCCCGAGGTGCATTCTCGTAATAATGTTGCGGCAGCATCATCTCAGCAGCACATTGGTATCTGGTAGAGAAGGATTATGCAATAGTGTCGCCATGTCTTTTGCTTCGTGCAACAAAAGACAATCACGAGTTGCTAAAGTTGTCAAATACAAACATGTCTAAATCATGACCAACATGCAGAGGGAAGAAATGTCAGGAGTCGGATTTGAACCCACGCCTCCATTGGAGACCAGAAGTCCCTTTGGGGAAGACCGCTCGGCCATCCTGACAGCCATTGGTGGGAATTGACTCTTTAGGACAGTGGAACTAACTCATTAGTTTATTATTCTCTAATTCAATCAACATACTGAAGGTGTTCTTGAGAAAAGTCTCCATTTCTTGCAATATTCACCTTTGTCTCAGCTTCAAAGGACGTCAGTCGGGACTTTGCACAACTTATGACAGTGACATGAAGTGAGTGAAGCTCTTGTAAGTGAGTTTAGTGGGTCTCAGTTGGAGTGTTGGTTAGATGATTAATTTTGTTTGGCAAAACGTTTGTACAAGCAGCCATATCTGGCTGCAGTTGCAGCTGGGTTTTCTGAATTGCTTCTCTTTCAAAAACCTCAGCATCCATCGTGGGGCTTGCAGCCTTTTGTTACGTATATACGCACAGTGTGAGAAACCTCATTGGAAACCTGATTTCCAGGTGTGTTTGCGCCAAGTCCCACTTTGTTTCAGCAATCACTTTTAGATCAGCTGCAACTATTTACCAGTTTGTTTTCTGCATCTTCCTCCAGACAGTAAGTCTTAGGCTTGGAATATATTGCTTTGAACTAACCGTTTCGGTGCACATCATGGCCACCTCACTTGACGTGAGTTAATGTGGAGCGTCAGTTGTGCGTGAAGTGAGTAAAGCTCTTGTAAGTGAGTTTAGTGGGTCTCAGTTGGAGTGTTGGTTAGATGATTAATTTTGTTTGGCAAAAGGTTTGTACAAGCAGCCAAGTCTGGCTGCAGTTGCAGCTGGGTTTTCTGAATTGCTTCTCTTTCGAAAACCTCAGCATCCATCGTGGGGCTTGCAGCCTTTTGTTACGTATATACGGACAGTTTGAGAAACCTCATTGGAAATCTGATTTCCAGGTGTGTTTGCGCAAAGTCCCACTTTGTTTCAGCAATCACTTTTAGATCAGCTTCAACTATTTAGCCGTTTGTTTTTAGCATCTTCTTCGGACAGTAAGTCTTACGCTTGGAATATATTGCTTTGAACTAACCGTTTGCATGCACATCATGGCCACCTCACTTGACGTGAGTAGATGTTGAGCGTCAGTTGTCAGAAATTACTGCCAGGAGTGCCCGAGGTGCATTCTCGTAAGAATGTTGCGGCAGCATCATCTCAGCAGCACATTGGTATCTGGTAGAGAAGGATTATGCAATAGTGTCGCCATGTCTTTTGCTTTGTCCAACAAAAAACAATCACGAGTTGCTAAGTTGTCAAATACAAACATGTCTAAATCATGACCAACATGCAGAGGGAAGAAATGTCAGGAGTGGGATTTGAACCCACGCCTCCATTGGAGACCAGAAGTCCCTTTGGGGAAAGAGCCCTTGCTTAAGTCTGGCGCCTTAGACCGCTCGGCCATCCTGACAGCCATTGGTGGGAATTAACTCTTTAGGACAGTGGAACTAACTCATTAGTTCATTATTCTCTAATTCAATCAACATACTCAAGGTGTTCTTGAGAAAAGTTTCCATTTCTTGCAATATTCACCTTTGTCTCAGCTTCAAAGGACGTCAGTCGGGACTTTGCACAACTTATGACAGTGACATGAAGTGAGTGAAGCTCTTGTAAGTGAGTTTAGTGGGTCTCAGTTGGAGTGTTGGTTAGATGATTAATTTTGTTTGGCAAAACGATTGTACAAGCAGCCAAGTCTGGCTGCAGTTGCAGCTGGGTTTTCTGAATTGCTTCTCTTTCGAAAACCTCAGCATCCATCATGGGGCTTGCAGCCTTTTGTTACTTATATACGCACTGTTTGAGAAACCTGATTGGAAACATGGTTACGTTTATAAACGACAACGAAATTGGCGTTCTCCGACTGGTATCTAGTCGGGTAAAGTTAGTTTCCATACCTCAGTTTGTGAAATCAGCTCCCCAGAGAAAGCCGACTGTAATTTGGCTATTTTACTGTGTGTAATTGCCGGAAGTGACTTTCATTTTCAGCTGGACAAGAGATCAAGTTTTTCTGCCGTTTTAGTGTGGGTCTCCTGAAACTGAACTCCTGAAAAGACCTTTTGATCCTCAATAAAGCAACATATTTCCAGGCGTGTTTGAGCAAAGTCCCACTCTGATTCAGCAATCACTTTTAGATCAGCTGCAACTATTTAGCCATTTGTTTTCAGCATCTTCCTCGGACAGTAAGTATTACGCTTGGAATATATTGCTTTGAACTAACCGTTTGCATGCACATCATGGCCACCTCACTTGACAAGAGTTGATGTGGAGCGTCAGTTGTGCGTGAAGTGAGTAAAGGTCTTGTAAGTGAGTTTAGTGGGTCTCAGTTGGATTGTTGGTTGGATGATTAATTTTGTTTTCGCAAAACGATTGTACAAGCAGCCAAGTCTGGCTGCAGTTGCAGCTGGGTTTTCTGAATTGCTTCTCTTTCGAAAACCTCAGCATCCATCGTGGGGCTTGCAGCCTTTTGTTACGTATAAACGGACAGTTTGAGAAACCTCATTGGAAACCTGATTTTCAGGTGTGTTTGCGCAAAGTCCCACTTTGTTTCAGCAATCACTTTTAGATCAACTGCAACTATTTAGCCGTTTGTTTTTAGCATCTTCTTCGGACAGTAAGTCTTACGCTTGGAATATATTGCTTTGAACTAACCGTTTGCATGCACATCATGGCCACCTCACTTGACGTGAGTTGATGTGGAGCGTCAGTTGTCAGAAATTACTGCCAGGAGTGCCCGAGGTGCATTCTCGTAAGAATGTTGCGGCAGCATCATCTCAGCAGCACATTGGTATCTGGTAGAGAAGGATTATGCAATAGTGTCACCATGTCTTTTGCTTTGTGCAACAAAAGACAATCACGAGTTGCTAAAGTTGCCAAATACAAACATGTCTAAATCATGACCAACATGCAGAGGGAAGAAATGTCAGGAGTGGGATTTGAACTCACGCCTCCATTGCAGACCAGAAGTCCCTTTGGGGAAAGAGCCCTTGCTTAAGTCTGGCGCCTTAGACCGCTCGGCCATCCTGACAGCCATTGGTGAGAATTGACTCTTTAGGACAGTGGAACTAACTCATTAGTTTATTAGTCTCTAATTCGATCAACATACTCAAGGTGTTCTTGAGAAAAGTCTCCATTTCTTGCAATATTCACTTTTGTCTCAGCTTGAAAGGACGTCAGTCGGGACTTTGCACAACTTATGACAGTGACATGAAGTGAGTGAAGCTCTTGTAAGTGAGTTTAGTGGGTCTCAGTTGGATTGTTGGTTAGATGATTAATTTTGTTTGGTAAAACGATTGTACAAGCAGCCAAGTCTGGCTGCTGTTTCAGCTGGGTTTTCTGAATTGCTTCTCTTTCGAAAACCTCAGCATCCATCATGGGGCTTGCAGCCTTTTGTTACTTATATACGCACAGTTTGAGAAACCTGATTGGAAACATGGTTACGTGTATAAACGACAACAAAATTGCGGTACTCCGACTGGTATCTAGTCGGGTAAAGTCATTTTCCATATCCCAATTTGTGAAATCAGCTCCCCTGAGAAAGCCGACGGTAATTTGGCTACTTTACTGTGTGTAATTGCAGGAAGTGACTTTCATTTTCAGCTGTACAAGAAATCAAGGTTTTGTGGAGTTTTAGTATTGGTCCGAGATCTTATCCAGTGTGGCCGTATTAAAACCACCACACCCAACGTGGGGCTCGAACCCACGACCCTGAGATTAAAAGTCTCATGCTCTACCGCCTGAGCTAGCCAGGCCTCAAAGAGGACCCTGAAAAGACCCTTTGACCTTCAATGAAGCAACATATTTCCAGGCGTCTTTGAGCAAAGTCCCACTTTGTTTCAGCAATCGCTCTTAGATCAGCTGCAACTATTTAGCCGTTTGTTTTCTGCAACTTCCTCCAGACAGTAAGTCTTAGGCTTGGAGTATATTGCTTTGAACTAACCTCAACATCTTAAGCTCTGCTACCTCCAGCTCTGCCTCCTGTGTTTTCTTCAGTGCCGCTGTCTCTAAGCCGAACAACATCGCTGGTCTCACCACCGTCTTGAGACGGTGGCTTCCTTTCATTCTCGCTGACACTCTTTTATCACACAACACACCTGACACTTTTGTCCACCCGTTCCAACCTGATTGCAGTGGCCTCTTCACCTCTTTTCCACACTCTCCGTTGCTCTGAACCGTTAACCCTAAGTACTTAAAGTCCTGCACCTTCTTCACCTCTGCCCCCTGTAACCTCACCGTTCCACCTGGGTCCCTCTCATTGACACACATCTCAGTTTTCCAGAGCAGACCTCCATCTCTCTAGATTTTCCTCCACCTGCTCCCTGTTCTCACTACAAATCACAATGTCATCCGCAAACATCATAGTCCACGGAGATTCCAGTCTAACCTCATCTGTCAGCCTGTCCGCCACCAGAGCAAGGAAGAAGGGGCTCAGAGCCGATCCTTGATGCAGACCCACCGCCACCTTGAACTCCTCTGTCACACCTACAGCACACCTCACCGCGGTCTTACAGCTTTCATACATGTCCTCCATCACTCTAACATACTTCTCTGCCACTCCAGAATTCCTCATACAATACCACAGCTCCTCTCTCGGCACCCTGTCATACGCTTTCTCTAAGTCTACGAAGACACAATGCATCTCCCCATGACCTTCTCTGTATTTCTCCATCGGCATCCTCAAAGCAAATATTTCATCTGTTGGACTCTCTCTAGGCATGAAACCATATTGCTCACCTCTGCCCTTAGCCTAGCTTCCACTACTATTTCCCACAACTTCATTGTGTGGCTCATCAACTTTATTCCTCTGTAGTTGCCACAGCTCTGCTCATCTCCCTTGTTCTTAAAAATGGGCACCAGTACACTTCTCCTCCAGTCCTCGGCCCTCCTCTCACTCTCCAAGATCTTGTTAAACAAACTAGTCAGAAACTCTACTGCCACCTCTCCTAGACACTTTCATACCTCCACAGGTATGTCATCAGGACCCGCTGCCTTTCCACTCTTCATCCTCTTCAACGTCCTCCTCACTTCACTCTTACTAATCTTGGCTACTTCCTGCTCCACACCAGTCACCTCTTCTACTCTTTGTTCCCTTTCATTTTCCTCATTGATTAACTCTTAAAAAGTTCTCCTTCCATCTTCCCATCAAAATCCTGGCACCTGTCAATTTATTTCCATCCTTATCGTTAAACACCCTAACCTGCTGCACATCCTTCCCATCTCTGTCTCTTAGTCTGGCCAACCTGAACAAATCCACCTCTCCCTCTTTAGTGTCCAACCTAGCATAAGAGTCCTCATATGCTCTTTGCCACCTCTACCTTCACCTTACGCTGCATCTCCCTGTACTCTTGTCGACTCTCTTCAGTCCTCGCAGTGTCCCACTTCTTCTTAGCTAACCTTTTTCTCTGTATACACTCCTGAAGTTCCTGGTTCTGCCGCCAAATCACCTTGTCCACTTTCCTGTTTCCAGATGACACACCGAGTACCCTCGGTGTTCCCTATGAAAGTCCCCCAGTGACTTTCATTTTCAGCTGTACAAGAAATCAAGTTGTTCTGCAGTTTTAGTGTTGGTCCCAGATCTTCTCCAGTGTGGCCATAATCAAAAGAGACCCCGCCCAACGTGGGGCTCGAACCCACGACCTTGAGATTAAGAGTCTCATGCTCTACCGACTGAGCTAGCCGGGCCGCTAAAAGTACACCTGAAAAGACCCGTTGACCCTCAATAAAGCAACATTTTTCCAGGCGTGTTTAAGCAAAGTCCCACTCTGTTTCAGCAATCACTTTTAGATCAGCTGCAACTATTTAGCCTTTTGTTTTCTGCATCTTCCTCCAGACAGTAAGTCTTAGGCATGGAATAAATTGCTTCGAACTAATCGTTTGCATGCACATCATATCTGGTATCTAGTCGGGTAAAGTCATTTTCTATATCCCAATTTGTGAAATCAGCTCCCCTGAGAAAGCCGACTGAAGTTTGGCTACTTTACTGTGTGTAATTGCAGGAAGTGACTTTCATTTTCAGCTGTACAAGAAATCAAGGTTTTGTGGAGTTGTAGTGTTGGTCCGAGATCTTATCCAGTGTGGCCGTATTAAAAGCACCATGCCCAACATGGGGCCCGAACCCACGACCCTGAGATTAAAAGTCTCATGCTCTACCGCCTGAGCTAGCCAGGCCTCAAAGAGGACCCTGAAAAGACCCTATGACCTTCAATGAAGCAACATATTTCCAGGCGTCTTTGAGCAAAGTCCCACTTTGTTTCAGCAATCGCTCTTAGATCAGCTGCAACTATTTAGCCGTTTGTTTTCTGCAACTTCCTCCAGACAGTAAGTCTTAGGCTTGGAGTATATTGCTTTGAACTAACCTCAACATCTTAAGCTCTGCTACCTCCAGCTCTGCCTCCTGTGTTTTCTTCAGTGCCGCTGTCTCTAAGCCGAACAACATCGCTGGTCTCACCACCGTCTTGAGACGGTGGCTTCCTTTCATTCTCGCTGACACTCTTTTATCACACAACACACCTGACACTTTTGTCCACCCGTTCCAACCTGATTGCAGTGGCCTCTTCACCTCTTTTCCACACTCTCCGTTGCTCTGAACCGTTAACCCTAAGTACTTAAAGTCCTGCACCTTCTTCACCTCTGCCCCCTGTAACCTCACCGTTCCACCTGGGTCCCTCTCATTGACACACATCTCAGTTTTCCAGAGCAGACCTCCATCTCTCTAGATTTTCCTCCACCTGCTCCCTGTTCTCACTACAAATCACAATGTCATCCGCAAACATCATAGTCCACGGAGATTCCAGTCTAACCTCATCTGTCAGCCTGTCCGCCACCAGAGCAAGGAAGAAGGGGCTCAGAGCCGATCCTTGATGCAGACCCACTGCCACCTTGAACTCCTCTGTCACACCTACAGCACACCTCACCGCGGTCTTACAGCTTTCATACATGTCCTCCATCACTCTAACATACTTCTCTGCCACTCCAGAATTCCTCATACAATACCACAGCTCCTCTCTCGGCACCCTGTCATACGCTTTCTCTAAGTCTACGAAGACACAATGCATCTCCCCATGACCTTCTCTGTATTTCTCCATCGGCATCCTCAAAGCAAATATTTCATCTGTTGGACTCTCTCTAGGCATGAAACCATATTGCTCACCTCTGCCCTTAGCCTAGCTTCCACTACTATTTCCCACAACTTCATTGTGTGGCTCATCAACTTTATTCCTCTGTAGTTGCCACAGCTCTGCTCATCTCCCTTGTTCTTAAAAATGGGCACCAGTACACTTCTCCTCCAGTCCTCGGCCCTCCTCTCACTCTCCAAGATCTTGTTAAACAAACTAGTCAGAAACTCTACTGCCACCTCTCCTAGACACTTTCATACCTCCACAGGTATGTCATCAGGACCCGCTGCCTTTCCACTCTTCATCCTCTTCAACGTCCTCCTCACTTCACTCTTACTAATCTTGGCTACTTCCTGCTCCACACCAGTCACCTCTTCTACTCTTTGTTCCCTTTCATTTTCCTCATTGATTAACTCTTAAAAAGTTCTCCTTCCATCTTCCCATCAAAATCCTGGCACCTGTCAATTTATTTCCATCCTTATCGTTAAACACCCTAACCTGCTGCACATCCTTCCCATCTCTGTCTCTTAGTCTGGCCAACCTGA
Organism: Channa argus; assembly: GCF_033026475.1. Lineage (NCBI taxonomy): Eukaryota > Metazoa > Chordata > Actinopteri > Anabantiformes > Channidae > Channa > Channa argus. The sequence goes on along the minus strand of NW_027125258.1, from coordinate 31,094 downwards.
ACAAATCCACCTCTCCCTCTTTAGTGTCCAACCTAGCATACAAGTCCTCATATGCTCTTTGCCACCTCTACCTTCACCTTACGCTGCATCTCCCTGTACTCTTGTCGACTCTCTTCAGTCCTCGCAGTGTCCCACTTCTTCTTAGCTAACCTTTTTCTCTGTATACACTCCTGAAGTTCCTGGTTCTGCCGCCAAATCACCTTGTCCACTTTCCTGTTTCCAGATGACACACCGAGTACCCTCGGTGTTCCCTATGAAAGTCCCCCAGTGACTTTCATTTTCAGCTGTACAAGAAATCAAGTTGTTCTGCAGTTTTAGTGTTGGTCCCAGATCTTCTCCAGTGTGGCCATAATCAAAAGAGACCCCGCCCAACGTGGGGCTCGAACCCACGACCTTGAGATTAAGAGTCTCATGCTCTACCGACTGAGCTAGCCGGGCCGCTAAAAGTACACCTGAAAAGACCCGTTGACCCTCAATAAAGCAACATTTTTCCAGGCGTGTTTAAGCAAAGTCCCACTCTGTTTCAGCAATCACTTTTAGATCAGCTGCAACTATTTAGCCGTTTGTTTTCTGCATCTTCCTCCAGACAGTAAGTCTTAGGCATGGAATAAATTGCTTCGAACTAATCGTTTGCATGCACATCATATCTGGTATCTAGTCGGGTAAAGTCATTTTCTATATCCCAATTTGTGAAATCAGCTCCCCTGAGAAAGCCGACTGAAGTTTGGCTACTTTACTGTGTGTAATTGCAGGAAGTGACTTTCATTTTCAGCTGTACAAGAAATCAAGGTTTTGTGGAGTTGTAGTGTTGGTCCGAGATCTTATCCAGTGTGGCCGTATTAAAAGCACCATGCCCAACGTGGGGCCCGAACCCACGACCCTGAGATTAAAAGTCTCATGCTCTACCGCCTGAGCTAGCCGGGCCTCAAAGAGGACCCTGAAAAGACCCTATGACCTTCAATGAAGCAACATATTTCCAGGCGTCTTTGAGCAAAGTCCCACTTTGTTTCAGCAATCGCTCTTACATCAGCTGCAACTATTTAGCCGTTTGTTTTCTGCAACTTCCTCCAGACAGTAAGTCTTAGGCTTGGAGTATATTGCTTTGAACTAACCGTTTGCATGCACATCATGGCCACCTCACTTGACGTGAGTTGATGTGGAGGGTCAGTTGTGCGCATGGTCAGAAATTACTGCCAGGAGTGCCCGAGGTGCATTCTCGTAAGAATGTTGCGGCAGCATTATCTCAGCAGCACAATGGTATATGGTAGAGAAGGATTATGCAATAGTGTTGCCATGTCTTTTGCTTTGTGCAACAAAAGAAATCACGAGTTGTTAAAGTTTTCAAAGTTGTTCAATACAAATATGTCTAAATAATTAGCAACATGCAGATCAAAGTAATGTCAGGAGAGGGATTTGAACCCACGCCTCCACTGGAGACCAGAAGTCCCTTTGGGGAAGGAGTTCTTCCTTGAGTCTGGCGCCTTAGACCGCTCTGCCATCCTGACAGCCGTTGGTGGGCGCCGACTCTTTAGGACAGTGGAACTAAGTCATTAGGTTGTTATTCTCTGATTCAATCAACATACTCAAGGTGTTCTTGAGGAAAGTCTCAATTTGTTGCAATACTCACTTTTGTCTCAGCTGGAAAGGGCCGTCAGTCGGGACTTTGCGCAACTTATGACAGTGTAATGAAGTGAGTGAAGCTCTCGTTTGTGAGTTTAGTGGGTTTCAGTTGGAGTGTTGGTTAGATGATCGATATTGTTTGGCAAAACGTTTGTACGGGTAGCCAAGTCTGGCTGCAGTTGCAGCTGGATTTTCTGAATTGCTACTTTTTCAAAAACCTCAGCATCCATCGTAGGGCTTGCGGCCTTTTGTTACGCTTATGCACAGTTTCAGAAAGCTAATTGGAAACATGGTTACGTGTATAAACGACAACAAAATTGCGGTACTCCGACTGGTATCTAGTCGGGTAAAGTCATTTTCCATATCCCAATTTGTGAAATCAGCTCCCCTGAGAAAGCCGACTGTAATTTGGCTACTTTACTGTGTGTAATTGCAGGAAGTGACTTTCATTTTCAGCTGTACAAGAAATCAAGGTTTTGTGAAGTTTTAGTGTTGGTCCGAGATCTTATCCAGTGTGGCCGTATTAAAAGCACCACGCCCAACGTGGGGCCCGAACCCACGACCCTGAGGTTAAAAGTCTCATGCTCTACCGCCTGAGCTAGCCGGGCCTCAAAGAGGACCCTGAAAAGACCCTTTGACCTTCAATGAAGCAACATATTTCCAGGCGTCTTTGAGCAAAGTCCCACTTTGTTTCAGCAATCGCTCTTAGATAAGCTGCAACTATTTAGCCGTTTGTTTTCTGCAACTTCCTCCAGACAGTAAGTCTTAGGCTTGGAGTATATTGCTTTGAACTAACCGTTTGTCCTCATTATTGAGCCTGTCCATCCTCGTTACTCCCAAAGAGAACCTCAACATCTTAAGGTCTGCTACCTCCAGCTCTGCCTCCTGTGTTTTCTTCAGTGCCGCTGTCTCTAAGCCGAACAACATCGCTGGTCTCACCACCGTCTTGCGACGGTGGCTTCCTTTCATTCTCGCTGACACTCTTTTATCACATAACACACCTGACACTTTTGTCCACCCGTTCCAACCTGATTGCAGTGGCCTCTTCACCTCTTTTCCACACTCTCCGTTGCTCTGAACCGTTGACCCTAAGTACTTAAAGTCCTGCACCTTCTTCACCTCTGCCCCCTGTAACCTCACCGTTCCACCTGGGTCCCTCTCATTGACACACATCTCAGTTTTCCAGAGCAGACCTCCATCTCTCTAGATTTTCCTCCACCTGCTCCCTGTTCTCACTACAAATCACAATGTCATCCGCAAACATCATAGTCCACGGAGATTCCAGTCTAACCTCATCTGTCAGCCTGTCCGCCACCAGAGCAAGGAAGAAGGGGCTCAGAGCCGATCCTTGATGCAGACCCACCGCCACCTTGAACTCCTCTGTCACACCTACAGCACACCTCACCGTGGACTTACAGCTTTCATACATGTCCTTTATCACTCTAACATACTTCTCTGCCACTCCAGAATTCCTCATACAATACCACAGCTCCTCTCTCGGCACCCTGTCATACGCTTTCTCTAAGTCTACGAAGACACAATGCACCTCCCCGTGACCTTCTCTGTATTTCTCCATCGGCATCCTCAAAGCAAAAACTTCATCTGTTGGACTCTTTCTAGGCATGAAACCATATTGCTCACCTCTGCCCTTAGCCTAGCTTCCACTACTATTTCCCAAAACTTCATTGTGTGGCTCATCAACTTTTTTCCTCTGTAGTTGCCACAGCTCTGCTCATCTCCCTTGTTCTTAAAAATGGGCACCAGTACACTTCTCCTCCAGTCCTCGGCCCTCCTCTCACTCTCCAAGATCTTGTTAAACAAACTAGTCAGAAACTCTACTGCCACCTCTCCTAGACACTTTCATACCTCCACAGGTATATCATCAGGACCCGCTGCCTTTCCACTCTTCATCCTCTTCAACGTCCTCCTCACTTCACTCTTACCAATCTTGGCTACTTCCTGCTCCACACCAGTCACCTCTTCTACTCTTTGTTCCCTTTCATTTTTTCTCATTGATTAACTCTTAAAAAGTTCTCGTTCCATCTTCCCATCACAATCCTGGCACCTGTCAATTTATTTCCATCCTTATCGTTAATCACCCTAACCTGCTGCACATCCTTCCCATCTCTGTCTCTTAGTCTGGCCAACCTGAACAAATCCACCTCTCCGTCTTTAGTGTCCAACCTAGCATACAAGTCCTCATATGCTCTTTGCCACCTCTACCTTCCCCTTACGCTGCCTCTCCCTGTACTCTTGTCGACACTCTTCAGTCCTCGCAGTGTCCCACTTCTTCTTAGCTAACCTTTTTCTCTGTATACACTCCTGAAGTTCCTCGTTCTGCCGCCAAATCACCTTGTCCACTTTCCTGTTTCCAGATGACACACCGAGTACCCTCGGTGTTCCCTATGAAAGTCCCCCAGTGACTTTCATTTTCAGCTGTACAAGAAATCAAGTTGTTCTGCAGTTTTAGTGTTGGTCCCAGATCTTCTCCAGTGTGGCCAAAATCAAACGTGGGGCTCGAACCCACGACCCCGAGTTTAAGAGTCTCATGCTCTACCGACTGAGCTAGCCGGGGCGTTAAAAGGACACCTGAAAAGACCCTTTGACCCTCAATAAAGCAACATTTTTCCAGGCGTGTTTAAGCAAAGTCCCACTCTGTTTCAGCAATCACTTTTAGATCAGCTGCAACTATTTAGCCGTTTGTTTTCTGCATCTTCCTCCAGACAGTAAGTCTTAGGCTTGGAATAAATTGCTTCGAACTAATCGTTTGCATGCACATCATGGCCACCTCACTTGACGTGAGTTGATGTGGAGGGTCAGTTGTGCGCGTGGTCAGAAATTACTGCCAGGAGTGCCCGAGGTGCACTTTCGTAAGAATGTTGTGGCAGCATTATCTCAGCAGCACAATGGTATATGGTAGAGAAGGATTATGCAATAGTGTTGCCATGTCTTTTGCTTTGTGCAACAAAAGAAATCACGAGTTGTTAAAGTTTTCAAAGTTGTTCAATACAAATATGTCTAAATCATTAGCAACATGCAGATCAAAGTAATGTCAGGAGAGGGATTTGAACCCACGCCTCCACTGGAGACCAGAAGTCCCTTTGGAGAAGGAGTTCTTCCTTGAGTCTGGCGCCTTAGACCGCTCGGCCATCCTGACAGCCGTTGGTGGGCGCCGACTCTTTAGGACAGTGGAACTAAGTCATTAGGTTGTTATTCTCTAATTCAATCAACACACTCAAGGTGTTCTTGAGGAAAGTCTCAATTTGTTGCAATACTCACCTTTGTCTCAGCTGGAAAGGGCCGTCAGTCGGGACTTTGCGCAACTTATGACAGTGTAATGAAGTGAGTGAAGCTCTTGTTTGTGAGTTTAGTGGGTTTCAGTTGGAGTGTTGGTTAGATGATCGATATTGTTTGGCAAAACGTTTGTACGGGTAGCCAAGTCTGGCTGCAGTTGCAGCTGGATTTTCTGAATTGCTACTTTTTCGAAAACCTCAGCATCCATCGTAGGGCTTGCAGCCTTTTGTTACGCTTATGCACAGTTTGAGAAAGCTGATTGGAAACATGGTTACGTGTATAAACGACAACAAAATTGCGGTACTCCGACTGGTATCTAGTCGGGTAAAGTCATTTTCCATATCCCAATTTGTGAAATCAGCTCCCCTGAGAAAGCCGACTGTAATTTGGCTACTTTACTGTGTGTAATTGCAGGAAGTGACTTTCATTTTCAGCTGTACAAGAAATCAAGGTTTTGTGAAGTTTTAGTGTTGGTCCGAGATCTTATCCAGTGTGGCCGTATTAAAAGCACCACGCCCAACGTGGGGCCCGAACCCACGACCCTGAGGTTAAAAGTCTCATGCTCTACCGCCTGAGCTAGCCGGGCCTCAAAGAGGACCCTGAAAAGACCCTTTGACCTTCAATGAAGCAACATATTTCCAGGCGTCTTTGAGCAAAGTCCCACTTTGTTTCAGCAATCGCTCTTAGATAAGCTGCAACTATTTAGCCGTTTGTTTTCTGCAACTTCCTCCAGACAGTAAGTCTTAGGCTTGGAGTATATTGCTTTGAACTAACCGTTTGTCCTCATTATTGAGCCTGTCCATCCTCGTTACTCCCAAAGAGAACCTCAACATCTTAAGGTCTGCTACCTCCAGCTCTGCCTCCTGTGTTTTCTTCAGTGCCGCTGTCTCTAAGCCGAACAACATCGCTGGTCTCACCACCGTCTTGAGACGGTGGCTTCCTTTCATTCTCGCTGACACTCTTTTATCACATAACACACCTGACACTTTTGTCCACCCGTTCCAACCTGATTGCAGTGGCCTCTTCACCTCTTTTCCACACTCTCCGTTGCTCTGAACCGTTGACCCTAAGTACTTAAAGTCCTGCACCTTCTTCACCTCTGCCCCCTGTAACCTCACCGTTCCACCTGGGTCCCTCTCATTGACACACATCTCAGTTTTCCAGAGCAGACCTCCATCTCTCTAGATTTTCCTCCACCTGCTCCCTGTTCTCACTACAAATCACAATGTCATCCGCAAACATCATAGTCCACGGAGATTCCAGTCTAACCTCATCTGTCAGCCTGTCCGCCACCAGAGCAAGGAAGAAGGGGCTCAGAGCCGATCCTTGATGCAGACCCACCGCCACCTTGAACTCCTCTGTCACACCTACAGCACACCTCACCGTGGACTTACAGCTTTCATACATGTCCTTTATCACTCTAACATACTTCTCTGCCACTCCAGAATTCCTCAAACAATACCACAGCTCCTCTCTCGGCACCCTGTCATACGCTTTCTCTAAGTCTACGAAGACACAATGCACCTCCCCGTGACCTTCTCTGTATTTCTCCATCGGCATCCTCAAAGCAAAAACTTCATCTGTTGGACTCTTTCTAGGCATGAAACCATATTGCTCACCTCTGCCCTTAGCCTAGCTTCCACTACTATTTCCCAAAACTTCATTGTGTGGCTCATCAACTTTTTTCCTCTGTAGTTGCCACAGCTCTGCTCATCTCCCTTGTTCTTAAAAATGGGCACCAGTACACTTCTCCTCCAGTCCTCGGCCCTCCTCTCACTCTCCAAGATCTTGTTAAACAAACTAGTCAGAAACTCTACTGCCACCTCTCCTAGACACTTTCATACCTCCACAGGTATATCATCAGGACCCGCTGCCTTTCCACTCTTCATCCTCTTCAACGTCCTCCTCACTTCACTCTTACCAATCTTGGCTACTTCCTGCTCCACACCAGTCACCTCTTCTACTCTTTGTTCCCTTTCATTTTTTCTCATTGATTAACTCTTAAAAAGTTCTCGTTCCATCTTCCCATCACAATCCTGGCACCTGTCAATTTATTTCCATCCTTATCGTTAATCACCCTAACCTGCTGCACATCCTTCCCATCTCTGTCTCTTAGTCTGGCCAACCTGAACAAATCCACCTCTCCGTCTTTAGTGTCCAACCTAGCATACAAGTCCTCATATGCTCTTTGCCACCTCTACCTTCCCCTTACGCTGCCTCTCCCTGTACTCTTGTCGACACTCTTCAGTCCTCGCAGTGTCCCACTTCTTCTTAGCTAACCTTTTTCTCTGTATACACTCCTGAAGTTCCTCGTTCTGCCGCCAAATCACCTTGTCCACTTTCCTGTTTCCAGATGACACACCGAGTACCCTCGGTGTTCCCTATGAAAGTCCCCCAGTGACTTTCATTTTCAGCTGTACAAGAAATCAAGTTGTTCTGCAGTTTTAGTGTTGGTCCCAGATCTTCTCCAGTGTGGCCAAAATCAAACGTGGGGCTCGAACCCACGACCCCGAGTTTAAGAGTCTCATGCTCTACCGACTGAGCTAGCCGGGGCGTTAAAAGGACACCTGAAAAGACCCTTTGACCCTCAATAAAGCAACATTTTTCCAGGCGTGTTTAAGCAAAGTCCCACTCTGTTTCAGCAATCACTTTTAGATCAGCTGCAACTATTTAGCCGTTTGTTTTCTGCATCTTCCTCCAGACAGTAAGTCTTAGGCTTGGAATAAATTGCTTCGAACTAATCGTTTGCATGCACATCATGGCCACCTCACTTGACGTGAGTTGATGTGGAGGGTCAGTTGTGCGCGTGGTCAGAAATTACTGCCAGGAGTGCCCGAGGTGCACTTTCGTAAGAATGTTGTGGCAGCATTATCTCAGCAGCACAATGGTATATGGTAGAGAAGGATTATGCAATAGTGTTGCCATGTCTTTTGCTTTGTGCAACAAAAGAAATCACGAGTTGTTAAAGTTTTCAAAGTTGTTCAATACAAATATGTCTAAATCATTAGCAACATGCAGATCAAAGTAATGTCAGGAGAGGGATTTGAACCCACGCCTCCACTGGAGACCAGAAGTCCCTTTGGAGAAGGAGTTCTTCCTTGAGTCTGGCGCCTTAGACCGCTCGGCCATCCTGACAGCCGTTGGTGGGCGCCGACTCTTTAGGACAGTGGAACTAAGTCATTAGGTTGTTATTCTCTAATTCAATCAACACACTCAAGGTGTTCTTGAGGAAAGTCTCAATTTGTTGCAATACTCACCTTTGTCTCAGCTGGAAAGGGCCGTCAGTCGGGACTTTGCGCAACTTATGACAGTGTAATGAAGTGAGTGAAGCTCTTGTTTGTGAGTTTAGTGGGTTTCAGTTGGAGTGTTGGTTAGATGATCGATATTGTTTGGCAAAACGTTTGTACGGGTAGCCAAGTCTGGCTGCAGTTGCAGCTGGATTTTCTGAATTGCTACTTTTTCGAAAACCTCAGCATCCATCGTAGGGCTTGCAGCCTTTTGTTACGCTTATGCACAGTTTGAGAAAGCTGATTGGAAACATGGTTACGTGTATAAACGACAACAAAATTGCGGTACTCCGAGTGGTATCTAGTCGGGTAAAGTCGGTTTCCATATCCCAATTTGTAAAATCAGCTGCCCTGACAAAGCCGACTGTAATTTGGCTACTTTACTGTGTGTAATTGCAGGAAGTGACTTTCATTTACAGCTGTACAAGAAATAAAGGTTTTGTGCAGTTTTAGCATTGGTCCCAGATCTTATCCAGTGTGGCCGTATTAAAACCACCACGCATAACATGGGGCTCGAAACCACGACCCTGAGATTAAAAGTCTCATGCTCTACCGCCTGAGCTAGCCGGGCCTCAAAGAGGACCCTGAAAAGACCCTTTGACCTTCAATGAAGCAACATATTTCCAGGCGTCTTTGAGCAAAGTCCCACTTTGTTTCAGCAATCGCTCTTACATCAGCTGCAACTATTTAGCCGTTTGTTTTCTGCAACTTCCTCCAGACAGTAAGTCTTAGGCTTGGAGTATATTGCTTTGAACTAACCGTTTGACCTCATTATTGAGCCTGTCCATCCTCGTTACTCCCAAAGAGAACCTCAACATCTTAAGGTCTGCTACCTCCAGCTCTGCCTCCTGTGTTTTCTTCAGTGCCGCTGTCTCTAAGCCGAACAACATCGCTGGTCTCACCACCGTCTTGAGACGGTGGCTTCCTTTCATTCTCGCTGACACTCTTTTATCACACAACACACCTGACACTTTTGTCCACCCGTTCCAACCTGATTGCAGTGGCCTCTTCACCTCTTTTCCACACTCTCCGTTGCTCTGAACCGTTGACCCTAAGTACTTAAAGTCCTGCACCTTCTTCACCTCTGCCCCCTGTAACCTCACCGTTCCACCTGGGTCCCTCTCATTGACACACATCTCAGTTTTCCAGAGCAGACCTCCATCTCTCTAGATTTTCCTCCACCTGCTCCCTGTTCTCACTACAAATCACAATGTCATCCGCAAACATCATAGTCCACGGAGATTCCAGTCTAACCTCATCTGTCAGCCTGTCCGCCACCAGAGCAAGGAAGAAGGGGCTCAGAGCCGATCCTTGATGCAGACCCACCGCCACCTTGAACTCCTCTGTCACACCTACAGCACACCTCACCGCGGTCTTACAGCTTTCATACATGTCCTCCATCACTCTAACATACTTCTCTGCCACTCCAGAATTCCTCATACAATACCACAGCTCCTCTCTCGGCACCCTGTCATACGCTTTCTCTAAGTCTACGAAGACACAATGCACCTCCCCATGACCTTCTCTGTATTTCTCCATCGGCATCCTCAAAGCAAATACTTCATCTGTTGGACTCTTTCTAGGCATGAAACCATATTGCTCACCTCTGCCCTTAGCCTAGCTTCCACTACTATTTCCCACAACTTCATTGTGTGGCTCATCAACTTTTTTCCTCTGTAGTTGCCACAGCTCTGCTCATCTCCCTTGTTCTTAAAAATGGGCACCAGTACACTTCTCCTCCAGTCCTCGGCCCTCCTCTCACTCTCCAAGATCTTGTTAAACAAACTAGTCAAAAACTCTACTGCCACCTCTCCTAGACACTTTCATACCTCCACAGGTATGTCATCAGGACCCGCTGCCTTTCCACTCTTCATCCTCTTCAACGTCCTCCTCACTTCACTCTTACTAATCTTGGCTACTTCCTGCTCCACACCAGTCACCTCTTCTACTCTTTGTTCCCTTTCATTTTCCTCATTGATTAACTCTTAAAAAGTTCTCCTTCCATCTTCCCATCACAATCCTGGCACCTGTCAATTTATTTCCATCCTTATCGTTAATCACCCTAACCTGCTGCACATCCTTCCCATCTCTGTCTCTTAGTCTGGCCAACCTGAACAAATCCACCTCTCCCTCTTTAGTGTCCAACCTAGCATACAAGTCCTCATATGCTCTTTGCCACCTCTACCTTCACCTTACGCTGCATCTCCCTGTACTCTTGTCGACACTCTTCAGTCCTCGCAGTGTCCCACTTCTTCTTAGCTAACCTTTTTCTCTGTATACACTCCTAAAGTTCCTCGTTCTGCCCCCAAATCACCTTGTCCACTTTCCTGTTTCCAGATGACACACCGAGTACCCTCGGTGTTCCCTATGAAAGTCCCCCAGTGACTTTCATTTTCAGCTGTACAAGAAATCAAGTTGTTCTGCAGTTTTAGTGTTGGTCCCAGATCTTCTCCAGTGTGGCCAAAATCAAACGTGGGGCTCAAACCCACGACCCTGAGATTAAGAGTCTCATGCTCTACCGACTGAGCTAGCCGGGCCCCTAAAAGGACACCTGAAAAGACCCTTTGATCTTCCATAAAGCAACATTTTTCCAGGCGTGTTTAAGCAAAGTCCCACTCTGTTTCAGCAATCACTTTTAGATCAGCTGCAACTATTTAGCCGTTTGTTTTCTGCATCTTCCTCCAGACAGTAAGTCTTAGGCTTGGATTAAATTGCTTCGAACTAATCGTTTGCATGCACATCATGGCCACCTCACTTGACGTGAGTTGATGTGGAGGGTCAGTTGTGCGCGTGGTCAGAAATTACTGCCAGGAGTGCCCGAGGTGCACTCTCGTAAGAATGTTGCGGCAGCATTATCTCAGCAGCACAATGGTATATTGTAGAGAAGGATTATGCAATAGTGTTGCCATGTCTTTTGCTTTGTGCAACAAAAGAAATCACGAGTTGTTAAAGTTTTCAAAGTTGTTCAATACAAATATGTCTAAATCATTAGCAACATGCAGATCAAAGTAATGTCAGGAGAGGGATTTGAACCCACACCTCCACTGGAGACCAGAAGTCCTTTTGGGGAAGGAGTTCTTCGTTGAGTCTGGCGACTTAGACCGCTCTGCCATCCTGACAGCCGTTGGTGGGCGCCGACTCTTTAGGACAGTGGAACTAAGTCATTAGGCTGTTATTCTCTAATTCAATCAACACACTCAAGGTGTTCTTGAGGAAAGTCTCAATTTGTTGCAATACTCACCTTTGTCTCAGCTGGAAAGGGCCGTCAGTCGGGACTTTGCGCAACTTATGACAGTGTAATGAAGTGAGTGAAGCTCTCGTTTGTGAGTTTAGTGGGTTTCAGTTGGAGTGTTGGTTAGATGATCGATACTGTTTGGCAAAACGTTTGTACGGGTAGCCAAGTCTGGCTGCAGTTGCAGCTGGATTTTCTGAATTGCTACTTTTTCAAAAACCTCAGCATCCATCGTAGGGCTTGCACCCTTTTGTTACGCTTATGCACAGTTTGAGAAAGCTGATTGGAAACATGGTTACGTGTATAAACGACAACAAAATTGCGGTACTCCGAGTGGTATCTAGTCGGGTAAAGTCGGTTTCCATATCCCAATTTGTGAAATCAGCTGCCCTGACAAAGCCGACTGTAATTTGGCTACTTTACTGTGTGTAATTGCAGGAAGTGACTTTCATTTTCAGCTGTACAAGAAATAAAGGTTTTGTGGAGTTTTAGTGTTGGTCCGAGATCTTATCCAGTGTGGCCGTATTAAAAGCACCACGCCCAATGTGGGGCTCAAACCCACGACCCTGAGATTAAAAGTCTCATGCTCTACCGCCTAAGCTAGCCGGGCCTCAAAGAGGACCCTGAAAAGACCCTTTGACCTTCAATGAAGCAACATATTTCCAGGCGTCTTTGAGCAAAGTCCCACTTTGTTTCAGCAATCGCTCTTACATCAGCTGCAACTATTTAGCCGTTTGTTTTCTGCAACTTCCTCCAGACAGTAAGTCTTAGGCTTGGAGTATATTGCTTTGAACTAACCTCAACATCTTAAGGTCTGCTACCTCCAGCTCTGCCTCCTGTGTTTTCTTCAGTGCCGCTGTCTCTAAGCCGAACAACATCGCTGGTCTCACCACCGTCTTGAGACGGTGGCTTCCTTTCATTCTCGCTGACACTCTTTTATCACACAACACACCTGACACTTTTGTCCACCCGTTCCAACCTGATTGCAGTGGCCTCTTCACCTCTTTTCCACACTCTCCGTTGCTCTGAACCGTTGACCCTAAGTACTTAAAGTCCTGCACCTTCTTCACCTCTGCCCCCTGTAACCTCACCGTTCCACCTGGGTCCCTCTCATTGACACACATCTCAGTTTTCCAGAGCAGACCTCCATCTCTCTAGATTTTCCTCCACCTGCTCCCTGTTCTCACTACAAATCACAATGTCATCCGCAAACATCATAGTCCACGGAGATTCCAGTCTAACCTCATCTGTCAGCCTGTCCGCCACCAGAGCAAGGAAGAAGGGGCTCAGAGCCGATCCTTGATGCAGACCCACCGCCACCTTGAACTCCTCTGTCACACCTACAGCACACCTCACCGCGGTCTTACAGCTTTCATACATGTCCTCCATCACTCTAACATACTTCTCTGCCACTCCAGAATTCCTCATACAATACCACAGCTCCTCTCTCGGCACCCTGTCATACGCTTTCTCTAAGTCTACGAAGACACAATGCACCTCCCCATGACCTTCTCTGTATTTCTCCATCGGCATCCTCAAAGCAAATACTTCATCTGTTGGACTCTTTCTAGGCATGAAACCATATTGCTCACCTCTGCCCTTAGCCTAGCTTCCACTACTATTTCCCACAACTTCATTGTGTGGCTCATCAACTTTTTTCCTCTGTAGTTGCCACAGCTCTGCTCATCTCCCTTGTTCTTAAAAATGGGCACCAGTACACTTCTCCTCCAGTCCTCGGCCCTCCTCTCACTCTCCAAGATCTTGTTAAACAAACTAGTCAGAAACTCTACTGCCACCTCTCCTAGACACTTTCATACCTCCACAGGTATGTCATCAGGACCCGCTGCCTTTCCACTCTTCATCCTCTTCAACGTCCTCCTCACTTCACTCTTACTAATCTTGGCTACTTCCTGCTCCACACCAGTCACCTCTTCTACTCTTTGTTCCCTTTCATTTTCCTCATTGATTAACTCTTAAAAAGTTCTCCTTCCATCTTCCCATCACAATCCTGGCACCTGTCAATTTATTTCCATCCTTATCGTTAATCACCCTAACCTGCTGCACATCCTTCCCATCTCTGTCTCTTAGTCTGGCCAACCTGAACAAATCCACCTCTCCCTCTTTAGTGTCCAACCTAGCATACAAGTCCTCATATGCTCTTTGCCACCTCTACCTTCACCTTACGCTGCATCTCCCTGTACTCTTGTCGACTCTCTTCAGTCCTCGCAGTGTCCCACTTCTTCTTAGCTAACCTTTTTCTCTGTATACACTCCTAAAGTTCCTTGTTCTGCCCCCAAATCACCTTGTCCACTTTCCTGTTTCCAGATGACACACCGAGTACCCTCGGTGTTCCCTATGAAAGTCCCCCAGTGACTTTCATTTTCAGCTGTACAAGAAATCAAGTTGTTCTGCAGTTTTAGTGTTGGTCCCAGATCTTCTCCAGTGTGGCCAAAATCAAACGTGGGGCTCGAACCCACGACCCTGAGATTAAGAGTCTCATGCTCTACCGACTGAGCTAGCCGGGCCTGTAAGACACCTGAACAGACCCTTTGACCCTCAATAAAGCAACATTTTTCCAGGCGTGTTTAAGCAAAGTCCCACTCTGTTTCAGCAATCACTTTTAGATCAGCTGCAACTATTTAGCCGTTTGTTTTCTGCATCTTCCTCCAGACAGTAAGTCTTAGGCTTGGAATAAATTGCTTCGAACTAATTCTCTGTATTTCTCCATCGGCATCCTCAAAGCAAATACTTCATCTGTTGGACTCTTTCTAGGCATGAAACCATATTGCTCACCTCTGCCCTTAGCCTAGCTTCCACTACTATTTCCCACAACTTCATTGTGTGGCTCATCAACTTTTTTCCTCTGTAGTTGCCACAGCTCTGCTCATCTCCCTTGTTCTTAAAAATGGGCATCAGTACACTTCTCCTCCAGTCCTCGGCCCTCCTCTCACTCTCCAAGATCTTGTTAAACAAACTAGTCAAAAACTCTACTGCCACCTCTCCTAGACACTTTCATACCTCCACAGGTATGTCATCAGGACCCGCTGCCTTTCCACTCTTCATCCTCTTCAACGTCCTCCTCACTTCACTCTTACTAATCTTGGCTACTTCCTGCTCCACACCAGTCACCTCTTCTACTCTTTGTTCCCTTTCATTTTCCTCATTGATTAACTCTTAAAAAGTTCTCCTTCCATCTTCCCATCACAATCCTGGCACCTGTCAATTTATTTCCATCCTTATCGTTAATCACCCTAACCTGCTGCACATCCTTCCCATCTCTGTCTCTTAGTCTGGCCAACCTGAACAAATCCACCTCTCCCTCTTTAGTGTCCAACCTAGCATACAAGTCCTCATATGCTCTTTGCCACCTCTACCTTCACCTTACGCTGCATCTCCCTGTACTCTTGTCGACTCTCTTCAGTCCTCGCAGTGTCCCACTTCTTCTTAGCTAACCTTTTTCTCTGTATACACTCCTAAAGTTCCTCGTTCTGCCCCCAAATCACCTTGTCCACTTTCCTGTTTCCAGATGACACACCGAGTACCCTCGGTGTTCCCTATGAAAGTCCCCCAGTGACTTTCATTTTCAGCTGTACAAGAAATCAAGTTGTTCTGCAGTTTTAGTGTTGGTCCCAGATCTTCTCCAGTGTGGCCAAAATCAAACGTGGGGCTCGAACCCACGACCCTGAGATTAAGAGTCTCATGCTCTACCGACTGAGCTAGCCGGGCCCCTAAAAGGACACCTGAAAAGACCCTTTGACCCTCCATAAAGCAACATTTTTCCAGGCGTGTTTAAGCAAAGTCCCACTCTGTTTCAGCAATCACTTTTAGATCAGCTGCCACTATTTAGCCGTTTGTTTTCTGCATCTTCCTCCAGACAGTAAGTCTTAGGCTTGGATTAAATTGCTTCGAACTAATCGTTTGCATGCACATCATGGCCACCTCACTTGACGTGAGTTGATGTGGAGGGTCAGTTGTGCGCGTGGTCAGAAATTACTGCCAGGAGTGCCCGAGGTGCACTCTCGTAAGAATGTTGCGGCAGCATTATCTCAGCAGCACAATGGTATATGGTAGAGAAGGATTATGCAATAGTGTTGCCATGTCTTTTGCTTTGTGCAACAAAAGAAATCACGAGTTGTTAAAGTTTTCAAAGTTGTTCAATACAAATATGTCTAAATCATTAGCAACATGCAGATCAAAGTAATGTCAGGAGAGGGATTTGAACCCACACCTCCACTGGAGACCAGAAGTCCCTTTGGGGAAGGAGTTCTTCCTTGAGTCTGGCGACTTAGACCGCTCTGCCATCCTGACAGCCGTTGGTGGGCGCCGACTCTTTAGGACAGTGGAACTAAGTCATTAGGTTGTTATTCTCTAATTCAATCAACACACTCAAGGTGTTCTTGAGGAAAGTCTCAATTTGTTGCAATACTCACCTTTGTCTCAGCTGGAAAGGGCCGTCAGTCGGGACTTTGCGCAACTTATGACAGTGTAATGAAGTGAGTGAAGCTCTCGTTTGTGAGTTTAGTGGGTTTCAGTTGGAGTGTTGGTTAGATGATCGATACTGTTTGGCAAAACGTTTGTACGGGTAGCCAAGTCTGGCTGCAGTTGCAGCTGGATTTTCTGAATTGCTACTTTTTCAAAAACCTCAGCATCCATCGTAGGGCTTGCAGCCTTTTGTTACGCTTATGCACAGTTTGAGAAAGCTGATTGGAAACATGGTTACGTGTATAAACGACAACAAAATTGCGGTACTCCGAGTGGTATCTAGTCGGGTAAAGTCGGTTTCCATATCCCAATTTGTGAAATCAGCTGCCCTGACAAAGCCGACTGTAATTTGGCTACTTTACTGTGTGTAATTGCAGGAAGTGACTTTCATTTTCAGCTGTACAAGAAATAAAGGTTTTGTGGAGTTTTAGTGTTGGTCCGAGATCTTATCCAGTGTGGCCGTATTAAAAGCACCACGCCCAATGTGGGGCTCGAACCCACGACCCTGAGATTAAAAGTCTCATGCTCTACCGCCTAAGCTAGCCGGGCCTCAAAGAGGACCCTGAAAAGACCCTTTGACCTTCAATGAAGCAACATATTTCCAGGCGTCTTTGAGCAAAGTCCCACTTTGTTTCAGCAATCGCTCTTACATCAGCTGCAACTATTTAGCCGTTTGTTTTCTGCAACTTCCTCCAGACAGTAAGTCTTAGGCTTGGAGTATATTGCTTTGAACTAACCTCAACATCTTAAGGTCTGCTACCTCCAGCTCTGCCTCCTGTGTTTTCTTCAGTGCCGCTGTCTCTAAGCCGAACAACATCGCTGGTCTCACAACCGTCTTGAGACGGTGGCTTCCTTTCATTCTCGCTGACACTCTTTTATCACACAACACACCTGACACTTTTGTCCACCCGTTCCAACCTGATTGCAGTGGCCTCTTCACCTCTTTTCCACACTCTCCGTTGCTCTGAACCGTTGACCCTAAGTACTTAAAGTCCTGCACCTTCTTCACCTCTGCCCCCTGTAACCTCACCGTTCCACCTGGGTCCCTCTCATTGACACACATCTCAGTTTTCCAGAGCAGACCTCCATCTCTCTAGATTTTCCTCCACCTGCTCCCTGTTCTCACTACAAATCACAATGTCATCCGCAAACATCATAGTCCACGGAGATTCCAGTCTAACCTCATCTGTCAGCCTGTCCGCCACCAGAGCAAGGAAGAAGGGGCTCAGAGCCGATCCTTGATGCAGACCCACCGCCACCTTGAACTCCTCTGTCACACCTACAGCACACCTCACCGCG
Source organism: Channa argus (assembly GCF_033026475.1). NCBI lineage: Eukaryota > Metazoa > Chordata > Actinopteri > Anabantiformes > Channidae > Channa > Channa argus. The sequence continues at coordinate 13,880 of NW_027125258.1, read as the reverse complement.
GTCTTACAGCTTTCATACATGTCCTCCATCACTCTAACATACTTCTCTGCCACTCCAGAATTCCTCATACAATACCACAGCTCCTCTCTCGGCACCCTGTCATACGCTTTCTCTAAGTCTACGAAGACACAATGCACCTCCCCATGACCTTCTCTGTATTTCTCCATCGGCATCCTCAAAGCAAATACTTCATCTGTTGGACTCTTTTTAGGCATGAAACCATATTGCTCACCTCTGCCCTTAGCCTAGCTTCCACTACTATTTCCCACAACTTCATTGTGTGGCTCATCAACTTTTTTCCTCTGTAGTTGCCACAGCTCTGCTCATCTCCCTTGTTCTTAAAAATGGGCACCAGTACACTTCTCCTCCAGTCCTCGGCCCTCCTCTCACTCTCCAAGATCTTGTTAAACAAACTAGTCAGAAACTCTACTGCCACCTCTCCTAGACACTTTCATACCTCCACAGGTATGTCATCAGGACCCGCTGCCTTTCCACTCTTCATCCTCTTCAACGTCCTCCTCACTTCACTCTTACTAATCTTGGCTACTTCCTGCTCCACACCAGTCACCTCTTCTACTCTTTGTTCCCTTTCATTTTCCTCATTGATTAACTCTTAAAAAGTTCTCGTTCCTTGTTCTGCCGCCAAATCACCTTGTCCACTTTCCTGTTTCCAGATGACACACCGAGTACCCTCGGTGTTCCCTATGAAAGTCCCCCAGTGACTTTCATTTTCAGCTGTACAAGAAATCAAGTTGTTCTGCAGTTTTAGTGTTGGTCCCAGATCTTCTCCAGTGTGGCCATAATCAAAAGAGACCCCGCCCAACGTGGGGCTCGAACCCACGACCCTGAGATTAAGAGTCTCATGCTCTACCAACTGAGCTAGCCGGGCCGCTAAAAGGACACCTGAAAAGACCCTTTGACCCTCAATGAAGCAACATTTTTCCAGGCGTGTTTAAGCAAAGTCCCACTCTGTTTCAGCAATCACTTTTAGATCAGCTGCAACTATTTAGCCATTTGTTTTCTGCATCTTCCTCCAGACAGTAAGTCTTAGGCTTGGAATAAATTGCTTCGAACTAATCGTTTGCATGCACATCATGGCCACCTCACTTGACGTGAGTTGATGTGGAGGGTCAGTTGTGCGCGTGGTCAGAAATTACTGCCAGGAGTGCCCGAGGTGCATTCTCGTAAGAATGTTGCGGCAGCATTATCTCAGCAGCACAATGGTATATGGTAGAGAAGGATTATGCAATAGTGTTGCCATGTCTTTTGCTCTGTGCAACAAAAGAAATCACGAGTTGTTAAAGTTTTCAAAGTTGTTCAATACAAATATGTCTAAATCATTAGCAACATGTAGATCAAAGTAATGTCAGGAGAGGGATTTGAACCCACGCCTCCACTGGAGACCAGAAGTCCCTTTGGGGAAAGAGTTCTTCCTTGAGTCTGGCGCCTTAGACCGCTCGGCCATCCTGACAGCCGTTGGTGGGCGCCGACTCTTTAGGACAGTGGAACTAAGTCATTAGGTTGTTATTCTCTAATTCAATCAACATACTCAAGGTGTTCTTGAGGAAAGTCTCAATTTGTTGCAATACTCACCTTTGTCTCAGCTGGAAATGGCCGTCAGTCGGGACTTTGCGCAACTTTTGACAGTGTAATGAAGTGAGTGAAGCTCTTGTTTGTGAGTTTAGTGGGTTTCAGTTGGAGTGTTGGTTAGATGATCGATATTGTTTGGCAAAACGTTTGTACGGGTAGCCAAGTCTGGCTGCAGTTGCAGCTGGATTTTCTGAATTGCTACTTTTTCAAAAACCTCAGCATCCATCGTAGGGCTTGCAGCCTTTTTTTACGCTTATGTACAGTTTGAAAAAGCTGATTGGAAACATGGTTACGTGTATAAACGACAACAAAATTGCGGTACTCCGACTGGTATCTAGTCAGGTAAAGTCATTTTCCATATCCCAATTTGTGAAATCAGCTCCCCTGAGAAAGCCGACTGTAATTTGGCTACTTTACTGTGTGTAATTGCAGGAAGTGACTTTCATTTTCAGCTGTACAAGAAATCAAGGTTTTGTGGAGTTTTAGTGTTGGTCCGAGATCTTATCCAGTGTGGCCGTATTAAAAGCACCACGCCCAACGTGGGGCCGGAACCCACGACCCTGAGATTAAAAGTCTCATGCTCTACCGCCTGAGCTAGCCGGGCCTCAAAGAGGACCCTGAAAAGACCCTTTGACCTTCAATGAAGCAACATATTTCCAGGCGTCTTTGAGCAAAGCACCACTTTGTTTCAGCAATCACTCTTACATCAGCTACAACTATTTAGCCGTTTGTTTTCTGCAACTTCCTCCAGACAGTAAGTCTTAGGCTTGGAGTATATTGCTTTGAACTAACCGTTTGTCCTCATTATTGAGCCTGTCCATCCTCGTTACTCCCAAAGAGAACCTCAACATCTTAAGGTCTGCTACTCCCAGCTCTGCCTCCTGTGTTTTCTTCAGTGCCGCTGTCTCTAAGCCGAACAACATCGCTGGTCTCACCACCGTCTTGAGACGGTGGCTTCCTTTCATTCTCGCTGACACTCTTTTATCACACAACTCACCTGACACTTTTGTCCACCCGTTCCAACCTGATTGCAGTGGCCTCTTCATCTCTTTTCCACACTCTCCGTTGCTCTGAACCGTTGACCCTAAGTACTTAAAGTCCTGCACCTTCTTCACCTCTGCCCCCTGTAACCTCACCGTTCCACCTGGGTCCCTCTCATTGACACACATCTCAGTTTTCCAGAGCAGACCTCCATCTCTCTAGATTTTCCTCCACCTGCTCCCTGTTCTCACTACAAATCACAATGTCATCCGCAAACATCATAGTCCATGGAGATTCCAGTCTAACCTCATCTGTCAGCCTGTCCGCCACCAGAGCAAGGAAGAAGGGGCTCAGAGCCGATCCTTGATGCAGACCCACCGCCACCTTGAACTCCTCTGTCACACCTACAGCACACCTCACCGCGGTCTTACAGCTTTCATACATGTCCTCCATCACTCTAACATACTTCTCTGCCACTCCAGAATTCCTCATACAATACCACAGCTCCTCTCTCGGCACCCTGTCATACGCTTTCTCTAAGTCTACGAAGACACAATGCACCTCCCCATGACCTTCTCTGTATTTCTCCATCGGCATCCTCAAAGCAAATACTTCATCTGTTGGACTCTTTCTAGGCATGAAACCATATTGCTCACCTCTGCCCTTAGCCTAGCTTCCACTACTATTTCCCACAACTTCATTGTGTGGCTCATCAACTTTTTTCCTCTGTAGTTGCCACAGCTCTGCTCATCTCCCTTGTTCTTAAAAATGGGCACCAGTACACTTCTCCTCCAGTCCTCGGCCCTCCTCTCACTCTCCAAGATCTTGTTAAACAAACTAGTCAGAAACTCTACTGCCACCTCTCCTAGACACTTTCATACCTCCACAGGTATGTCATCAGGACCCGCTGCCTTTCCACTCTTCATCCTCTTCAACGTCCTCCTCACTTCACTCTTACTAATCTTGGCTACTTCCTGCTCCACACCAGTCACCTCTTCTACTCTTTGTTCCCTTTCATTTTCCTCATTGATTAACTCTTAAAAAGTTCTCCTTCCATCTTCCCATCACAATCCTGGCACCTGTCAATTTATTTCCATCCTTATCGTTAATCACCCTAACCTGCTGCACATCCTTCCCATCTCTGTCTCTTAGTCTGGCCAACCTGAACAAATCCACCTCTCCCTCTTTAGTGTCCAACCTAGCATACAAGTCCTCATATGCTCTTTGCCACCTCTACCTTCACCTTACGCTGCATCTCCCTGTACTCTTGTCGACTCTCTTCAGTCCTCGCAGTGTCCCACTTCTTCTTAGCTAACCTTTTTCTCTGTATACACTCCTAAAGTTCCTCGTTCTGCCCCCAAATCACCTTGTCCACTTTCCTGTTTCCAGATGACACACCGAGTACCCTCGGTGTTCCCTATGAAAGTCCCCCAGTGACTTTCATTTTCAGCTGTACAAGAAATCAAGTTGTTCTGCAGTTTTAGTGTTTGTCCCAGATCTTCTCCAGTGTGGCCAAAATCAAACGTGGGGCTCGAACCCACGACCCTGAGATTAAGAGTCTCATGCTCTACCGACTGAGCTAGCCGGGCCTGTAAGACACCTGAACAGACCCTTTGACCCTCAATAAAGCAACATTTTTCCAGGCGTGTTTAAGCAAAGTCCCACTCTGTTTCAGCAATCACTTTTAGATCAGCTGCAACTATTTAGCCGTTTGTTTTCTGCATCTTCCTCCAGACAGTAAGTCTTAGGCTTGGAATAAATTGCTTCGAACTAATTCTCTGTATTTCTCCATCGGCATCCTCAAAGCAAATACTTCATCTGTTGGACTCTTTCTAGGCATGAAACCATATTGCTCACCTCTGCCCTTAGCCTAGCTTCCACTACTATTTCCCACAACTTCATTGTGTGGCTCATCAACTTTTTTCCTCTGTAGTTGCCACAGCTCTGCTCATCTCCCTTGTTCTTAAAAATGGGCATCAGTACACTTCTCCTCCAGTCCTCGGCCCTCCTCTCACTCTCCAAGATCTTGTTAAACAAACTAGTCAAAAACTCTACTGCCACCTCTCCTAGACACTTTCATACCTCCACAGGTATGTCATCAGGACCCGCTGCCTTTCCACTCTTCATCCTCTTCAACGTCCTCCTCACTTCACTCTTACTAATCTTGGCTACTTCCTGCTCCACACCAGTCACCTCTTCTACTCTTTGTTCCCTTTCATTTTCCTCATTGATTAACTCTTAAAAAGTTCTCCTTCCATCTTCCCATCACAATCCTGGCACCTGTCAATTTATTTCCATCCTTATCGTTAATCACCCTAACCTGCTGCACATCCTTCCCATCTCTGTCTCTTAGTCTGGCCAACCTGAACAAATCCACCTCTCCCTCTTTAGTGTCCAACCTAGCATACAAGTCCTCATATGCTCTTTGCCACCTCTACCTTCACCTTACGCTGCATCTCCCTGTACTCTTGTCGACTCTCTTCAGTCCTCGCAGTGTCCCACTTCTTCTTAGCTAACCTTTTTCTCTGTATACACTCCTAAAGTTCCTCGTTCTGCCCCCAAATTTTTCCAGGCGTGTTTAAGCAAAGTCCCACTCTGTTTCAGCAATCACTTTTAGATCAGCTGCAACTATTTAGCCATTTGTTTTCAGCATCTTCCTCGGACAGTAAGTATTACGCTTGGAATATATTGCTTTGAACTAACCGTTTGGGTGCACATCATGGCCACCTCACTTGACGTGAGTTAATGTGGAGCGTCAGTTGTGCGTGAAGTGAGTAAAGCTCTTGTAAGTGAGTTTAGTGGGTCTCAGTTGGAGTGTTGGTTAGATGATTAATTTTGTTTGGCAAAACGTTTGTACAAGCAGCCAAGTCTGGCTGCAGTTGCAGCTGGGTTTTCTGAATTGCTTCTCTTTCGAAAACCTCAGCATCCATCGTGGGGCTTGCAGCCTTTTGTTACGTATATAAGGACAGTTTGAGAAACCTCATTGGAAACCTGATTTCCAGGTGTGTTTGCGCAAAGTCCAAGAGCTTTGTGCAACAAAAGACAATCACGAGTGGCTAAATACAAACATGTCTAAATCATGACCAACATGCAGAGGGAAGAAATGTCAGGAGTGGGATTTCAACCCACGCCTCCATTGGAGACCAGACGTCCTTTTGGGGAAAGAGCCCTTTCATAAGTCTGGCACCTTAGACCGCTCGGCCATCCTGACAGCCATTGGTGGGAATTGACTCTTTAGGACAGTGGAATTAACTCATTAGTTTATTATTCTCTAATTCAATCAACATACTCAAGGTGTTCTTGAGAAAAGTCTCCATTTCTTGCAATATTCACCTTTGTCTCAGCTTCAAAGGACGTCAGTCGGGACTTTGCACAACTTATGACAGTGACATGAAGTGAGTGAAGCTCTTGTAAATGAGTTTAGTGGGTCTCAGTTGGATTGTTGGTTAGATGATTAATTTTGTTTGGTAAAAAAAATTGTACAAGCAGCCAAGTCTGGCTGCAGTTGCAGCTGGGTTTTCTGAATTGCTTCTCTTTCGAAAACCTCAGCATCCATCATGGGGCTTGCAGCCTTTTGTTACTTATATACGCACAGTTTGAGAAACCTGATTGGAAACATGGTTACGTTTATAAACGACAACGAAATTGGCGTTCTCCGACTGGTATCTAGTCGGGTAAAGTCAGTTTCCATACCTCAGTTTGTGAAATCAGCTCCCCTGAGAATGCCGACTGTAATTTGGCTACTTTACTGTGTGTAATTGCCGGAAGTGACTTTCATTTTCAGCTGGACAAGAGATCAAGTTTTTCTGCCGTTTTACTGTGGGTCTCCTGAAACTGAACTCCTGAAAAGACCTTTTGATCCTCAATAAAGCAACATATTTCCAGGCGTGTTTGAGCAAAGTCCCACTCTGTTTCAGCAATCACTTTTAGATCAGCTGCAACTATTTAGCCATTTGTTTTCAGCATCTTCCTCGGACAGTAAGTATTACGCTTGGAATATATTGCTTTGAACTAAACGTTTGCATGCACATCATGACCACCTCACTTGACGTGAGTTGATGTGGAGCGTCAGTTGTCAGAAATTACTGCCAGGAGTGCCCGAGGTGCGTTCTCGTAAGAATGTTGCGGCAGCATCATCTCAGCAGCACATTGGTATCTGGTAGAGAAGGATTATGCAATAGTGTCGCCATGTCTTTTGCTTTGTGCAACAAAAGACGATCACGAGTTGCTAAAGTTGTCAAATACAAACATGTCTTAATCATGATCAACATGCAAAGGGAAGAAATGTCAGGAGTGGGATTTGAACTCACGCCTCCATTGGAGACCAGAAGTCCCTTTGGGGAAAGAGCCCTTGCTTAAGTCTGGCGCCTTAGACCGCTCGGCCATCCTGACAGCCATTGGTGGGAATTGACTCTTTAGGACAGTGGAACTAACTCATTAGTTTATTATTCTCTAATTCAATCAACATACTCAAGGTGTTCTTGAGAAAAGTCTCCATTTCTTGCAATATTCACCTTTGTCTCAGCTTGAAAGGACGTCAGTCGGGACTTTGCACAACTTATGACAGTGACATGAAGTGAGTGAAGCTCTTGTAAGTGAGTTTAGTGGGTCTCAGTTGGAGTGTTGGTTATATGATTAATTTTGTTTGGCAAAAGGTTTGTACAAGCAGCCAAGTCTGGCTGCAGTTGCAGCTGGGTTTTCTGAATTGCTTCTCTTTCGAAAACCTCAGCATCCATCGTGGGGCTTGCAACCTTTTGTTACGTATATACGGACAGTTTGAGAAACCTCATTGGAAACCTGATTTCCAGGTGTATTTGCGCAAAGTCCCACTTTGTTTCAGCAATCACTTTTAGATCAACTGCAACTATTTAGCCATTTGTTTTTAGCATCTTCTTCGGATAGTAAGTCTTACGCTTGGAATATATTGCTTTGAACTAACCGTTTGCATGCACATCATGGCCACCTCACTTGACGTGAGTTGATGTTGAGCGTCAGTTGTCAGAAATTACTGCCAAGAGTGCCCGAGGTGCGTTCTCGTAAGAATGTTGCGGCAGCATCATCTCAGCAGCACATTGGTATCTGGTAGAGAAGGATTATGCAATAGTGTCGCCATGTCTTTTGCTTTGTGCAACAAAAGACAATCACGAGTTGCTAAAGTTTTCAAATACAAACATGTCTAAATCATGACCAACATGCAGAGGGAAGAAATGTCAGGAGTGGGATTTCAACCCACGCCTCCATTGGAGACCAGACGTCCTTTTGGGGAAAGAGCCCTTTCATAAGTCTGGCACCTTAGACCGCTCGGCCATCCTGACAGCCATTGGTGGGAATTGACTCTTTAGGACAGTGGAATTAACTCATTAGTTTATTATTCTCTAATTCAATCAACATACTCAAGGTGTTCTTGAGAAAAGTCTCCATTTCTTGCAATATTCACCTTTGTCTCAGCTTCAAAGGACGTCAGTCGGGACTTTGCACAACTTATGACAGTGACATGAAGTGAGTGAAGCTCTTGTAAATGAGTTTAGTGGGTCTCAGTTGGATTGTTGGTTAGATGATTAATTTTGTTTGGTAAAAAAAATTGTACAAGCAGCCAAGTCTGGCTGCAGTTGCAGCTGGGTTTTCTGAATTGCTTCTCTTTCGAAAACCTCAGCATCCATCATGGGGCTTGCAGCCTTTTGTTACTTATATACGCACAGTTTGAGAAACCTGATTGGAAACATGGTTACGTTTATAAACGACAACGAAATTGGCATTCTCCGACTGGTATCTAGTCGGGTAAAGTCAGTTTCCATACCTCAGTTTGTGAAATCAGCTCCCCTGAGAATGCCGACTGTAATTTGGCTACTTTACTGTGTGTAATTGCCGGAAGTGACTTTCATTTTCAGCTGGACAAGAGATCAAGTTTTTCTGCCGTTTTACTGTGGGTCTCCTGAAACTGAACTCCTGAAAAGACCTTTTGATCCTCAATAAAGCAACATATTTCCAGGCGTGTTTGAGCAAAGTCCCACTCTGTTTCAGCAATCACTTTTAGATCAGCTGCAACTATTTAGCCATTTGTTTTCAGCATCTTCCTCGGACAGTAAGTATTACGCTTGGAATATATTGCTTTGAACTAAACGTTTGCATGCACATCATGACCACCTCACTTGACGTGAGTTGATGTGGAGCGTCAGTTGTCAGAAATTACTGCCAGGAGTGCCCGAGGTGCGTTCTCGTAAGAATGTTGCGGCAGCATCATCTCAGCAGCACATTGGTATCTGGTAGAGAAGGATTATGCAATAGTGTCGCCATGTCTTTTGCTTTGTGCAACAAAAGACGATCACGAGTTGCTAAAGTTGTCAAATACAAACATGTCTTAATCATGATCAACATGCAAAGGGAAGAAATGTCAGGAGTGGGATTTGAACTCACGCCTCCATTGGAGACCAGAAGTCCCTTTGGGGAAAGAGCCCTTGCTTAAGTCTGGCGCCTTAGACCGCTCGGCCATCCTGACAGCCATTGGTGGGAATTGACTCTTTAGGACAGTGGAACTAACTCATTAGTTTATTATTCTCTAATTCAATCAACATACTCAAGGTGTTCTTGAGAAAAGTCTCCATTTCTTGCAATATTCACCTTTGTCTCAGCTTGAAAGGACGTCAGTCGGGACTTTGCACAACTTATGACAGTGACATGAAGTGAGTGAAGCTCTTGTAAGTGAGTTTAGTGGGTCTCAGTTGGAGTGTTGGTTATATGATTAATTTTGTTTGGCAAAAGGTTTGTACAAGCAGCCAAGTCTGGCTGCAGTTGCAGCTGGGTTTTCTGAATTGCTTCTCTTTCGAAAACCTCAGCATCCATCGTGGGGCTTGCAACCTTTTGTTACGTATATACGGACAGTTTGAGAAACCTCATTGGAAACCTGATTTCCAGGTGTATTTGCGCAAAGTCCCACTTTGTTTCAGCAATCACTTTTAGATCAACTGCAACTATTTAGCCATTTGTTTTTAGCATCTTCTTCGGATAGTAAGTCTTACGCTTGGAATATATTGCTTTGAACTAACCGTTTGCATGCACATCATGGCCACCTCACTTGACGTGAGTTGATGTTGAGCGTCAGTTGTCAGAAATTACTGCCAAGAGTGCCCGAGGTGCGTTCTCGTAAGAATGTTGCGGCAGCATCATCTCAGCAGCACATTGGTATCTGGTAGAGAAGGATTATGCAATAGTGTCGCCATGTCTTTTGCTTTGTGCAACAAAAGACAATCACGAGTTGCTAAAGTTTTCAAATACAAACATGTCTAAATCATGACCAACATGCAGAGGGAAGAAATGTCAGGAGTGGGATTTGAACCCACGCCTCCATTGGAGACCAGAAGTCCCTTTGGGGAAGGAGCCCTTGCTTAAGTCTGGCGCCTTAGACCGCTCGACCATCCTGAAAGCCATTGGTGGGAATGACTCTTTAGGACAGTGGAACTAACTCATTAGTTTATTATTCTCTAATTCAATCAACATACTGAAGGTGTTCTTGAGAAAAGTCTCCATTTCTTGCAATATTCACCTTTGTCTCAGCTTGAAAGGACGTCAGTTGGGACTTTGCACAACTTATAACAGTGACATGAAGTGAGTGAAACTCTTGTAACTGAGTTTAGTGGGTCTCAGTTGGATTGTTGGTTAGATGATTAATTTTGTTTGGAAAAACGATTGTACAAGCAGCCATATCTAGCTGCAGTTTCAGCTGGGTTTTCTGAATTGCTTCTCTTTCGAAAACCTCAGCATCCATCGTGGGGCTTGCAGGCTTTTGTTACGTATATACGCACAGTTTGAGAAACCTCATTGGAAACCTGATTTCCAGGTGTGTTTGCGCAAAGTCCCACTTTGTTTCAGCAATCACTTTTAGATCAACTGCAACTATTTAGCAGTTTGTTTTCTGCATCTTCCTCCAGACAGTAAGTCTTAGGCTTGGAATACATTGCTTTGAACTAACCGTTTGGGTGCACATCATGGCCACCTCACTTGACGTGAGTTAATGTGGAGCGTCAGTTGTGCGTGAAGTGAGTAAAGCTCTTGTAAGTGAGTTTAGTGGGTCTCAGTTGGAGTGTTGGTTAGATGATTAATTTTGTTTGGCAAAACGTTTGTACAAGCAGCCAAGTCTGGCTGCAGTTGCAGCTGGGATTTCTGAATTGCTTCTCTTTCGAAAACCTCAGCATCCATCGTGGGGCTTGCAGCCTTTTGTTACGTATATACGGACAGTTTGAGAAACCTTATTGGAAACCTTATTTCCAGGTGTGTTTGCGCAAAGTCCCACTTTGTTTCAGCAATCACTTTTAGATCAACTGCAACTATTTAGCCGTTTGTTTTTAGCATCTTCTTCGGACAGTAAGTCTTACGCTTGGAATATATTGCTTTGAACTAACCGTTTGCATGCACATCATGGCCACCTCACTTGACGTGAGTTGATGTTGAGCGTCAGTTGTCAGAAATTACTTCCAGGAGTGCCCGAGGTGCATTCTCGTAATAATGTTGCGGCAGCATCATCTCAGCAGCACATTGGTATCTGGTAGAGAAGGATTATGCAATAGTGTCGCCATGTCTTTTGCTTCGTGCAACAAAAGACAATCACGAGTTGCTAAAGTTGTCAAATACAAACATGTCTAAATCATGACCAACATGCAGAGGGAAGAAATGTCAGGAGTGGGATTTGAACCCACGCCTCCATTGGAGACCAGAAGTCCCTTTGGGGAAGACCGCTCGGCCATCCTGACAGCCATTGGTGGGAATTGACTCTTTAGGACAGTGGAACTAACTCATTAGTTTATTATTCTCTAATTCAATCAACATACTGAAGGTGTTCTTGAGAAAAGTCTCCATTTCTTGCAATATTCACCTTTGTCTCAGCTTCAAAGGACGTCAGTCGGGACTTTGCACAACTTATGACAGTGACATGAAGTGAGTGAAGCTCTTGTAAGTGAGTTTAGTGGGTCTCAGTTGGAGTGTTGGTTAGATGATTAATTTTGTTTGGCAAAACGTTTGTACAAGCAGCCATATCTGGCTGCAGTTGCAGCTGGGTTTTCTGAATTGCTTCTCTTTCAAAAACCTCAGCATCCATCGTGGGGCTTGCAGCCTTTTGTTACGTATATACGCACAGTGTGAGAAACCTCATTGGAAACCTGATTTCCAGGTGTGTTTGCGCCAAGTCCCACTTTGTTTCAGCAATCACTTTTAGATCAGCTGCAACTATTTACCAGTTTGTTTTCTGCATCTTCCTCCAGACAGTAAGTCTTAGGCTTGGAATATATTGCTTTGAACTAACCGTTTCGGTGCACATCATGGCCACCTCACTTGACGTGAGTTAATGTGGAGCGTCAGTTGTGCGTGAAGTGAGTAAAGCTCTTGTAAGTGAGTTTAGTGGGTCTCAGTTGGAGTGTTGGTTAGATGATTAATTTTGTTTGGCAAAAGGTTTGTACAAGCAGCCAAGTCTGGCTGCAGTTGCAGCTGGGTTTTCTGAATTGCTTCTCTTTCGAAAACCTCAGCATCCATCGTGGGGCTTGCAGCCTTTTGTTACGTATATACGGACAGTTTGAGAAACCTCATTGGAAATCTGATTTCCAGGTGTGTTTGCGCAAAGTCCCACTTTGTTTCAGCAATCACTTTTAGATCAGCTTCAACTATTTAGCCGTTTGTTTTTAGCATCTTCTTCGGACAGTAAGTCTTACGCTTGGAATATATTGCTTTGAACTAACCGTTTGCATGCACATCATGGCCACCTCACTTGACGTGAGTAGATGTTGAGCGTCAGTTGTCAGAAATTACTGCCAGGAGTGCCCGAGGTGCATTCTCGTAAGAATGTTGCGGCAGCATCATCTCAGCAGCACATTGGTATCTGGTAGAGAAGGATTATGCAATAGTGTCGCCATGTCTTTTGCTTTGTCCAACAAAAAACAATCACGAGTTGCTAAGTTGTCAAATACAAACATGTCTAAATCATGACCAACATGCAGAGGGAAGAAATGTCAGGAGTGGGATTTGAACCCACGCCTCCATTGGAGACCAGAAGTCCCTTTGGGGAAAGAGCCCTTGCTTAAGTCTGGCGCCTTAGACCGCTCGGCCATCCTGACAGCCATTGGTGGGAATTAACTCTTTAGGACAGTGGAACTAACTCATTAGTTCATTATTCTCTAATTCAATCAACATACTCAAGGTGTTCTTGAGAAAAGTCTCCATTTCTTGCAATATTCACCTTTGTCTCAGCTTCAAAGGACGTCAGTCGGGACTTTGCACAACTTATGACAGTGACATGAAGTGAGTGAAGCTCTTGTAAGTGAGTTTAGTGGGTCTCAGTTGGAGTGTTGGTTAGATGATTAATTTTGTTTGGCAAAACGATTGTACAAGCAGCCAAGTCTGGCTGCAGTTGCAGCTGGGTTTTCTGAATTGCTTCTCTTTCGAAAACCTCAGCATCCATCATGGGGCTTGCAGCCTTTTGTTACTTATATACGCACTGTTTGAGAAACCTGATTGGAAACATGGTTACGTTTATAAACGACAACGAAATTGGCGTTCTCCGACTGGTATCTAGTCGGGTAAAGTTAGTTTCCATACCTCAGTTTGTGAAATCAGCTCCCCAGAGAAAGCCGACTGTAATTTGGCTATTTTACTGTGTGTAATTGCCGGAAGTGACTTTCATTTTCAGCTGGACAAGAGATCAAGTTTTTCTGCCGTTTTAGTGTGGGTCTCCTGAAACTGAACTCCTGAAAAGACCTTTTGATCCTCAATAAAGCAACATATTTCCAGGCGTGTTTGAGCAAAGTCCCACTCTGATTCAGCAATCACTTTTAGATCAGCTGCAACTATTTAGCCATTTGTTTTCAGCATCTTCCTCGGACAGTAAGTATTACGCTTGGAATATATTGCTTTGAACTAACCGTTTGCATGCACATCATGGCCACCTCACTTGACAAGAGTTGATGTGGAGCGTCAGTTGTGCGTGAAGTGAGTAAAGGTCTTGTAAGTGAGTTTAGTGGGTCTCAGTTGGATTGTTGGTTGGATGATTAATTTTGTTTTCGCAAAACGATTGTACAAGCAGCCAAGTCTGGCTGCAGTTGCAGCTGGGTTTTCTGAATTGCTTCTCTTTCGAAAACCTCAGCATCCATCGTGGGGCTTGCAGCCTTTTGTTACGTATAAACGGACAGTTTGAGAAACCTCATTGGAAACCTGATTTTCAGGTGTGTTTGCGCAAAGTCCCACTTTGTTTCAGCAATCACTTTTAGATCAACTGCAACTATTTAGCCGTTTGTTTTTAGCATCTTCTTCGGACAGTAAGTCTTACGCTT